>NC_052613.1:48046744-48351654 GCF_016545825.1 Eucalyptus grandis | reverse complement strand
AGGATTGCACAACCTTAGTGACGAGTTATCGCTTGAGTTTTTAATTTTATTTTTCCGAAGCCCTTCACAAGTGTCATGCAATTAGTGTTTACCATTTTGTAAAAACCTCTGGATCTGAAAGTCATTTGCATTCATGCAAAAGTGTTTTCCAAATGATGTCCCAAACGCACCACGAGGACATGTGTTGGACATCGATTAGATCGATTGACTTTTTCTTCAATTGTGCGAAAGCAGACATGTGATCGAGTAATGACACTGGAACGAATCCATCCATCTCCCCCTAAGCGAGAGCCAAATAGCAAAAGGTGTCGGCAGATCCATTGATTGGCATTTTCAGGCATCATGTTTGTTTTTTTTTTTTTGGTCGAATTTCAGGCATCATGTTGATTGTGGGTCTATTGGATCTCTCCCCATTCCACCGAGCAGGCTCAACTAGCTAGGTCAGTGGCAAGATGGTAGCATTGTCCCCAAAACAATAGTGAGGGCCCTTCTCTTCTTTAAAGACACCCATCCAATAGCTATCGTTTTAATTTAACGGATAAATCAAAAATTTGTGATTTGTTACCGATCAATCAAAAGTAAAACAATAGTTTTTTTTTTCCATTTTCATCTAAATTAAAAATATTATTTATGAATTCATTAGTAACCATTTAGGACTTATCTCGTGACCCTTTGATTTTTGTATTTTGCTTTTTTATTTATGTTAAATTTTACGACATGCATGTTTTATTACTTTATTACCCTCATAACAATATGAAACTTTATATTATACGAATATGGACATGTAAATCACAGTAGGTTTGTGTATCGAAAATAAAGCATCCGATGAGGCAACTTACGGAAAATCAATAAGTATGCTAATATCTGAAAAGATATCTTATTAGCAAATATGGTGTTCAATGACAACCAAAAAAGATTTTGGCTCATCCGTTTCATGATGATGATTTACTACTAAAAATGATTTGCTTATATTGCTCACAAAAATAACCGATTTTTTTTCATCATTCAAAAAGATATTTAAAATTATTATCGACATTGAAAATGTTTTTCATAGATTAATTACTATAAGTAATAATTTTTTGAATTATTCATTTTCCGCTCTATCCGAGAAACCCATTTTCCAGAAAAAAAAAATTCAGGCTTTCTGACAAAAATTAATCAATTTGTGAAAAACATTAACTTGAGGCAAAACAATGAAACTAAATATTTTCCTATAAAAGTATTTGTTAAAGAGAGAATGTGTTTGGTAAAGCAATTTGAAAAAGCTTATTTGGCAAATATAATGCATCCACAAAAGGCGTTTCTCTTGAGGCAATGAGGGGCAGAGCCACATTTTATTTTATTTTTGGTCGAAAGTGGCAGAGCCACATTGGCATTGTAGTATTTTTGGGGCGCTGAAAGTGAGAATTAATGGTTTTTCTTTATTTATTTTTTTGGTAAAATTCTTTATTTCGTTATTACCCTCGCTATTATTTCTGTATTCCCTTTTTAATCCCAAGCACTGTTCATCATCTCTCTCCCTCACCCACCTAAGCTAATCTCACCGCTCCACTAAGAGTCGCAAGCCTCTGGTTGATGCTCATCGAGAGTTGGAGGCCGTCAAGGTTTGAGGGTCCCAGAGGGTGAACAGTCGATGGTCGCGGACCTACCTTAGGCAAGATCTGGAGGATCGCAAATGATCGCATGCGGCTCATAGATTGTTTGCCAAGGTTGTGCGAGGGTAGCCATGTTCGGAGCCCACCTAGACTTGTCGTGGTCATACAACCTCGACGGTAATCACTGGGGGTGGGTCATGCAATATCAACAGTCCTTGCATCAAGTCATGCCGATGCTCAAAGGACTACATCCGACTCATTTACGGTCACACGACTTTTATGTTATTTTATATGAGATCGAACGATTTTAGTGATAAGCTGTCTCTTGAGTTTTCAATTTTGTTGTTCTAAAGTTCTTCATGAGTTTTGTACAATTTAAAACTTTCTGATCTAAAGGAATTTGCCCTATACGTGATAGTTTTCTTCAAATGCTCTCCTAAATGCGTCATAAGGACTCGGGTTGGATATCGATCGTATCAATTGGCTTTTTCTCCGTTTTTGCCCAAGCAGACGTGATCGAGTAATGGCACTAGAACGAACCCATCCATCTCCTCCAGAGCGAGCGCCAAAATGCAAGAGGTGTCGGCAGATCCACTTATTGGCATTTTCAGGCGGCATGTTGATTGTGGGTCTTCTTTTGGATCCCTCCCCATTCCACCTAGCGCCCTCAACTAGCTGGAGGTGAGTGGCAAGACCGTAGCATTGGCCCCAAAACAATAATGAGGACCCTTCTCTTTTCCTTCTTCTAAGACGTCCATTCACTTGCTCTCGTTTTAATTTAACGGATGATAAAAAATTTGTGATCTGGTTCCTACTAATCCAAAGTAAAACAATACTTTTTTCCCTTTTTCGTAAAATTTAAAATGTTATTTATGAATTTCCTAGTAATCATTTAGGGCTCATCGAGTGGCCTTTTACTTCTTGTATTTTACTTTTTTGTTCATGTTAAATTTTGTGACACTCGTGTCTTGTTTCCTTATTACCCTCGTATCAATCTGAAATTTTATAATATACCAATTTTGACATGTAAATCACAGTAGTTTGTGTATAAAAAATAAAGCATTTGATGAGGCGACTTATGGAAAGTCGATAAGTACATGCTAATATCTGAAAAGGTATCTTATCCTCAAATATAGTATTAAATGACAACCAAAATGATTTTAGCTCATATGTTTCGCGATGATTATCTACTAAAAATGATTTGCTCATATTGTTGACAAGCATAACAGATTTTTTTCATGATTTAAAATAATATTTAAATATTTATTATTATTGATATTGAAAATATTTTTCATGATTTAAAAAGCTAATCGATTGGTGAAAACGTTAGTTTGAGGCAAAACAATTTTGCCTTCTAACAAGGGTAGAAATTGCTTTTCCCATTTTTCTTAAAACTAAATTTCTTCAAAAAAAAACAAATCATTAAGTTTTGTCTTTTTTGCAAAAAATGATTGATTTGAAAAAATTTACACAAAAAAGACTTACATCCCTTATAAAAATGAAGGAGATATTTTTGTCTAGATGATGTTTAGATAAAATTATCATCGAAAATGAAAAACTTCACTTATTTATCAGTGCATAAATGAATATTTTTAAAAGAATTTACAATTTAACATTGATATATTTATTTTTCCAGCTGGCCGTGCTATTTTGTTTCGAGGTTCACGTGAACTGTGAAGTAAAGTAAAAGTTTCGTCAACACCCATTCGAGGTTGAACCGGTCTCTTTCGATAGGTAAAAGATATTTTAGATGATAAATAAAAAGAGATATCAACTAGCCATAACTCGTTGCGCAAATTCCAATTTAAAATCCCCAATCAGAGGCGCTTCTAATAGTCACCGACGCTGAATTTGGTATGTGTATCTGCCAAACATCATTTCCTCGCTACTTCCTCGTCATTTCCGAAAAGAACGAAAAAGAAAGAGAAGGCTAGAGGAGAAATTCCTCCTTTCATCTATGTTTTCTAGCTGCTACATATATTTTCCCTCTTTACAAATAAATAAATTCAAAAACAAAAAAGGAGAGTTAATTTATACAAATCAGCGTCCGCCGCCGCCCACGAACCGCGTTCCGATCCCCGGCCCCCTATAGCGCCGGCATGGTCTCCCCCCGCCGCCACAGGAAGCCCGACTGATCGGACGCATCGAAGCCCTCGTCGGAGTAGTCGAACAGCCTGTCGAACGCCACGTACTGTCCATCATCGTCATCCCCTCCGCCGTACGCCCCTCCTCCTCCGGCGGCAGCTCCGAAATGGTACGGGTCGGGGTAGCTCGGGATCCCGTCCTCGAACTCCCAGAATTCGCCGATCCCGGACGCCTCGGACGCGGCCCGGACCAGCTCGGCCTCGCACCAGCTCGCCGCCACCGCGGCCGCCGCCTCCTCGCCGCTGGAAGGGGTGGTCGAGGGCGGAAGGCCGAGCTCGTCGTCCGAGGCCCCCAGGAGGTACCCGAGCTCCGACCTCGAGTCGCCGCCGGAGGAGGACTCCACCGTGAGGTCGACCACCTCCACCACCTCCGCCGCCGCCGGCGCCGACGACGACGCGGCGGCGATCTCGTCCTGGAAGCTCCGCATGAGGGAGTCCAGGTCCGGGGCACCCGGGACGGGGTCGGAGTCGTCGAGGAAGCCGAGGAGGTCGTCCCTGAGCCTCTTCACCTCGGCCAACTCCAGCAGCTCGTCCTGCCTGTCGTCCCTGAGCCGCTTCCTGCTGCTGCTCTGATCTTCCATCGAATGACTAACGAAGAAGCAAACAAAACGCGAACCTTGCGCTAGGGTTTTTGGGTTCCGAAGAAGAAATGGATTTGCTTTCGCTTTGGTGCTGCGGGAATCGCCGACTGGATTCAAGAAGGTTTTATAGGGGGCAGACAAGGGAGAGAGAAGAGAGAGGACGAGACAAAAGGCTGTTCGGGAGAGGGAGAGAGAGAGAGAGAGAGGGAGGGAGATGGTGGGTGGGTTCGATGGGAACGTGCAGGCGCGTGGGGATGTGAACTTGCTTAGGGCGTCACGGACCTCTTGCCTTCTCCCCTTTTTCCTTTTTTCCTGTTTTTAAATTATTTTATTATTTTTATTTTTTTGCGTTTAGTGCGTGTCCGGCGTTCCCATGTTTCGGAATTAAATCGGGCTTTGAATTCCGTCCTGCGTATACGGTCGGGATAGCCGGTGGGCCCCGCGCCCCGGCATAGTCAATCACGGCCGCGCGCGGGCTTTAGCTTTTTCTACTTTTGTCTTTCTCTTCTCTCCCTCGCCTCTGGCTTTTTCTCCGCCGCTGCGCTCGGCTCGGCTCGGCTCGGCTCGGCTCGGCTCGGCTCGGCTCGGCTTCACCAGCAATAATCTCATGACCACGTCCCTGCTGACTCGGCGGCACCTGTCGAGAATCGAAAAAATCCAGGGGGAAACAGGAAAGGAAAAATAAAAAACGCCAAATCGTGTTGGAGCATCCGATTAAGTCTACCTCGAAATAAGTCATGCCCGTTGAAGATAAAGACCGCATAATTAATTGATTGCTTTCTACCGCAGAATCGACCAAAGCGACTCGGTTCGTGGAACGCGACCGGTGCTGCCGACCCCTCTTTGAATATAATTATGAGGGTCTCGCGTCCGTTATAAAATTTTTAAATCAAGCCGTCATTATTTTATACTATATGCAGCCCTTAAGTCGTCCATGAATAATTACGCTAGTGATTAGATAAAATTCGTTGCATCCGAATTAGCTGACTTCATGGATTACACAATGTAATGAAAAAGGTCGACTTTTTGATCTGTCATAGAATAATTACGAGAGAGTCGAGGGGGCTTTCCTCAAATTTCCCTCATGGAGATAGTGGGGGAATATTAGGGAGTCCTGGTCAATTGGCTGGCCGGAGCTTTTGAAACGGCATACTCGATTTGATTTGATTAAATCTTCTGGAGTAGACTTTGGACAAGGGCAACGAGTATTTGACCGGTGCGATGGGGACTCTACAAAAATCAAATAAAATTATTGGACGGGTTAGGAAAGGTAGCAGGGCTCATTTGCAGCTAGCTAGCTAGCTTAGCCTATTAGGTATCGGACCGCCACGATTTCTTCCACGTTTTATTGGCTTTTTTCCTTTCACTAGCGACGATAGCTGACGGGCAACCCCCACTAGGAGAAAACAATAGATCCCGCAATAAAAAATTCATAAAGTGGGGCGGTACAAAGGGAAAATCACATTCGAGATTTTGTAATCGCGGTCACGTCGAATATCCAAATTTTCCTCGTGTCTCCGCACGTTGGAGGGGAATCAATCAACCCTAATGGCGCCGCTTCTAGAAGGGGCGGGGGACATAATCCAAGTAATCGTCCGCGTCGTAGGTTCTCGATGGTTGCGAAGATTATGTCCCGAGAAGGCGTCAAAAAGAGCACAAAGACAGATACGGGCGGCCTCGGATTCTGACTAGTAGACGACGGGCGCGAGAGGGAGAGGGAAAGGATTCGATTTCGGAACAAGTTTGTCTTTTCTTTCGGCCGAAGGAAACCGGATAAAGTCGAGTAAAATAAGACGGGAGTTGGAGGGAGATCCCAAGTCAATTACCCGGCAAACTGGCGATTTCTCGGGGTTTTAGGTAAGAGTGTGAAATTAGTTAGGTAGGAGAAGCTGGTGGATTTAAATTGGAGGCCAGTTCCTAGCTTTTTGTTAGGCAGATTAGGGCCGAATCAGTACGTAATTTACCACCCTTCCTCGCCATAGCGAGAAAAGTCTAAACATCGAAACGATGAAGGTTTGGTGAGAAATTACCCTAAATCCATACTCTTGCAAATCGGTCCTCCGATAGGCTCAACTACTGCCGCAAGAGCTATGCCTTTTTTGGTGACGTCGTGTCCCAATCCCCACTCCATGATTGGCTTCCGCCACTGCAATTTCTCTCCCTCTGCAATCTTGAAGCATGCTGTAGACGCTCGATGGGGTCGTTCTCAGATCTTGGTGAAGCTAGCGCGCATAGAAGTGTAGGTGGTGAGTGGCCGCCTCATCATCATGCGTCGGAGTTGATTTTTGTCGCGTGCATTTCTTCTAGGAATCTTGTTGAAGAATGTCCTTATCAATTTAGTCAAGTATCCGAACAGAGGAACTTTATGGTTTTCAATTTACATCACTTTATCTTTGTAGTGTCTGCAATCCTACTTTTTTTTTTTCGGTCGGTTTGGTA
Organism: Eucalyptus grandis; assembly: GCF_016545825.1. NCBI lineage: Eukaryota > Viridiplantae > Streptophyta > Magnoliopsida > Myrtales > Myrtaceae > Eucalyptus > Eucalyptus grandis. Next base: position 48,344,895 of record NC_052613.1, on the reverse strand, counting down.
ATCCTACTTTTTTTTGGGGGGGTCAAACAGTCCTACTCTAAAAGTTGAAATTCTTACGTATAGGATTAGCAAGTGTCGTTTTTCAAATATCGAAGCATTAGCACAACTTTTTTTAGTACAACCGAAAAGTTATACCAGTTTAGGTACTAAAGACCGAACAAATGGGATTGATATTGATTGCCTTTTAGCTTTTACTTTTATTTCAATTAAAATTAGCACTGATGGATGTTAATTTTTTAATCTGAGATGCTCGGAGCTTTTACAAAATGCAAATATTGTTTTGTAGGTATAATTTTTTGATAATATTTTGATTTCTTATTCCAATTTCGAGGAGAAAGCAAAGAAACACGCATATTATTCTTATATGTGAAAGAAACGTGCCTAAATCAATATGAGTTCAGCTTGGAAAAAATGATCGAGATGGCAACGAGACACAAGAAATAAGGGAATTGGGGAGGGAAAATTTGAGGAATTTTTAAAACTAGCATAATAAAAAGATTTTGTCATTTTCAAAATACCATTTTTCTTTATAATGATTATGATTAATCTATATAGTAAGAACATTCGTTAACAAAACCCGAATTTAAAAGAGACCATATAATTTTTTTTTAAACGAACATGTAAATTCTCGCTTAGTTCAATACAAAAATTGTAATGAAGGTAATTTAGCAAATAGTATTGTTACAAATTATAAAGAAGTATTGCTTAGTACTAGTGTTTCGCATAAATTGCTTCTGCAATAAAAATATGTTTCGCTAAAAGTTGTCATTCATAATTTATTAAAGGGGATAAAGATTTCGCGTCAACTTTGGATAGAGGATATCTCGTGAAATAATAAATTCAACTTCTTTGACCCAAACAACACTATCTAATCTTTGGCTAAGTTGGAATTTAATTGATGACGAGGTCTCACAAATTACAATATCAATCTCAAATTATGTCGGAATTCAATCGATGACATAATAAGATGGTACAATACAATGTCAAAATATAATTATATAGTATAGAAAGATACAATGTCATGATTTAATAAATGATAATGCACCTAGATAAAGAAACACGCTAGAATCCAACCGACAATGGGAAACTGGGAACTATGGTAAAGTGCAACGGGGGAAAAGTAAATATGAAAAATAACACGTTGATTGACTTGTCGGGAAGCTTTATCTATAGTGAAAATTTGATTACTGTTCGGCAATTGTGTTTTCTCATATAACTGTCCATAGCTTTGTCCAATCTCTTTTTCTCGTAGATCACTCTACCCATGCCTCATACAACCATCTTGGTCATGTTATGGGGATTGTGCAGTTATTGATGACTATTCCATGAATAGTCTTTCAGATAGCAATCGCTCTTTCACAATGCACACCTCTAGTGCTTACCATCCCGACACCTTGAGTAATATTTAAAGTGTCTTTTATTGGAAAGTTTGTCGCCAAGGACCATACGAGTGGCTGCCAACAATCCACCGTCGTACTTCAACAACTGGGACACGTGATATTTCCTCATCTCGTCATCGATTATTGAATATTTACCTTTATGCCCGTCGATGGTCAAGCATGTATCAAATATCACCGAGTGTTACGCACGTGATTGTGACCCATTTCTGTCCAAATGTTATTTTTTTTCCTCTTATGACAAGCATGTGACTATCGAGTCAATTTTGGGTGTCAAAATAAAAAAGATTTCTTAAGCAAAACAAGTTTGTTGTGGTTACGTGCGAGGTAGCGTGGTGTCCACGATTTTTTCATTTTCTGGGGGAGGTGGGGGTGGGGGTGGGGAGAGGGAGAGAGCTGAGGATGGTGTTGGTGATGGTGGTTTGGACAAACGGCGATGGATTGAGTATTGGTGATGGTGGTTTCCACAAGCGATGGTGGATTGAGTAAATGCTGAGGTTTCAATAAATCGGAGGTTTGGAATATGATTTGTATAAAGTGATAATTAAACCTTCCTCAATTGATCGATCTTTACATATACACACACACATATTTGTCAAGACATAGTATAAACGACGAGTTTGTCTAAATATGAATTCAAACAGGATGGACCATCTATGCGCGATTCCAAGTGTACATTCACGCAATCGCTTAGGGTCAAGTACTTTTTGCTGGAGCAGGATGCGCGGCCGCACTATCTTGGCGGGGTGGAATAGGAATAGTATGCGAGAAGCGTACCGATGCGTTCCGGGCAAAAGAATCGGTACGACCATAGCATACCTTGGAGCTCATGTCACGCAAATAGACGTGACTCCGACACATGACATGACAAATCCTCTCGGTGGGCGACAGCCTAATCGAGTTTACTTGAATTTCCCGTCGTGCATCCTTCCACCCCCGCCTTTCACGTTCTCACCAACATAACGTTGGAAATAAACACTGTTCCAACTACTGGGGACAACGTAGGAGAAACCACTTCCTAGTTGATCGTGCGATAGCGATGAGATGGAGAGGGTCGGTCTCCACGAGAGATTGATTCATCGGAGAACCGAGATTAACATGGTTCGTTGGAACGTGAAGTATTTTTCAATTAGAGAATCGAAAGTTATTTATTCAAATCTCATAAATTAGATGTAAATTAGTTTGATAAGGGATCACTTGCGTACCACAAGTTTCTAGACTTTAATTGATTTAAAGAGCTTGCTAGAGTGTTTCATAAAACTTAAGGGTTCTGTTCAGTAACATTTTTGTTTTTTTTCTATTTATTTTGTTTTTTGAAACATAAAAAATACCAAAAATTCATTTAGTCACGTTAGCTAATTTTTCAATTCTCTATATTAGATTACTAGTCAGGGAATATATTTAGAATAGAAATAATAAGTTTTTATTTCTAAAAACAAAAAGAGAAATAAGATCATTTAAAAGAAGAAGAAGCTCAATGCGAACTAATTCTTGTCTTCACACAATCAACACAAATCCTGTCTCCTAACCCAATCTCAGTCCCCATTTTTTGAAATAAAAATTGAAAAATAAAAAAATAATGAATAAAAATCCAGATTTTGAGTAGTTTGACTAAATTTTAATGTTAATTAGAGTTTTTGGTCATTCAGAATAAAAAATGCGAAAATATTTTGATGAAAATTGGATTCAAAATTGAATAAGTTTTTAAGGCTTTACTATATAGATTTTTGAATGCCCTTTTTTTTTTAGAGACGATGTTATATCGTGAAAGTTTAGTGACTCCAAGCAATGTTTGCTCTTATTCGCAAGAGATCTATACACGTGTTTATCATTAATACCTAAAGATTTACTATTAACCTTCTCACATTGTGAGTTACAAACTAATATGACTCTTTATTGCCATTTCAAACATCCATCCTCCATTAATTATTATGTTGGATTTTCTTAGGTCATTTTTGAATATATTGATTAATTAAATCATTACAAAAGTCCAGTTTTATCTAAACTTGAAATGTTAAGTCTCTTTATAATTAAATAAAAAATGGGAATATAAATTTTTAAGATTGTATCAAACACATTTTTGTTGTTTTTCTATTATCAAACACATGTTAAGTCCCCATTTTATGTTGTTTTTCTGCTTAGAAGCTGGAATAAATATAGAAAAAATTATTTATGAATAAAAATTGTTGAAAACAAAAATGTTACTAAACACACCATAATTGGCCGCATTTTTGCTCGTGCACTTGATTAAAAAAAAGAAAGATTGTTTGGCTCGGTGACCTTGGGCACACGTGTTTGTAATGCTATGGTACAAGTTGTGTTGTAATCAACCTATGCCCCCACCATATTTAGCCGATGCGCATGGATTGGATGGTTTTACACTCATCCATGTGATCTAACCAATTCGAGAAGTTTATGTTATAAAATCAAGCGGGGGAAACCACCGACTGAGGTGGCGTGGATGGTAGATCCTTGACCCTCCCCGATGGAGGCCAAGGTTCGAAGCCCCTGCGAAACAGAGAGGCAGTCTTAGCTACATGGTGACTTAAGCGTGACATCGCGGTGGTGGTTTCCCGTAGCGTCGGGGGTTTACGGCGACTGTTTGTCGGTGCAAGTGGTTCCTCCTCCAAAAAAAAAAAAAAAAAAAAAAAAAATCAAGCGGGGAACATTTTAAAAGCCATCATCACTTTTTATTATATATTAATTTGGAAAACCTATAACTTATTAGGATCGTGACTTGCGTTGAAAAAATCCTACATTAGAGAATTGATGTGGTATAGAGTAGCTAATATAATTTAATTAGCTCATAACTCATAAGCATAAATTTTTGAGTGAAAGTGTATTGACGGGGTAGGATTTATGCTTCATTTCGATGATCTCCCTTAGCCAAAGTATTGAACTTCTGCTGCATAAGCTTTTAACAACATGATTTTCTGAGCAAGAAGTTGATGCAGTATTGGCTCTAGCCTCACGCAATAGCATAATTTCAAAACATATATTGTGGTGAAGTAAATAAGAAGCCGATGCGGAAGGAATGCTTGAATTAACAGGTAGCGATGGCACCGCCAAGTTGGAGAAGGGCTGAGAAGGGGAATCGAAAGGAGAATGGCAAATTCGTGGATAGAGCCAAACGTTAGGCGCAATTTAAAATGGAATGGCGAACGCGAGGATGCTAATTGTAAATTTGTACGATTGGGAAACTCAATTTGACGTGTGAACTCGACCGCGATTCCCGAGAGTTTTCCGAGTAACTCAACCCGATTAGACGCGGCTGTACTATGGGAACGTCATACGAGAAATCATGATGTGCCTCGCCGCAACGGGAACACGGGAACACGGAGACCGAGGGGGCGCCAGGACTAGCCGATGACTCAAGCGGCGCGCCGCTTCGAGAAGCCACGTCCGGGGCCCCGAAATTGAATAACGTACGCCTGCGCCGCTTGTTTTGGTCGCGGTGCGTCGTCGTTCCCCACTCCCGCGGTCTAAAATCGTAGCCGTCGCGTCGGCTTCGTCGTAGCCGCTCATAGGCACAAAATCCCGCCACACCCCGCCGTCCTATTAATGGTCAACTTGCAATTTCCCCACTGGCCACGAAAGCAAAACCTCAAGACCAAAAAAAAAAAAAAAAAAAAAAAAAGAAAAGAAAGCAAAACCTGTTCCGACCCCCGCCCCCCAAAAAAAAAAAAAAAAAACAAAGACAGAAGAAAGCAAAACCTGCAATCGAAAGACGTGGCGCGCTGCTCTAGCTGTACTTGTAGACCTAATTGAAGTCTTTTCAATTCATTGTTTGCCTTCACCTTTTGTCAGTTCGCCTTTTTTTTTTTTTTTTTGGGGTCAGAGTCCGTTCGCCTTCACGAGCCAAACTTACTGTACACATCAACTATTTTCAACGACTAAAAAATTGGATTTCTCATTACAACTCTGACACAAAATTTGATTATTGGTATTTTTCTAACGTCGTTTTTATGACGAGTTATGACTATCCTTTGTTCAACGACTCAGCATGTGTTGTCACTGAGACAATTATGCCTTTTTTTTTTTTTTTTTTTTTTTGTTCTTTGGGTGGAGTGTTAATGGGATGAGGACAGGATCTGGAAAAAGAGGATACGCTCTTGCAGAAGAGGGGGAGGGGGTGGGGCCCAGCGTGTTGGGTGGTGGTGGAGGAGGAGTGTTTCATAAAGGCGGATCACGTGATGCAGGCGGGGGGACGGGGGATGCGATTGAGATGTTAATGGCGTGGTACTCACATTTCACGAGGTCTGCTCGTCTGTTGGCGCGGGGATTCGCGCGCCTGCATCGTCGCCCACGGGAGCGCGCACGGGAGCGCGGGGCATCCAACGGTCAGGATACGCGTGGACGGCGCATCGGGTCATTGATTGATTCTGCAAAGCTCGCCCGGAAGAGCCCCCACGTCGAGCCCCGCGATGACGAGCACGATGCGCGTCGATTTGGATCCGTCGCCAAGCAGTTCCGTCTATCGTTTGCCTTTGCTCCTTTGATACCCTTCGCTAAAATATGATTTCGGTGCAAACGAACTTTTGATTTACGAAAAGATCCGGATCGAAATAATTAAACGCGTTATTATTCACTACAAAATTAAAGCTAATTGCTCGCTAATTTTTCATTTTCAATTAAGCGTACCTTATGAAGGTATCGTCGTATCTAAATTTATAATATCGTGCTATTTTCCAATGAGAGAATAGGATGAAGATACTCTCCCACTGATTAATGATGCTTTCTCTTGATTCGTACGATTCAAATATTCATAATCAAGAAGTACTGTATTCTCCAAAGTCCTCTAGTATTATAGTCAAATTTATAGATCAATACATGATTAGTCGGGATTTGTTGGCGACACTTAAAAAAGACATCGTGCGAGATAGACGGCCTTCGTCCCCACGATGGTGCGCACCGCACTCCCACTGAAGGAAATGTGAAGAAAATATTGTACAAACTCAATTTGGGGACGATGTCGCGCGTACACGGTATGGAGACAAGAATTTGTGTTTTGGCGAGACCTAATCTGAGTACTTCGTATTGTTGGCAAACTTTATGCCGCGAGTACACATGGCTGTCATTCATCCACGGTCTTTGTCATCTAATGGACCAACTTGTTCGGCAATGAAAATCCTAAAATTACCTTTGCTTCCTTTTCTTTCATTTTTCTTTTTTCCTTTTATCTCTTCTATATCCTCTCCCTTCTCTCTATTGGTTCATTATAGAACCCAACCATGTCGGCCGATAACGAGACTTGCCATAGCTATCATTCGGAGTCGACGTTCATCGCACTGGTCGTCCGTTCATGCTAATCATACTGTCCTTGTTTTTCGTTGTTATCGACATTCATCTACCTAAAGTCGGGAGGAGTACCTCGCAAATATCATAACTTAAGTGCCACGTTAGAGTTAAATTGATCATTTGAATGCAATTTTCGATAAATTATTTAACGTGAATTTATTTTTTATTGTTTATTGTTTTTCTTTTTTTTAAGGGCTCGCAAGGGTCACTCTCATCAACCCATAAGAAAAGGGGAAAAGAAAATAACAATTAGGGCATGGTAAAGCTAGATTATCTGGCTTTGTCACATTTGAAAGAGCCAAATTTAGCTGGGTTAAAAGTTGTTGAACCATATTTGACTAATAAGTTGGGTTGGCCATAATGGAGCTAAATCTAGCTCTGAGTGTGTCGATAGAATTTAGTTGACTTAGAAAACTAAACTTTTACTCATCTTTATCCTCTAATATCAAATCATGTGGAAAATGTATGAAAATCGGTCGACAACTCGAAATTTATTTAGAGGTTTGGAACGAGTCGATTCAAAAGATGCGTATTTAAGTCGTGTGATGATCAATAACAGGGACCCCTTGAGTTTGTCCAAAAGTAAACAGATGTCTTTGCTTAGGTCTTCATCTCCTATCTCTTGTCCAATCAACAATGTTCTCCTTTGGATAAGACCCTAGTGCTAAAGCGCTGACAAGTAGAGAAGAGGGAACTTAATGCAAATTTATAGAAATGCTTGATCGACACGTTCGAATTTACTCCACGTTTTGCACAACGCGTAATTAATTTTCTAAACAGGAAGTCGCTTTCAGAATATTGGGCCTACCACTACACGAAGTTGTCCAATAACATTTTCACTAAGCACGTGCAAAAGCCAACAAATTTGATCATGTGGCCGGAACAAAGCTATCGTGCATTACCTCAGCTATTACGACTGTCCATATATTCCAACCAAAAGTCACTAAGGAATCGACGACGGCCAAAATACCCTAAAAAAGGGGAAGAAGAAGATGAAGGGTATGACAGAAATTTCCTATAATCCCACTGTATAAAGATCAAGCAGACTTGAATGGAAAATGATGAAGCCCTCGTGTTGGTACAACCGTTGCCAAAATATAAAATTGGGATGCATTTTAATGCCTTTGCTCTCAAAAGTGATTGGACATGGATGTATAATTCTATCCACAAGAAATTAATAAGTATTAATTGCAATGGAAATCCCAAACTTTACGATTAGATCTTGGGTTGCGTTTGGCAGTTGAGATAGGATATGATTTATCTTATTATACATTTGGTACTCGCTCAGTACATGATAAAGTCAGATATAAAGGGATATAAATAGGATAAAATTATCTCGTAGGGAGGTGAGATAAAGGTAGATAGAATTTCTAATGTCCATAATAGGAAAATTATTTTTCTCGAATAACGAACTTATTAATTTAATAAAATTGAATTTATATTTCAATATAAATAATATTTCAATTCTAATTCAAGAAATTTAAAATAAAAAAATATTTTTAATTAATCTTATTTTAATTTATATATTCAACTTTAATTATATCTTATAATAAACATTCAATCTATAAATTAAATATTTATAATTATTATATATTTTAGGTATTTTATTTTAGGTATGTTAGTACAAGGGGCGAGGAGGCCAAATTATAGGGAGCTTAGTTTGGTGCGCTAAAATAAAGAGGAAGATGAAGGAGCGGCCAAAATAAGAGAAGAAAAGAAAGATAAGGCTTTGTTTAATATGCGGAAAGTGAATGATTTCTAATTTTTTTTTTAAATGATTGTTTGTATCACCTGAAATTATTAGTCACAAAAACATTTTTTGTTATCCACATCGTTATATCTAAATACTATCATGAAAGATGAAATTTTCTTCATCTATTCATTTCTCTAATTGGTACAAACGGTTATACTTTAGGAAAATGTTGTCAAAGGCATTCTCTTTTTTTTTTTTCACTCGCTAAACAAGTGCATCCTAAATATTGAATGGTTGACACAAGGAAGTAAAATACTGATACGAGTTGAGGACGACCTGACCCAAGTGAACGAAGAATAAGAGGAAAGGAAAATTTTCTTCCGCATTGACAGCAACAGATTAGCAATTAGCCGACCGATCCAAATTGATTACCCTCTATACTTGCAAATTTCTCAATTTTAGCGGCCATCTGCTTCGTATTTCTCAATGCCTCCGTATCACCAAAAAAAAAAAAATACTCTCTTTTTATTTCATTGGTCGCAATTACCCGATTTTAATTATCTGCGTAATTTCTTAAGATCTTCGTAGCAACGTGGAAATCAGTTGGGCTTACTTCGGAAGGGCTCTTAGCCCAATGAAGAATGCAAGACTGGACCAGGAGTCCTTTACTTCTCGATTAATTTGTGTAACCCATGTCCACTGCATAGATCATTCCGATAAAACTTCGTTTTAACGACCATCGCCTCCTTGATTTCAAGAAAATCTGAAGAGAATAGTTATTCCGCCAATCAAATGTTGCCACCGCACTTGATCGATTTGATTTATTTCATAAAGTGCAAAATAAAAAGGACTCAATCAACCAAAATGGAGCGCTCAAAGCTACGTTTGGTCGTTCGGATTTTTAATCAGGATAGGATTTGATAGGATAGGATGTGAAATCCAGAGATTTTTTTATATCCTGTTAATTGTTTGATAAATTGCAGTATTGAAGTCGGATATATTAACATCATATCATGTACATTTTTTTAAATATAAACGACATATCATTTACCATATTTAAGATAGGTTTTCTACGCTGTGTCAGGAGGATTTATTATAAATATTTCTTGTGGACTCGAAAACTTATATTGGACAAGAATAATAATCGGATTTTCATACTTGCCAAGTTAAAAGTAGCGTCTGTTAACCCACTAAGGGTCTGTTTGGTGATGTTTCTGTTACGAGAAACAATTTTCTTTTATAAATAGTTTTTTTCTATTTCTATTCTAAAGAACAATTTTTTTAATAAAAGAACGCGTTTGTCAACTACATAAAATTTATATTATTTTAATGAAAAAATAATAAAAATACGTTTGGTATGATTTATAATGTATAAATTTTTTTAATTTTTTTCTTATTCTTCTTTATCGTTGCCACCACCGATCGTTGCCGCTTGCCGCCGAATGTGCCAATCATTGCCGCTTGTTGCTGATCGTTGCCACTGGTCACCAACCGCTGCTATCGCTGATCGTCACCCCCAGCCACTGATGACCGTTGATGATGGACCGCCGCTCGTTGCCACCAACTACCGCGGTTGATTGCCAATCAAGGTTTGCCAGTCCGGTGTTGGGCAATTGGTCGGCTAGGCGACGAATGGCATCGATTGGTAATGATGGTATTGGGTGTGGTAGTCGGCAACAATAGCGGCCGGTGGTGGTGACGATGGGCGATGTCGGTGATGGTGGCCAGCTGTTGGCTAGTTGGCGAGTGGTGGCCTCAATGGTCATCGGCAGTGGGCTATGTTAGGCATTAGCGGTGGTGATTGTGGCTGGTTGATGGTCGATCAGTGGGCGAGTGACGAGAGGTAGGCGGTGGCAGTTGGTGACAGCGGCCAGCTAGCGGTGGCGGTCGGCCAACAAAGGTAAAGGTGAAGGGAATGGGCAACAAGGAAGAAGAAAAGAAAAGAAAAACAAAGAAAAAAAAACTAATTTTTATAAATTGTTCATGGGAACAAGAATACTTTTTTTTTTTTTTTTTTTACTTCTTGTTTTTATTTCAAATATATTTTTTAACCATTTTTTTATTCCGGAGAATAGAAAAATTAATTGACGTTACGAAACAAATTTCCATTTTTTTTTGGTTCTGGAAGACAAAAAAACAGAAATTGGGAGGAATATAACTATTACCAAACAGAGCCTAAATACCTGGTCAGAGAAAAGATTGAAATTTCAAAGCTCTACTCTACTTTAGGAAGAATTTGGAAGTTAAAGGGGCTAGGTAGAGTCTTGCATCCAACGTCAGATTGTACCAAAGGCGAATAAAGAAAGACCTGACGAGACGTGGACGACGGTTCCTCTGTCTACGCCCGTCTATGGTGGGATCTTCTAGTTTTTGACCATATGACCAATTGACTAGCAGAGTTAGTGATGGAGTGCCATTTCCCATACGGCAATTCATAATTTAAGTCTTAATGGTACTAGACTGCCGGTATGCGTCGGTCTTTGTTTGAAAGTTTAACAACAAAAAAAAAATAATTAAGTCAACAAACGAAGAATGATTATGTGTATATTAAGAGCATATAAATTCTATTGTCAATAGATATGAAATATTTTAACATCCCTCCTCTCATGTGCATGCTAAATTATGAATGATATGTGGAGTTCACTATTAGGGATAGACTCACACGCAAAGGGACATAATATGAGTTTGATGCCATATTAAAAAGTCAAATTTAGAAATTGAAATTAATAAATGAATAAAGACCATATTTATATGAAAGAGCATATAAATGTCATTATCAAACTATATAGATATTTTGACAATTGTCGGGTGATCTATTTGTTCTGAATTTTTGATCCCTGTCTCGATGGTGCTTGATTAATATTTTGGATGATCACATCTAGTGTATACATCATCTCACTTTCAATTCTTTGTCTACTTTTTGTTCACTTTCACATATGTTTTTTCACGGTAGAATATTTTTAATATTAATTCACATCAATTTTTTAATTTTTAAAATAAATGATAATAGTTTCACAAAATTTTTAACATATATGGAAGCAGAAAATTCTGAATTCAAATTTCCCCACACCCCTTATTTGTCTTGCTAGCTAAAAATCCCTCACTTTTAAAACAATTAATATTGACCTCGCAAAATCCCTAACTAGTATCAAGACAAATAATCCTTTATGCATAAATTTGCTTACATATACCTTCTATTCATGAAGCCGAGTCATCCATCTTCGCGATCAAGCCAAGTCCCGCTTTTCTACGTTCTTATTTCTTTTGAACAAAAGCATAAAAGATTAGGAAATATTAAAAGAAGAAATAATTCAGCGAGCAACCTCGAAATTTCCACGAACGTAGCAGGCCTACCAAACCTAGCTACTCATCTCATGGACCCCCCCGATCGCCCCCGACAGAAGCCCAAGACATCGTCGACAGACTCGACACCCGTCCCCTCGCGGACACGTGTCGCCCTGTCCCTTCGGTTGTGGGGGGCGGGGAGTCGGTAATTTGGCGGGAAAGGAAGGGCCGTTATTCCCACGCCGGCGTCAATTGGCGGGAAACCGAAGCAATCCATTCATTGGTCCCGACCGCCCACCCCACCCCGACACGCACGACCGTCTAGGGTCGTCATCATCATCCTCGCCGGTCAACATGCACGTGCGCCCACTGTTTCCCCCCCTTTTCCCTGTTCATGTTTTCGCTCCCTTTTCTTTTTCTTACTTTTACATCACGGCATGCATGTATGCATGTATGTATGCATGTATGTATGGATGCCATGTGTGTTTTTGGGTACATTGGAAGTCGGAAGGAAATTGGAAGATCTGTCGTTTTGCAGATAATAAGTAAATCGAACCGATGGCTACATATACCCTGCAATGATGCATGGCGGATCAAAGCCCATTTAAATAATAGAGACACGAAGGATCCAAGAAGGCAACGACTGAAAGAACACTCGGCTCTATTCTCCGAAACATAGAGGTCACGATCAGGGGTCTACTAAAAAGAAATGGAAGAAGAAGAGTCGTGGCGAATTGGCAACCCCCGCCCCACCACGTGGTCATACTTTTGAACGGCGCAAAATTAAGGTCAAGGCCAGGAGTCCTTGTCCATAGGTCTTGTTTGGCACCACTTCAGTCAGACTTGGGGATTAGGTTCGAGATGAAAAATAGGTCCTAATCGATATGAAAGTGGATGTTGTGAGGAAATCTTACAATTACTTCGCAGATGATGATGCCTCAACCCCTTTTCCTATGCAGGCTTTCACCTCACTCTTCTGAGATGGGTTCTACCTATAAAAAAAAAAAGTAAAATTTGCCAGGACGGAAAAAGAGCAAAAGGGAAAAAAACACAATCGGATTCGGCTCACTTCCGGAGCGGTGGTGGGGTTCGTGGCATCAAGATAGGCATGATGCAATTAGGTAAAGGTGTCATGCGCCATGAATGGGGATGGCTCCCGAAAGGGAGGTCATGACCGTACGTAGGGCCTCTCAGCGAGTATTTAATTCCAGATTCTTTCTTCTCTCCTTTTATATTTTATAATTTTCGAAACTATATCTTCGCGATTTCTTTACTCTGTTGTTCTCAATCTTTACACGCCCCGTCTTTAATGGCCTTTTGACCGCTTAGAAAAAGGTGCAGCGAGCAGCTATGAACTAGCAGCAGCAGCAGAAGCAGCAGAGGCCAGAACTGGGAAGCGAGCTCCGAGACATCATCACAGCTTCATCAGCACCGAGGGAGGCTGCGTTAGACCACGTCGGCCTAGTTCTTGACCGGTAAGTTGAGAGGTTTCTTGTTTTCCCCTCTCTTCTTTCCCGCTTGAAGCGTTTTTGTTTGGTTCTGTTTTTCACTGTTCGAGTTAAGATCTGCGAGGATTCGGTGTGTCGTTAAGTCTTAGGAATATGGTTTTACTCTGTTTCTGCGAAGGAAGGGGATAACATAACGCCGGGAGACTCTTTTTTGTCTCGTTCTAGAGAGATAAAAACATCATCTTGGCCATAGATATCTGATCCTGTAAGGATCGGTCGATCTCTTTGTTCCTGCTGCTATATCCATCACGATCTGATGCGACCCTTATTTCCGCCTATTGCTTTGTGTCTCAACAGCTAGAGCATTAGAGAGGTTGAACCGGGAAAAGGGTGGTTGAGTTTTGGGATTTATGTCGGCTGGTTTTGAGTTGGGATCTACCGGGGCCCTACTTCAGCACTCTCTTTCCTCATCGACACCTTCTTGTTCGGCCTATGATCTGTTTGTAACCACTACTTGCTGCACCCTCTGCTGCTTCTGGCAGAGGTTGAATCTGGTCTCGTCCTCTGTTTCCATGCGGTTGAGACCAAAAAGGTATGTGGGTTCTTGTTATCTTTGTTTGTGAATTTATGCAAGTTTCATGTTGTAGTTTTGTTGATTATTGTTGATTTTTGGTTTTAATCTGAAGTTGGGTTTTGGGTGGGTTTTTGCAGGAGCTGTTCTGGAGAGGAGTGTTTTGGGGGGTTTCACATAAAGCCATTTTCCAATCCGGACTTGTTCTTGATGGTCATTCCTACATAAACAATTAGACGCCTTTGTCATCTTTAGAGAACCACCTGCTTCCCTGTTTTTTAATCGAAAATTTTGCTTCTGTGGATACTCGAGGGGTTTTTGTTGAGGGTTTTAGCGTTTTCCTCTGCAAATGTCTGGCGCCTGTCAACCGTTTGACAAACGTTCTTTCCTCAAGAAAGTGAGAGATTCCAGAATGGTGAGGAAGATCCGGGTGTTCTGTAGAGATCCTGATGCCACCGATCTGTCGTCAAGTGAGGACGAATCGGATCAAATTGATGAGAAGCTCTTTGTTCGCCTCATCGATCTTCCGCTTCCTGTTGTGCACCCCCATGTTATTGACACCGAATGTTCATCTCTAGATACCATTAGTGATGTCAAGAACCGTCATAAGAAGAGAAAGCTTAGTCAGAAAGGTGATCTAATCTCAAAGAGAAGGCCGGCAAATTTGCGGTACAAGGGGGTCAGGCAAAGGAAATGGGGCAAATGGGCTGCGGAGATCAGGGACCCATTTCACCGGGGAACTCGAATTTGGTTGGGCACTTACAACACTCCCGAGGAGGCTGCTAAGGCTTACGAGGCTAAGAGGCTTGAGTTTGAAGCTTCAGTCAAGGCCTCCTCTGATGAGAAGAAGACGAAAACCCCCTCTCCAGAGACCTCTCTGTCCATGAACAAACCTGTGGCTTCAGGAAATTCGGAGAGTGCATCCTCACGCACCTCCCCATCATCCCTCCTCGACTCAGGCACGTCAGCCTCAAATGCCTCTGAAAGCTGTGATGTTTCGACTGAGAGAAGCAACAAGCAGCAAGCGCCCGCCCAAATTGCATGTGTGGAGGAGATACTGATGCCCAGTGAAGCTGTGCAGGACTTTAGCTTGGGAAACGACTTTGATATGCTGTTCATGGATGACTTCGGGCAGCTCGTGGATGATTTTTGTGGAACAGATGACTTCCAAATGTTCGGATTTGGAAATGAGACGAGTGAGCTGCTGCCTGATTTTGACTTTGACATTGGAAACGACGATCTCGGTCATTGGATGGAAGAACGACCTATTAATATTGCCTGCACCTCAGTTTTGTAGCTAGGAATCGGTATTATGGATGTGTTTTAGAATATGCTTGGAACTCTAATTTGAGCTCTCGAGAGGAGTGTTTATTTTTATTTTTTCCCCTGTTAATGAATTTAGTTTAATTTGTTTGTGGAGTCTTGGAGGGAGAGAGGGGGAGAGAGAGAGATGAGAAGGATGAAAGCAATTTTGTAAGGTGAGGATCCTTTGGGTTTTCTTGTGCCATGAGAGCCGTCCAAAGGTTAATGCAAAGTTTCTAAGACGATGTTGTTGCTCTTTGTCCTGGCAGTGTATTGTTTGCTGTACTGTGATACCCTTGTCGTAATGAAGAAGGGTTTTTGTGCTTTTCCTTAGTGAATATTGAGATAAGTGTGTTTTTAAGGATCCTAGAAAAAGGGATTCCAATCTCTTGTCCGAAAAGATAAAGCAAATCTCGTCCGTTAAGGTAAAGCTTTTAAGGATTTGTGTGTGGGCAGTGTAATGATAAGATTAAATCAAGGAGTTTCGACTTGTTACGATCTGAGGATCCATTTCTCGATGGACAATATAACTACAGATGGTCTTTGCTTTGTTTTAATGTTTTTGTGATAATTGAGGGATATGAGATGATCTTTGTTATTTCCCTCGTTAGAAGTGCTATTAAATTCACAGATTGACAATGAGAGGATAGTAGAAGATGGGTGGTGCATCTGGTTCTGGCACTTTCAATGGGGGGATATTTGGTAGTTGGCAATGAAAACGACAAGTTCCTAATTCCTTGGATGCCGCTGTATAATGCCCAACCTGTTCTGCTTGGTTGCTGCCAAAATCTGTAGCGAGGCCGAGTCAAACGGAGAAGGTGGATCAGTAGTATGGCGACTTGGTGCTGTAGCGCTGATGCTGGTGCGGTGCTGGGCTAGTGCTTTGACTTTTCCCTGACGAAAAATCTCAAAAACTGGGGTTTCAACTTTCGACAGCAACTGGTCATGCCTCGTCACTCTGCATTCCCATCCCACATATTCCAACTGGCAGCCTAGATTGCTGTGTTAATGCTCCTCTTCTTTTGACCAAAATGCAAGTTTGAAGAGCCAAGTCAACAGTCATAGATCCTCCGGAGACCATGCATTCACACGCATTTTTGAAGATGAGACGCAACTTCCATTGATATGTCCAGCAAGTCTGAGTGGACAAGCATTTCGGTGCACTTTTGGAGCAACTTTACTCGTCTCTGCATTTACCATCCAAATTGGCTCTCATCCAATACGGAGCCCCACATTCGACCCAAAAAAGAAGAAAAAATATGGAGCGCCTAAAAATTTGCAAATGATAAACAGTTTCCTCAGTGAAAAGATACAGTTACTTATTCATTATGTATATGTTTTTTTTTTTTTTTGGTTTGGCAATCGACTAACTATACTTAGATAGAGGAAAATAGTGGAGAGTGGCGATTGCGAAAGTAGTCTGTGGATACATTTGACATTAGTTTGAGTCATTGTCATGACTAGATATCGAGGTGATTTAGTTTAAGAGACCAAATGAGGAAATTTCTTCCTTAATGAATGATGCAGAAGTTATAGATATGGAGCTTTCTGGGCTGATCCTTCATACTTGTTGGGTCTATGACCCGTCCAATCAGGCCCATACATACACCCATGGCACTCCATGGGCCCAACCATATCTTGATGTCATTCGGCCCAGATTATTCATCTTCATTACTTATTGCATTGGCTTCGAAGCCAGTTTTAGCAGCACGGGACTCACTAAGCAAAGATAAAATCGTCTATGTAAAGATAAACATCCCGTGGGCGACATTGATACAGCATCAACCTTTTGATCATAGAAAGTAAAGTGTTATCATCCATTGTAATTTTCAGGATTATATTATTGAGATTATCTAATTGGATGAGCGACACCACGTCATCACGTCACGTGACATAAGCGTTACACACTAGATCTTATTTGAGAGAAATAGCCTGTATATGGTATAACAAAATAAATTCTTTCGCTTAGCACTATCTTGCGTGAAACTAGGCTAGGTAGAAGGCTTGAACTCCAGAGTTTGTAGCTCTCAAGCAATATTTAAATTACAAAAGGGGACGGGACTTCCACATTTCACCGCCATTCAGCAAATATGGATTTAGACATTGCACGTTGCATCTATTATGACTTAGACATCGACAAAGCTCTCTCCTCTCGCTAGTTTAATTGCATTGACTAAGTGAAAAGTGGGACAATAGGAAAAGCACAACTTTGTCCTAAAGAAATGCACAGAAAAGGTATGTCTAACTGCTGCAGACCGTCTGTCGTCTGTTTTGGATTGGAACTAAGGTTAGCTTTAACTTATAAAAATCTGGGAAAACAATCTATCCTAGAAGTCAACATCTGAGGATGACCAAATGTCCTATGATCAGACGTCATATTGGTTGCCCAGTCACTAACCATTAGAACCCATGCACAGTAGTCTCACAGCCTGGAAACCCGATCAGTTTTGGTAAGGGCTGTTGGCACGTCACGATTTGCAGGACACGAATTTAAGCCCTACGTTGGAATGAGTCACTTCTCTTCCTTTCTCCTCTTTTATTTTACTCAAGAAAGAACGAAAAACATGTTTCATTTCGAATCGCAATTCCATACCGTATATTCACTTTGGAAGGAAATCATCACTACTGAAGAGGGCTCTCTTCATCTATGTGAATGAAAAAAACAAAAGATTAGTGGACGACTCTAATTAATAAACATGATGACAAGATTGGTGGAAAGCTTACGAAACTGACCGGTTTCGATGCCACTTTGTCGCAAATCGGACTTGGTGAGTCTGAGACCCATACAAGAATTTTCACTTCAAATGATGACCATTAATGATAACTTAACCCTTTTAGCTCTTCCTAAATCTTGTGTTTAGGTGTTCGATTCTCCGCGTCATATCTGTTCGATTCCGGGACTCGCGCTTGAAGGATGTTGTGACAAGATTTGCAAGAGAACCTGACCAGCTGAAGTTCAATCCCTCTTCGTCACGAGGAGATCACCAAGAGTGAGTGTAAATGCGAATTCAAACTTATTAATGTTTAAAGCTAGCTAGTGGGTCCTTGTTTCACTAATTAAAAGTTAAGCAATTGAGATGTAAGCGAATAATTTAAAGGTTCTTAATATTTGATTATTTGACATTACACTTTCTTACGCTAACCTTAACACTCAGAAACAAAACTAAAAGATTGTATTTGCACTCTCTGGTGGTCCTGATTGGAGGTTAGATAAGTGCTGAAATGCAAGCGCAGGCGACAGATACAACGGAAAAACCTACGTGTTTATTTTTTGAACGTAAGAAAGTAATGGACTTAATAGTCCTAATGTCGTCCATATTTTAATCTTTTTAGTCATCTTTCCTATCTTCAATTTCCGACCTCCTTACTACCATATTTTATCATCATTCCCCTCCGCATATTTCTGTGTTTGTGAAAAAAACCATAAATGAATGAGAGGTAAATGATAATCCTGCTAAATTAAAAGTAAACTTGGATGAAGGAGATGATTCTTTTGACCTAATTAGTGCAGTTATTCCCCAAGTTAATATTGTCACCAATATGAAATAATGGGAGATAGACTCAATTGCTCCCAAACATATATGTACAAACAAAATGTTTTATCCTCTTACACTCTAGTAGGGAGAAGAAAAGAAAATATTTGTCTTGATGATTCGAGAATTGCTCAAGCTCTTGGGAGAGGGACGAAACCAACACCTTCCATGTCTATGCATTGTGATTACCGAGCCATCGTAAAGAATGAAATTTTCAATGGTAAAAAGAGATATCTAGTTGAGATGTGACGTGATATACAATTGCTTAAAGATGGTATTATGTCCATTGATTATGTGAAGTCGAAAGTGAATTTGGCCAATTCTCTAACTAAACCTTTGGGAAGAAAATTAATGATACATCAAGGGGAATGAGACTATGGTATTAAGCTTGTTGAGGAAAATCAATAGTGATGGGTAACTTAGCCTACGTGATTGGCGATCCCATGAATTAGGTTCATATGACTAATAACAAATCACTAGATTAGCTTGATGCACCATTAAATTTTTTTATCCTTTCTAAGGTGAGAATAGTGCAAGATTAAATTAAAAGAAAGGTTGAGTTCAACTCTTAATAAGTCTCATAGCCATTATTGATGGTGCTCAAATTGCAGGGTGTACTTGATGAAATCACTTATATAAGTGTGAAGTGGGGTGCTCCTATGAGGCTTTTGGTAAGATCTCTAGAATATTTATGAATAAACCAAGTACACACATGGCCTATTAGCTCAAAACCATGTTGAACAACAAAATATGTGAGGGTATAATTTGATTGATGAATATTATAATTTGCAAAAGAAATTCTTGATTTATAAGAGTTTTAAACTTCAATGATGATTTTGTGAATTATATTTCATTTTTTAGGTTTGGTTCATAACCCAAAAGGTGCCAATTCATGTTCCCTCTATTATTTTATGCGGAGTAAAGAGAAAGGTTTGTTGTAATTTGAGAGGATAGCTATTAAAGCCGGTTGCACCAAGTTTTGCACTTCGAGGGGTGAAGTTATCCTTAAAATAGCACTTGCACACCTTAAATAACTAATCTCATTTTAAAAAAAAATATTTTCCAACAATTTTTTTCAAACATGTTGTGCTAATCAGATATATTTAGTGGCATTTTCTTGAACATACTGAAATTAATGGAAAGTGTCCTTTATACGTGCCACCGCAATTTATGTCTGGTGTGTCCAACGACTCCCCACTCATGTTTATGTTTTCATTGAAAGTTATTCTTCAATTTTAATGGAGAAGACGATTGTGGCGATTCTGGATAGGAAATATCACATGTGAACAAGGCAATCGATAACTTCACTTTAATCGGATTCGAACACACATAAATTGTGTTAGAATTTAATCAAAGACCAACCTGAGATTGTAAAGATGCAACGATAGAATTTAATCAATGACAAGGCACCCGCAAATTACAGCAAAGATACATGTCGAAAATTACATTGACAACGTGAATTTAGAAACTAAAACCACAATGTATGAATTTAAAGATAACATATTTGTTTGTTTGTGTGTGGAGGAGGGGCGAGGGGGGCTCCTGTGGCCGAGCAATGGTATTTATATAATGCCTATGACATAACCCGTTAAGAGCAGTCATTTTGCCGTTTTAGTCATGTTTTCATATGTTTGAGAATCACGATCCCATGTTTTCATGATGCCACAATCTTATCTTCATGTGGTTACTTCTTTAAAATTGCGCCTTGATCTTTTGCCCCCATCGAGTTAGTTTTATTCCTTCTCCACAGTTTGTTGCTCTTTCTATGGGTGATTTAAATGAAAAGTTATATTGGTTTCTGCACGTCTTTCAAACATCCATTTCTTATTTGGTACCTCCATTGGTAACTTATCATTCCTTTTTATTAGTATTGCAGTTAGTTTTGCTATGACAATTGTCAACCATACGCCATCATATAGCAACAGCTAATTTATAATCATCGATGTATATGAATGTTAATCACTCTTTCGGTCGTCGATAGTGGCTCACGTATTAGCGTCAATAACCATTAATATTTTAGCCACGAGTCAACTCATGTGGAAGACCTGGTTAAATTTTGCTGGCAACACTTTTCCAATTCCGGACATCTCTCCTCCAAGAAATGTTGGAGTCTGTAAAAAAGTGTCTGCGAGTGAACCTGCATTTGCAGCAAGAGACCTCAGAAGTTCCCAAATCTCAAGGTTGATGTCCACATTGCATGGACAGCAAGTGTCCCATACACTCCTCCACCGCATGCTTTCTTCTAAGTGTAGCCCAAGCCCGCTGCCACACCACGCCCTGAATCAGACGTATCACGACAGGTTCTTGAGACGAAGCGAACTGGTGTCAGATGATAAGCAGTAATGGACCATTTGAGTTTCCGTGGAATCGATGTGCCTAAGTAAATCCCCATTTTTCTGGGGACAATAATCGCAGCATTACGGGAAGAAAATGTCAAAAAAAGAAAAGAATTTCTTCGGCTGGCAGGTGATGCTTATCCTGTATTCTCTCGGTCAAGTTCTAGCTATTAAGAATATGTTTCAAACTGACGAAGAAATGAGGTGAAAAACACTCCAACCGTTGAAATTTGGCACGGATGAACGCATAAGTGCTAAAACTTTCAAAAGATAACTTAAATGCCAAAATGGGATAAAAAATGAATACTTAAGTGCCAATGGTGAGAATTTTCGATCAAATAGTTGGCATACCATTTTCTAGGAAGAATTTGTAATGATGTTTATCCACGTGGTGCCGACGTAACTTTTTTTGTTTTTGGTTGGTTCGCAGACGTAACTAGATAAGCCAAAAACAATGTTGTTTTGGTCCAAATTTAATTTTTAATATGAAATATTAATTAAATTAAATTAGAAAACTAAATTTAAAAAATGGAAAATCAGTGAGAGACTCTTCGGCCCTTGTTGCCCCATCCCACCATCGTTGGAAGGGGATTGGCAACGGTGGGGCAAGGGTTGGTTGGGATTGTCAAGCCCTGCCTAGTGGTTGGCAACCTTGGTCGATTGTAGGTGAGGGCCTGCATGCCCTCCCCTAAATTTAGGGTACAGGACCGCGGCCTCCCCTAGTTGGCCAGGAGCACTGGCCACATCCCACTGTTGTCGGCCCTTTCTAGTGGTGGTGGGGCAGCGGTGGCGGCGGTGAGGACCTTGGAGGTCCTTGCTGATTTTTTAAAATTAAAATAAATTTATTTAACATTTATATTTAAAATCAAATTTTAGAGCAAAACGGTGTCATTTTGGAACAATGATTGCTGAGTAGACATCCATGTGACGGTTTTATTAATAAAATGATATCATGTTGAATTTCCGGCAAATCTTATCGAAATTGGCACTTATGTATCTAAGTTTCAAAAAATATAATATTAAGTGTAGTTTTTGGAAATTTAGGCATTTTATTTATCCATTCATATCAAGTTTTGATATTTAAGGATACTCTTTTTCTCGATGAAACATGTATGATAATGTCAGTTACTAGTCATGTCACATAATGATGTTACCTCTGCTCAGTGTTTCTATCTCATTCATATATCATGTGCTGTATGTACACATCGAAATCTGTCACCTCACCGCAAACATCAAAGCATCGGAACAATCGGAATTGCGAAACTGAAACTCGATGACAAATTGAACTAAAAATGACGACAAAAGGATAAGGCTTTATTTCTCGTCTGATCAATGCCGACCGAAGTCGGGCTCGCTTGGATGTGACGACGGTTTGACGCCCAGACCCAGCTCTAACTGGAGTGGACTCTCCGGACTCTCCTCCGCCGGCCAGTCGAATTTCAGCATCCGGTTCCGCTTCCCCAGGTTTGCCAGTGAAGCCTCCACGGTCTCCACCGAGAAGATGCTCTCGGCCTCCGCGCTCTCCCGGTTCGCCGCCGCCCGTGAGTCGTGGCTCGCCTCCTCGTAGATGGGGCCCGGGTAGATCCACTTGCTCCCTTCACGGCCGAACAGCTCCTCGGGCTCCGTGCCCAGCTTGTCCCGATTCGATGACGACCGCTTGAACTGAGTCCTGGTCCTGATCTTGCGGAGGCCGCCGGAGCCGGACGTCTTCCGGACGTGGCGGATGTCGCAGGGCTTGAGGCGGGGCCCCGTGGAGTCGAGCGAAGGCGATCGCAAGAACTGGGAGGAGCCCTGGAGCACCGCATCGACGGCCGACTGGCACTGGGCCCAGTTGCCCGACCAGAGCAGCCCGACCGAGCCGTAGATCGGGTTGACGATCCGCCCGCAGGCCTCGTACAGCAACGACCTGAAAACGGCTGTCCAAAAAGAATGAAGAGGCTCTCAGCGACCCTCGGCAGTGGCGACGCGAACAGATTTTAACGAAAACGCATCTCCATTCCCTTCGTATGATGACTCAAACTCGAATCGTTTCCCTTGTTCACAGAAGTAGATGGATTTTGATACCTGGGCGGAGGTTGGAGGGGCCAGCATTGATGAGGTTGATGAGGCCGGCGCGGCCGTAGAACTTGGCGAGGAACGTGGTGGCGTTGGCCTGCGACTCGGGGGATTGGATCCACTGGAGGCAAGGCCTGATGGTGCAATCTTCGCTGCAGGCTTTCCGGAGGACTCTACACCCGTTGCAGCTCATTCTCATTCCCCTTTTCGAAGTCCCTCTGTGAGAAAGAGAGAGAGAGAGAGAGAGAGAGAGAGAGAGAGAGAGAACGGGGATGTATGCGATGAAGGAAAATAAGAAGAACAGGGGGCTTATTTATTGGCAAGGTGGGGTTTTGGGGAAAAAGATGGGAAGGAGGGTGTAGCTGGTTTCATTCACATTTGTCAAAGAAAAAAAAACCAAAAGGAAGAATATGCTATGATTCATACATTTACCAAAAATTACCATCCGCTTTTACTTTATAATACTGCATTTTCGGGATGTAAATACATTTTTTTTCCTTTCAATTTTGCCCTCGATCAACTTCCTAATTTTGGAAATGTCTTCAAAAACCCTAATTTTGCCTTAGCAATCGGTGTGCTGCCGATGAGCAATAAAAGGTGTTAAGTATTGAATATAAGATGCACATTAAATATTTACTTACAATTCGATGCATGGTTTTGTAAATTAATCTCCATCTACTTTCTTCTTGAAAGAAAAGATAAAATACATCGAAATATGTCTGGACTGTGCTCTTTTTTGTTAAGTGAGTTGGTTCCTTCCAACCAAGTTTCCTTATGCGACCCTTTGGGATGCGAAATTTCGGGCGATAAACGCGCTAATCTCTCTTGTCCTTTTTACCTATTTATTTGAAGCTTTGACCATCAATAATACTAGAGATGCAAAGACTAATAAATGACGGTATCCGATTTTCTTGATTGAGTTATGACCTATTTACTTAAGAATTCACTTTCTATTGTCTCCTTTTTTCTTTGATTGATTAATAAAACTTTTAGAATTGTATAAAGGCCAGTAAGCAATGGGTGCATTTGGTGTAGCATTTGCAAAGCCTTTTGGGGCCTTAAAGCCCTTTCGGCAAATGCAAATGCCTTTTGGCAAAATTTTTGAATTGTTTTGGAAAGATGCAATTGTAAACTCTTTAAAGTCCTTTAGCTTAGGGCATGTCAGAAAATATTTTGGAATATTGCATTTCCGAAATGCAAATAGATTTTTTTCATTTCCATCAATGAGTGACTGATGAGCCACTGCAACCTTAGCCTGCCTGACTTGAGGCGAGGTTGGTTGGCAATAGTTGAGTTCTAGCCATAAGTAGTTTGAGATTTTTTATATTAAAAAAATTAGCAAAAGTACTTTACAAATTGCAGTTTTACCAAATGACATTTTTTTGTTAAAGTTGTTTTCTAATGTATTTTTTAAATACATTTTACCAAATATTATTTGCATTTCAAAAAATCCTTCGAGCCCAACGACCTTTATATTTTCCTAAAGATGTTTCCCCAAAATCAAACCAAACCAAACCAAACGTCTCAAATTTTTAATGAGCGCTTAAACATGATATACTTATATAAATATATTGTGGGTACTAATCTCACTATATTCAGCATTATTCTTTATAAAAAAATGAGTTACTTCTTGATAATAAAATATCTGGAGTGCACTCATCACTCATGAATTGTCGCATGACACTTGTAAATATTATCGACATTACATAAACGACAACATTGGCTTCCAAATTTATTACTTGACGAATTAAAAATTGTAATTGGCATGTCCGAAATTTATTACTTGAGCTACCCTGCATGCACGGCTATATTCACGATTCCACCAAAATGTCGTTTTGGTTGCGAGCCAAGAAGACAAATCATGTACGACATGCATGGCATCTTATATGAGTCGGTACTTGAATTTCGCATTCTTATGTTCTAGATTTTAATCGATTTTGTCCATCACATAGGACCGACAATTCGTATGCATGTATCATGACTGGATTTTCTAATCATGTCAAGTCATGTAATTGAGAAACACTATGCCATAATTGATTATGTTATAGAACTTATGTATATTAAATTCATGTCAATCCGTGTCCCTTCCACTTTGCATGTACTCGTCTAGAAACATGGCGGTTCATATTGCAAATTTGCCACCTTATCACATGAATTATTTAGAATTATAAATGACCCGTTTTGTTAATTAAAAAAAAAAACAAATGAAGGACTAAAGAGCATTGTCTTGCATTTATTGTTACCTTAAATGAGGTTATCATCTTTCTAATGGAACCCACACGGTATACCAATTCAAGAGTTTCAGATGCTTAAAAGTCTTCATATGTACAATGGTCAAAGTTAAACCCTAGAAGGACAATAGTTTTCTCACCCTTGATCGGAGGAAATTCCCACCTGTCTGATTGGTTGGCTATAGATACGAACATTACCTACGCATTTGTTACATATATTTCTTATTGTCAATCAAAAGCTCGGGGATGGAAGAGAATCCACCCTAACTCACGATGACCATGTCAAACGGGACCAATTTCTTCCACAAATTCCTCAAGTATTCGCATGTTTGAGATACCAACATCATTTTCTTTACACCATTTTCCATCCCACACGCATGGAAGGAGCGGTAAAATCTTATGGATCAGCTTCATTTTAAGTAGTCAATTTGTACTCAATTTGACTTTTAGAAAAGCCGAGTGAACTATAATAAGGACAAGAGGGGAAGCACGCAGGAAGGATACAGGGGAATCTGGTGGGCTCAAATATTTTATTAGAAGGCGCGTGGCCAGCACAAGGCCCTCTATTTTAAAAATACCGTGGGGGGCGCCACATATCTTGGCTTTCCCTCTGTTTCGTCCCTCCTATTTTATTGTGTTCTCTTTCTTGAGCACTCGAATCGTAACCCATTGAAATTCCTGATTACAGGAGTCCCTCCCACGCAATCCCAACTCGATAATTAAGGAAATTGTTGAGTTTGCAGAACTGATTTATGCTTCATTTCAATCACATTAATGTTGAAACTACTGAGTGAAAACTCAAAAATCACATAAAAAGAGAGTCAATATCCATTATAATTAATATATGTAGAAACTTCTTGTTCGACCGGGTGTAACTGTGACGAATCGATCAGGAATTTAATTCGGGGCTAGCAGAAAAAATGGAACTCTAAAAACCGCTTACGGCATTCCACTCGTTAATCTGCGGGCGCCCATTGTTATGCAGCCTGCTGCTTTCTTTCCTTGTAAGGTTTGTTTACTCCAACTTGCGCGGAACCTTACAAAGACACTTAGCTAAGCCCTTTGCTTTTACCCTTCTCTTTTATCCTTTTTTTTTCTTTTCCCTGTTCTTTGTTTTTATTTTCGCCAAATTCTTAGCTCTATTCAATGTACTAGTACTTTCCTCATATGCTGAAGGGAATCATGGAGAAAGGGGCAATTATATTTGTGCTGACGGATATTAACGCCGTTAGTTAGGGCATCTTGAAATTAGGGTTATTATATCGAGTCCATACATATTTGGTGGGTTTTGGTATAGCAAAAGAGAATGATCAAGTTTTTCCTGTAGATCGACATTCATGAGTCAACCATCTAAGTTAATCGTCATGCCAAACATCATTTAGTATATTCTATTTAGGAATCTTAACAATTTGATGTACAGATGATGGAGATCGTTTAACAAGATAGACCCATAATATGGAAAGGGAAAATCTCGGAAGAAATACCGAATAAGTTCTAAACCCCTCATTCAATGTCATTTCAATTTTAAACTTTTCAATTTCATTAATTTAATCCTAAACCTTCATACGAAACTCTAATGTAATATTTCTACTCAATTTTCATTGAGAATTACTGATATGACAATTCAGTTGCCGGTGATTATTCTTCATGGCACATTGCCAAGTTAGCGATTTTCCAGCACATGGACCCAAATGATTCAATTGGAATTTCTTGCTAAATTTTATGACTATAGTGGTCAAATTGACAACTTAAGATTGAGTTGGTATCTATACGATAAATTTAGGACCGATTGAACAATTTCTTGGAAAGAACTCTGTTAGTCTTCCTTGGGATCATTGAGTCCTAATTGACATTGCCTACTAATTTAATATGCTCCCAAGTTTCCTCCTCCTATTTTTAGATTCATTTCATAGGTAAAAAAAAGTTAAACCTAGCTGTTTCCATCAGTCATTATCTGATTTTGTCACGCCAAGAATAAGGTGAGTTCACTGTAGCCACGAGTTCCATCTTGATGGGGTCCTCTCAACACTTCAGCACAAACGAATAATTGATTAGCTTTTTTTGTATCTTGAATAGTAAAAGCTGTCCATCATCACCATAGACGAATAAAATTGATTTTTTTTTTTTTTTTTTGCAAGCGATGAAAAGCTATATAAAAATGCCCCAAATTAGAATGATTAAGGTCATAGATCCGTGGTCCAATTGGCCTCCTTAAAAGAGATCTTTTCCGCACCAAGGCTGGACAACTACGTCATAAGATGGATGCTTTCTTGTTGTCGAAGACTGAAAGTCAAAAAAAAAAAGAAAAGGAAAAGAAAAAAGAAAGGACCAAAATAGTGATTAGTGAAGAAGACTAAGTAAACTCTTCTAGAAGTTATGATTGTTAATTAATACGACCGCCACAGTGCTAAATGCAAACGATGATTTTGTAATAGATTAATAGCAGCTCCTCAGGTAAAATTAAGTTGCTTTAAGATAAACAGAATGCCAAACTCTTATTGTGTATTGAGCTTCATTGATGTACATATTCCTATAAAGAAATAACCTATGTCAATCTAGTGAAGCCATTGTTTAGCTCAAGACTAAGGTTGTGTTTGTTTTACGAAAAAATGAATGCTTGCATCATTTATAAAAATAAATGAATAAAAAGTATTTTCGTCGTCTAAAATATTTAGATATAAATCGTTATTGATAATAAAAATATTCTTTATCTACTAATTATTTCAAATGATAAAAATAATTATTTTAAATAAAATAGTTTTCTAGTAAGCATACCGAGCCTGAGCTAAGTTGGACATTTTGTCGAAGGCCAGTCCCTTTGTACATATTATGCACTAATAAATTATTAACACAAGGAAAGACTCGAAATGCAACATCACTCTTGTCATTATTTCGCCTCGAGTACACCATTTCCTCTCTATTGTCGTTGAACTATTTAGACCCCTCATGGTATTTTATAACATGAAAGTATGCCGACAGACGCTCGGGATGGTTGTTATTTTCTTACAAAATTAGTGGCATGATTATTTGCAAATGGAATTAATCGCACGCTAACGTCTACTAATTGTCGCTCATCCAATTTGCTGACAGGAAGAGCATTAGATTCTAGATTGAATGAAAGAACTTTTCCATCCCTAGTTGGCTTCGTACGGGTTCTAAAAATATTTTGATGGATCCATATGATGAGAATCTTTCTCTAGTTTCGCGTAGACAACTACTTTTAAATCAATATAATTGTTAGGTATTAGATGTTGTACCAAAAACATCTTGAATTTTCTGCTACGTAGGAACTATCATACAGCTTTGTTTATTGGCGTCGAATACATCGTCCACGGAATATTAAAGCAACATGTATATTTCTTAGTGAAATAATCGTTGACGTGATAGCGGAAATACCGATGAGGCATCTAGCCCAATGGTTGGAAAGTTGGGATGGGGATGCCAAAACTCGCGGATCAAACATTTGCTGTAAGACCAAAATAAAAATAAAAATATGAAACTTATAAATAGAACTGTTGTAACTAAGCTAATCGAGCTAAAAGATTAGATTTTCAAAACTGATTAATAGTGAATCAAATCGAACAATGAAGCTATATTTATCTTATAATGACTGCTTCTACCAACAACATAAAGCTAAGATAAGAAAATCTAATTTTTAATACAGCTAGGCGAGTGATTTGGTATTAATTTATGCGCGTGATTCATATATGATATATTTCGAAACGTAATATTTTCATGCGATTAAATATCCTTGCATTTCAACGCGCATAATTTCCTCCCTTTGTTTCCATTACTTTTATTGACAGAGAGTGCCCGTTTACAATGACCGTGGCCATGGGGAACGGCGGTCAACGTCCGAAGCTTACGTCGTCGAATGCCATTTGCTTTTTCTTTTTTCTTCCCAGGGTTTGAAAATTCAAAGGGCTCTCGAATTTGACTACGGAACGTGCCCGCCACACGCCAAAACACTTTTTTATTGGCCAGGAATCGATAATTGCGAGACGCGTTCAAAGGGTTGGTACGAGTTGGAGTACAGTCCGCGGTCATCATGGAGTGTCCAAGAAGTAGTACTCCGGATCCCCCCTCCCCAAAACAAAACTAGTACTACACACACGAAGATATAAAAATATTTAAACTCGTTCTGTTTCACAAAAATAATTTCTTAAAAAGGGATCGTTTATATCACTTATAGGAATGAACTAGCAAAAAATATTTTCATCATTTACGAAAATGTGCAAATATAAATCGTCATCTATAACGACGGCATTTTCTATTAACTAATTATTTTCAAATGATTGTGTTTCGTCTAAAGTGAATTGTTGACGAAATACCTTTCACTAAAATTCATTCTTCAGTTTTTATTAAGATGAGATGAGTTTGGTGATAATTTCGGATAAGAGTTGTATAAATGGAAGATAAGGAACAAATACACTTCAATAAAATTTAATCGACAAGGAAACCTGGTGCATAAATTTTTTTTGACAGAATTAATTGGCAACAAAGTGCGATGACAAAGGTAAAAGGTCATAATTTAATTGATGATGAAATATTTAAAATTACAATAAAGTATAGAAATTGAAATATATTTAAATTGCGGAAATGATAAATTGCTGAAAAAGTAAAAATAAAGATAAATTTGCGAGAATGTTGAGTTCTTTCATTGATTTTTTTTTGTAGAATCTTGAGAGACCTCAAAAGAGGCACACTTAGGGTATTTATAACTCTCTTTAAACAATTACAAACGGCAGTTACTAAATTTGAAAGAATAAATAAGTCTTTAATCCTTTCTATGGTTACTAAAAGTACCTCATGAACACTTATCCAAAAAGATATAACTACCCAACGATTACCTTCATGTCTATTGCTCACCGGCGATATTGATGACTTTATTGAGAAAATTCAAGGCTCTTGTCAATAACTTCATGTTGTGTTATTGATGGCTTCACTAGCCATATGAAATGAATTGTAGAAAATCCAGAATTATCGGTTCCCCTGCTAGGCCACAAGAGGGCACCAATCAATGGACCAGCCATTATGAATCATTTTCTCGGCCCAATCACATGTAATGGGCCTCCCAGTTTCGGTCTTAATGTGACCATGGACTGAGGCCCACCAAGGAAAGCACATGTCCACGGATTCGGTGCCACCCGACTTTTGGAGTTGCTTTGCATATGTTGGGCCTTCTTGAAGAGCTTCGGCTTAAAATCCCTGAGTTTTACTCTCTTAAGCTTCCTGTTTGTATGTCTACTCGATGTCAACGGTCTTAAACCTAATTAAAATGATAACCAATTGAAATTACCATTGTTTTAAGTTATGATTTTATTGATTTGGTCTAGGTTTGGTTGAGATGGCTTCAAACCAAATATTTGGGGTTAAGTTGTGGTGACACCGAAAGTGCCCAAGTCTCCCACCATTGACTTAGACTAGGAAAGATTGAGCAAGACGTGACCAAGGTCAAATTTGCTAAGCGTTTGGAGTTCTTAGTCAGCAAAATATATGTGGTTGATAAGTGTTTGGTGTTGGCATGAAAGAGCGGAGAAGGAATGGCTGTTGAAGTAGTAGGTTTGTTTAGTACCTGTTTGTGAATGCATGTTGCCGAATTTCAAGAGTCACGTAAAATATGTTTGCTTTTATTGTAACCGTTGTTAGTTGTTGTATAAATATTTGAATCATAGTTTTTAGCAAGGGCTCTCAATCAATCAATGGACAGCATTAGTTCAATTTCATCTTAATTTTATTATACCATTCTAGTACACTTTTATGTGTCTAGCCGTGATTGCCTTTTGTCTCAATACTTTTAATTTTCTCATCAATTCTGTCCAAGAATCAGTCTAGGATCCTTCACATCCTTCGTTGATTTTCATGACCCCTTACATTTCGAAAAGTTTTTCGTCACTAAAATTTCAACAAAAGAGGTTAAAGAACTTTTTGCAAAATCGAACAATTAATGCCCTCAGCATACGGAACTGAAACAGTTCCTTACAAGATGTACCTACTCTGGACTTTGAATGAGTGTAAAATTCGAATGTCCAGGTATTCCCCCATGTGTACGGTAACCTCCAAAATTAAAAGGATACCTTTAGGCGGAGTTAGGCGAATGGAGGCGGTAGCCAATAAGGAAAGGACGAAAGTATCGTTAAACGCAAGGGATATTGCATTCACCAGGTTAAATTAGATGCCAAATTCCCTTGAAAAAACACTAACTTCTGGTCCAAACTTTTCTTTATCTCATTAAAAAAAATCAATTTTTATTCGGTATCAAAATTTGGCATTCACCAAGTTTTCTTTCAATGATGCCGTCAGATGAAAGATATATAGGAACTTGATAGGTGTGGAATTTTGGTACCGATAATTGATACTTTTTTTTATGAGGTAAAAAAAATTTAGGACAAGATTCACGAAACAGCTTTAGATGGTAAAATAATCTATTCTATCGTGCCCTTTTTACGTGGCGAAGACCCACGGAGGCGGAAATCTCATTATTATCGTAATTATTGTGGTTAGAATAATTTAGGTAGGAGTGCACGGATCGGAGAGCTAACTTGTCTGGATGTCCAAATAACCAACTGAGGGGGGGAGTCAGTCAATTTGATTCCCATTCCAAACCACAAGCGGACAAACCTCCACGGCTCCGAACTCAGTCGCAGCTTTTTTTCTCTGCCGCTCAAACCATTTCTCCTTTAAAAAAAAGGGCTCCGTTCCGCCGCACAGTACGTGGCTGTCTCTCCCTCTCTATCGTTGCGGGGTTCCTCGGCAAAACTCTCCTGCAGAATTTAGACAAACGTCAAATGAACTGGTATTAAAAACGCTTTGTCTTCTACCTCGTCTTCTGCTCGATGGTGCCTTTGTCCTCACTCCACCCCCATTCCATAACGGGACGATAAGTTCGCTGCAAGAAACAATGCGGAAGATACACAGGTTTCTTTAATACCCTCTGATCGGTCCATACGCTAAACTCCATCCGACTTTCAACTCCATCATGTCTTTCAACAGCGTTGGGGTTTTCTGGTCTCCAGTACGTTTAGATTGCACCCAACATCGTATCCTAGTATTTAACTCATCGATCTTTGATTTTTATGCGGAGTATGCACTGAAGCTGAGTATGGATCTGTATAATTATTTTGTAAGGAGGATGTGTTTGGAAATGCTTTATAAAGCGGTTTTTGAGCCCAGAAAATTTTTGGAAGAAATTTATGATAGTCTTTTGTTTTAGAGTTCTCGTCTAGGGCTATCTCTGTTTTAGAGTTCTTTACCTATCAAATTGACTTTGGAAAGACTGAAAGTTCAAAGAAAATTAGTTTTCTAAAGAGAGATAATTCCAACCTGCCTATAGACGGCAATCGTCACTCTCTAAGTGCATATGACTACCTATATACATGCTATGGACTCATCTTGATTGCTCATTCTTCTTAATACTTCTTCCAAACCCTCCCCTAATTGTGCTTTTAATAGATAGTAAGTCGACAGATTCCGACATCAGCGTGAAGCTTCTTCTAGCTAGAAGGTAAAAAGTGCCTGAATCATACGCATTATTTCTGTCACATTTTCATTACGCTACAGAATTTTGCTGTCTTCCTCGTGGGATAAGGGCTGCAGGCCACGCTGTAATGAACCAGCCTTTGACTCTCGCACTATAGGAGCTATGTAGCTCCTACCCACTTGGCGAAGTACAGTTTATGATAATGAAATCATAAATGCACGCATGTATATAATATATTTGTGTAAAAACCGATCAAACTTGCGTGAAATTAAGTCACGCGGCACTCACTAATAAGTTGATATTATTATCATTTAGAGTGCAATGTAGAAACTTAAGAAAACTGCAAACATAAGATTTTGTTCGTGGGCACATGTTCTTGGTGACATATAAATATGAGTAAATACTAACAAGATATAAATCTGTTCAGAAATTACCGTTGATAAGAGCAACTATATTTAAAATGTTTTAAAATCGTGAAATTTATTTGAATTGATTGGACTTTGAAAGATAACTATCTCATTTGATTTTTCTAGAGGCAAGAGATTGTACTCTTCCTGGGCATCTCCCCAATCTAATTCAAAGATTGTGTGACTTCAGATTTTTTAGCCCGGACACCGAGTTGTTAGGTAACTTCTGTGACCTGTCCAAGCCAGGTGATATTTTTCCATCACTTAGCTGTCCAGGAGTATATTCCATCTCCCTCGTGCACTGTGTAAACCAACCAAGGCCATAGTATAGTCAATCTCATAGTATGCCAAGTTGGATTCTACACTACAGCATCAGTGAGCCTGGTGGTCAATGCTAGAGAAATCAGATCAGACTGCTGTACATTCCGGAATCGCGAATGAGTCCATCACATTCAACAGCTACTTCAGCATAGGGTTCAATCCAATATGGACACACAACACCCCTCATCAAGCATTGACATTTCACGAAATGGGGCAATCAACTTCCTTCTATCTTTTTTTTCTTTTGAATAATCCTCGAGGACGTCTGAACGAATCACACTTTTATTACTTCTTCTGGGAAGATATAGGGCAACACTCTCCTCTAGGAGAGCCAACGAGTACTCCAGACTAATGCAATAAACACCAAACGATGCGTCGAAAGGATTTTAGCCCCCCAAAAAAACAACAAAAAAAGATGCATCGAAATTACAAGCCACTTCAAAACAAAACCCAAGCTGAAAAACTCAAAAAGGGGAAAAGAGTATACTGAATTGAGCCAGAAATTGCCTTTTTCTTCTTCTTTATTTTTCACTTTATCTACTCCAGAGGAAAAAGTTTCCTGGAAAGAAATCCGAGTAAAAGATGGGTTGAAAAGATGGCAGGTTTCTTTTCTGATGAATAGAAGATTGCAATCTTCCTTGACAACACACTCGGTGCAGCCAAGTACAGGTCGCGCACAGTGAAATCGCCTCCGGTTTCAAGATTTGATTTTTTTAGGACACAATTCTTTCGTTCTATTTTTCGTTGCCCGGCACGGGCCGATAGCATTTCGACCTGAGCTTTAGCTCGTTATTGCGTTTCTGCCCTTCTTCCACCACCAGAAGGGACAAATACGTGAAAAATCTAAAGACGCAAGCAAGAAGTGAGCCGGGAGATCTCGTACGTACAATGGAAAAATGAGTGGGCATGTAAGTTGCACTGTGGAAATTGATCAATTCTCGAACATCTCTCTCTGTACACATCAGGATCCTGTCTCCAGATATTTGCGGATCCTCTCTCAGTCGAGAAAACGAACCCAAAAAGGGTTTTCGAAATGCCAAAATACCCCCGGTTTTCCCTCCATTGACATACCAGGAAGGAATCCAGCTTTCAGATGAGAAAATCGTGGGTATTTTGGGTACTCGAGAACATAATTCAAGAAACTAATGAACAGAGAAAAAAAGAGAAAACAGATTGAGAGAGAGAGAGAGAGAGAAGAAGGAACACTTGGGGATCAATTGTGGAGAGGATCTGGGCAGCTGGGCACTGTTCTCTTGCTCTCTTCAAGAACCGACGATGGGTTGGCCGGAGCCGTGTCGCGTCTTCCGTCGAAGTACTTGTGCAACAACTCTTCCTTGGTCTTCCTGTGCGAGGCCACCACTTGCGATTGGCCCGTCGTCACCTTCTCCGTCACGATCAAGACGCCGCCGCCGCCTCCGCCGATTCTTCCGGGCACCACGCGTATGGCGTTGGCTCTACAATCGCGAAGGACGCATACTTGGAGCAGGAGGAGGATCGTCAGCTGAAGCAGCACCGGTCGTCTCTTGGTGCGAACGGGAGGCATCGTTTCGGCGCTCTCATAAAGTCAACAAGCCCGAGCCGAAGCCGGTCGCTAGAGCTTGCCTTTCGGACGATGGTGAGTTGAAAGAAACCGAGAGAAAGAAGGACGGCAAGATTCAAGCTTTGCGGATCTTACGGCGCCGTTGAAACGAGATCGCGATGCTCCTCTTTCTTCTCTCTGATTTTCTTGGCAAGACGCAGAAACTCACACGCACAGTCTCTCTCTCTCTCTCTCTGTCCAGGCGATAATGTATCACTTGTCGACGAAGAATTGACGGCTATTTTGCGAGAGAAAGAGAGAGAGAGACAGACAGGGACAGGGACAGGGAGGGAGGGAGGATCAGTTGTCCCATGGATTACGGGGACCCACGTGATGAAAACATAGAAAGCAGCAGTACCAGGCTACCACCAGCGGGCCTTGTAGAGAGAGAAAAAATTGAAATGAAGGATTAATGTTAAAAGCATATTTTTGGAGCGCTTAGCAAAACAGTAAGATAATGCAAATTCTTTTGTCATTTTTCTCTATCCAACTACTCTTTTTCTTCGCAATTGATATTCCGAGGATTCAGTATTCTGCATTGAATATGTTCAATGAGTGCCCCTCGCAACACCAGTTCACACGACCGAATTATTGTGCTCAAAATGTCAAGAAGGCATGCACCGTTGCCCACTTTTGTACTGCATTATGAATATTTTAAGCTCGCTTTTTCTCGGGTAGAAAGTTCACAAACGCTTTACAGCCGAATTTCCAAATTGTATTACAATAATAATATGATTGCCCTTCGAGGCATAAAAATAAGACTTCTGAGCCCCAAAAAGCAAGCTTCGTTGTCTTTGGCATCAATTTGCTGCCACAAAACCGCGAACTGCGTGACATTTTAAGCACGCCCGCGGCACATCAGACAGACCTTCAAACTTTAGATGTCGGCGATGTTATAGCGAGATGTCTGTCCTTAACTCACACGCTTACCTTGTCTCTGTTACATATAATTAATTATTTTTTAGGAGGGGATATAATAATTATGGTACATTGCGAAATTGTCCTCCATTATTTCGAAACCCGTCTCATCCATTCTCGACATTTCCGCGAGCTCCTGTCATATATAACCGACCTTGTAGAATTATTAGAGGCATCGACGACTTTTGTTACCAAAATATTCTCTCAATGTCCACGTCTCTTGAATTAATCACCCATTAATATGTGAAAAAGGAAGTGTGTTTTATTTGGATTTATTCTTGGCACGAGTTCAGAATTATTTTGCTAGCGCCAATTATGTGGGTGATGTACTATTGGTATGATGGTAACGTCACTAAAAGAGATTCGCTTGATTAGTCATCAACTATTGCGCATATCTTAGCATCGATCGAGAGACAATTTGATAGAGGTTGAGACTAACTTCCTCTTATGAATCGAATAGAGACCTAACCCGTGCATTTTTAAGTTTTGGACATCCGTGTTGTGACGAAAATAATCTAAAAAAATCCTAAACTTATTGTACGGTGGTCAATTCAGTTATAAACTTTTTAATTATGTTAATTTAGTTCTAAATCTCTTAATGATTTGTCAAACTAATCTTAAGTCTTTTTAACAAATTGTCAATTTAGTCGTGTTAACTAATTTTAGTTGGACATCACTCACGTAGTAGTTCAGTCAGAATTAACCTACTACATGGCATGACTGTTGCTAATGTTGACATTTTTTTAAAATTTTCCAAAATTTTTATTTAATTTTTTCATTCCTCTCATTTCTTTTTTCCACCTTTTACATAGAGTTGCATAGGGTTGTTGCCCAATGACTAAGTGCCAACATCCTTTGCCTGCCACAGGGTGAGGCTTGGCAACCCCTAATAATTGAGGGTGAGGGAGTTGCCAAAACTTGCCTAGTCCCTCACTAGCAAGCAAGGACCGTGATGCCCTTTCCTTACTAAATCTAGCAAGGGTATAGCAGTCCTCATCAAACATGGTGAGGGAGTCATGAACCCTCACCTAAGGGTTGGCGAGGGTCATAGACCCCAACCAAGGGCCTGTAGGATTGCCAACCCTTGCTAAGTGCTCAATGGATGTCGCCAATGCTAATTGGGCCATCATGTTAGAGACATCCGATCAAAATTAATCAGAATGACTAGATTGATAATTCATTAAATTATTATAAGGTTTATGACTAAATTGATACAATTAAAATATTTAGAACTAAATTAGCATGTTGTCAAAATATTTAGAATTGAATTAATATTATCGAAAGTTTTATAATTGAATTGATTGCCGTACAATAAGTTAATGATTTTTTGAACACTTTCCCCATGTCTTGTGGGCAAAAGAAAAACATTGAGGTTATCTATAAACATTCCCCATACAACTAGGAAGACATACACATACTTCATAAGATGAAAAACATCTATGAGCATGTCCCGAATCAAGCAATCAAGGTGGTCGAAACCAATATTGCATAATGTACATCCATATCGGACCATCGTTACGATTTGAGTAAGGCATAAGTCGGTATTATAATATCACATTGGCAAGAATTGATATCTGTCCGCTAACAAACACTCCCTTGTAATTCCAAGCACAAAGGCTCAAGAATCTCGTGCAATCTAAGCTTC
The DNA here is from genome assembly GCF_016545825.1 of Eucalyptus grandis. Lineage (NCBI taxonomy): Eukaryota > Viridiplantae > Streptophyta > Magnoliopsida > Myrtales > Myrtaceae > Eucalyptus > Eucalyptus grandis. The sequence goes on along the minus strand of NC_052613.1, from coordinate 48,307,396 downwards.
ATTTCGTTGTCGAAACCCTAGACTAGACACCATACGTATGAACATGGTCCATACTCTTTATTATAGTTCCCTTTCTTGTACGCCACCAACAAATCAAAATTATAAATGGGACCCTTCTTCTTTTCAATAGACCAAGTGTTCCCAAAAAATTTCCCCCAAAAAATGATTAAAAAAAGGAAAAAAAGAAAACATCAAGCCCCATCGACCTTTGTCACTTTTGCGAGCATTTTCAAGAACGTACACATCGCACGCGCCTATGATCTGTCCTAGAAATTAATTTCTGTCCCCCCTTATTTATGTTTATTTAATTTTCGGTACAACGTCCCTGTTCTTATTTATTAATTAATTAATCGTCATTAGGTTATTGAATGAGAGCATGCAATTAGACAGGGGTTGTGCAAGAAAGGTCGGAGGAGGAGGAGGTGGTGGCCCGGGAATCCCGGCACGGTGCTTGACACCCTCCTCGCCTGCCTGTCGACGGATGCGGTGTGAGCTGCATAACAAGGGGCAGAAATAATAAAAAGGGTTTCGTACTAAGGTTTCACCAAGTTTTGATGCAATCTTGTGATCTCCCCCTCGTTGAGGAGAACCGAATCGTCCTTGCAATGACGACCATTTGGGGATTTTCTATGATTTCTCCCCTCGGACTTTCAAATTGCAAAAAGTGGGTTTGACCCAGCTCGTGTCCGAAATCTTTGGTTTTGACTTATGTGAGTATCTTAGCTTTTATTTGGAGGACGTTGGTCGATTAAAAGATTGTTAGCTCGACCCTGGCAGAAGGGGCCGGTGAAAAAGTACGGCCGGAATTAATTAGGCTGGACTCAGATTTTGCCGAGTCCACTTAATTAAATGGTGATTTGATTTTACATTATAAGAGTTGGAGGTGGATGGTGCACGACCTATTTCAACTGTGCCAATAATTATAGAGTCTCGTGAAATGATTGGATAGATAAAAGAATCCCGTGAAACTTCATGGAGTCGAGGTTTCAGTTTTTCTCGGATCGAATTCAATGCTCACCGAATTGAACAGACCTTTAGCGGTCTCTCAATCTTAGACTTTAAGAATTGGTTGAGTGGACAAGCGTTTGTATTTTTAATGCAGTAGACCGGTGCTTAAATTGCAACGTTTCTCGCTAGAGGGAACTTTGGGACCGCTTCATCAGATTTTAGCTGGAGTCTCATGTGATGCACGTCGATAGTACGATCGGAAGTGTCCTGAAGCGCATGATAGGCAGTTACATCGTATGTAATTGTGGTCATGACACATCAAATCAAATATCATGAATTCGGGAACTAATCCAACCGACAAGTAAGGCCAATAAAGGCCGGTGAAAGCCCGCTATGTGCATGCATTTTCACTTAGATTTTGGATCGACGGTTAGCTGGGGGCCCTGGGACAGAGGTACATTCTCACATGTCAATGGGGGTTTGTGCAGTAGCATCACATGCAAAACACCCAGAGAATCCCAATGACTTAAGCTAGCTGAAATTTAGAGATTTAAGACCGTACCTTGTCATGTGCAACTTCCCCTAATTGCCACGCAAGTACCTTATTAGTCTCTGTCATTAACGATTGTTGACTGGATGATGGCGCTATCATATGCCAGGGGAGAAAGCTTATTAGAAGCTAGATTTTTCTTTCTTAGAATATGCTCAAAATTTGTTAAAAAGAGTTAATAAAAAAAGGAAAAACGACACAAATAATTCTTGAACTTTAACCCGATGAGTAATGTGAATACACAATGTTATTCCTGAATTTTTAATTTATTTAATATTATTTTTGAACTTTCTAGGTTCATGAATGGTGTCCATGAACTATATTAAATATGTATTAGGCATATTGAACGAATAAAAAATTCAAGGATTACATTGCATATTGAGCTAAAATTTGGAGATCACATTAAATAAATTAAAAGTTCAGATTAAGGATCAATTGCATCATCACTCCTAAAAAATTGGAGTGATGAACTAGCCCTACTAAAATCTGGGTCTTGCATTTTGAAGTGTTCATAATTGCTTTAGCCGGCCATTCACGTTGAAGATGGACTCTGTGGTCCCTGATAAGGTGTTGGGAAGATGGCAGGTTGATGATGATAACCGAGGTTAAGGAAAAGTCATTTCTTTACGTGGATTGACGAGACGTGGCTTGGGAATTACAGGCAATTTACTGAAGAGAGATCTATGGCCTACACCTACACGCCCGGCCATTGCCAGTTTACCACCAGACCAAGAACTGCACTTCTGCAGGACATTGAATGTCTTTGACCCCTTCTCTTGAGCTGTACCTTCGATTTTATTTCACCGCACGGCACGATCGTTTTTGACTTTTCTTTTCCCCGCACTCCAGAGGAGAATATGGGGAGAACCCATCTTCGGAGGCATGTGAGATGAAGAAATGACCGCAGAGGGATTGGAGCAGAAGGAGGAGCTTTTAAACTCGAGGGTTGTCCCGAGGAAAAAGGTTGGAAAGGGAGTGGCCCAACATATTAAATTTGCTTTTGGGCGGGTGTGCGCGTGTTGCAAAAAAGGCAAACCTAATCTAGTCTCCTCCAGCAAAACACAGATACAACGAGATAAAAACAAGGCCGAATGATTGTGGCGTGTGAAATGGAGGGATGGTACTCTCTGAATTCAATGGAAAGGTTGTCAACTCCCCCGACTGATCTCTCACTTTGGCTGACTTAAATGCCGTCTTTGATTGCGTCTTGCCCTTTTCTCGTCGACCCTTTTCCACTGTCATCCCGTCCCTCTGTCCCTTTGCGTTTGCCTTCTTCTCCTTGCCCTTTTCCTCTCTCTCTCTCTCTCTCTAAAAGAAAAAGAAATAAGAAAAGGACCATTAAAGAAGGACCGCATCTGCTTTATGCATGGCGTGGTAATTACAATGAGACGCATTATTTGAAGTGGAGTTGGATCGGATGATTGTAATCGAAATAGAGAATTTCAACCTGCCCTAAGGTGAATATTTGGTGGGCTTTTGCTAGATGCATCTGGCTTTTGGTATAAGTCCAATGCTGATGCCACTATTGGTTTCTCAGGTTCCAATTTTGCTGGGTATGAGCACTGCGGTTATGCGATAATATTTCTCCTAATACTCATCTAAGCTAGATGGTAAGTATGCTTGATTCATGCAAATCCAGCGATCCTGACCCGAGTCTAAGAAGAGGGACTTCTTTGAGATGATGGAGAGGCCCAAGCAGGGAGGGAGGTATTGCTGGAGTATTGATTAATGAAATCCTGGCAGCTAAATTGATACTTAGAGAGTTCGAATATTTGACAACTGAATTATGTGAATTCAGGCATTGTATCCAAAACAGAGTCTTCATTTAATCCCGTGACGTCAAGATATTCGTTGTCGGCAGGGGCAAATGAACCTAGAAAGAAATCCCCCTGACATCGGATGGCACAAAGGCACGACGCACAATAGGCCCAACTGCTTAAATTACCGGCAAAAGGCATGAGGAAGATATGCAGCAAACATTAGGCATTGATTTATATGTTCCTGAAAGCCAGTTGGCACGTCTGTTCTTAGAAAGGCATTGAGATTGACTCATCTCACGTGGTCGCTATAACCTGCTTGGTATGCTCAGATTCGAATGTTAGGTTGATGTGCTGTTTTGAAAGCCTTAACTCTTGCTTTGGTGACGTCCTATAATCTTGAAAATGCAAGATTCCGCGATGAATTGGTGATCACAACACCATACAGCAGCGCTAGATGGATGGAAAACTTACAGCTATTTGGACCTTGAGCGAGCTGATTCTATGCACATCCAGTCATCCCAACATCTGAGGTTGATCAAGTTGCATTATGATTCGCTGTATTTTTGCAGCCTTCTTGAAAGTACATATAGCAGTAGATATTGATAAATCATCGATGTCGCTACAATAAGAAGAACCACCGCGTCGGTGACAAGAACACCTCTTCAGAGCGTCCCACAGAAGATGTTTTGGGCAATTATCAATCCCCTATACTTGGTTTGACAAACGTTTTCCTTTTGCTGCTAGAGCAACATGCTTCCGCTATTGGAGAAGTGGCTCTGCACACATTTTAATGCTGAAACATCGAATTGTTCATTCTTGTCATCTTATGCCGCTAAAATGTTCAACAAGTTGGAGGGAGTTTGCAGCGACCATTTTCAAGAGTTGGCATCCAGGATGTATTTTCTCGAGTTTGACAATGAATAAGAAGACGTACTAAAGGTAGGGATTGCCTATTTTTGATTGGCAACAGCTACTAAATTGGGCTAGAAGTCGCCCACTAGTTAAATTTGCAGATACTTCTCTTTGGTTTCTCAGGATAAAATGACTAGAAGAGATCATGCTATCGCATATTTGAACAAGATTAAAAAATGTGCACCCCAAGGACATCATAATTCTAGTGCATTCTTATGTTCAAACTTAGTTGACTTCTTCCGGTCAAACGTGAACTATTGTGTCTGAATAGTTAACATGTGCTGCTAAGTCCATGAAATGAAATAGGCAGCTCAGGACCTTCGTTGTGATTTATGGCACCAATCTTCTTGTGCTGCCTTTTTCTAAATAAAGAGAAAAAGGAGAAAGAGGGTGATCAAATAAGAAAACTCTCCAGGAACAGTCATTCCAAGCAGTCATCAGTTGTAGTTCGCTTGAAAGAGAACAAGAAAGCACTCCCACCGTATCCCACCAATCTCGTAGTTATGGACACTATGTGTAGCATTTGTGCGCGCATCTTCAACTATCATTCCCTGTGTGCAAGAAAAGGGAATCTGTATATGGTAGACGCCAGCTTGACTGGTTTTATCAATCTAATTTGACAAGGCCGATTTATAGATCAAATAATGATGTTAAACAAATATCTAACATACCATCTCTCACAATTGCAGCGAGAAGTCGGACACTAATGACTCATCCACGAGAAGGGAAACACAAAGTCATACCCATTCCGCATGCGTAGAGCACTGAGACAGAACAGAAGGATTATCATCTAGCAGTTGTTGGTCTCAATATCTGGATTCACTTTTGGCTGGTGTGGAGAAACGCAACGGAGCATACTGTCATCACTTCTATCCACAGAACCAACCAACGTTGCCGGCCTCAATCCACAAATTTTACTGCTTCCCCTTAGATATCATCAGTTATACTCTTGTCCAAAGAAGTCATTGAGATTGCCTCCCGTGATCAGTCAGCACCGTGCTGCAAAACTCACATTAAATTTGGTGTCTCTACAGTCCTATTGGGGTGACAAAACAAAGAAGCAAGTTTCTGGAGCATTGCTATTGGATTCATGGTAATCATCTCATCGTTCATTGACAAGTCCAGTTACCAAGTAGTTATTGCCCCATTAGGACAGATATGACGCAGGGTGATCATCTTGTGGTTAATCCACTCTGCCCCTCCTACCATGTTGCAGCAAGACAGATGATCTGTTTAGAAGGGTGTAAATTATGCCGTCATCAAGGAGAAATCTGCGGGTTGGATTCAACAGGAAAAAAGGGATCGGCTTGATTGTTCAGACTTTACTTTGTTTAAATCGCTCTTGGAAATCAGACAACATTTGCGAGTTCCATAACGCATCAATCTGACAACACAGCATTCTGAGTTTCATTAAGTTGAAGAAAGTAGTAAATACCGTTTCGCATTGGAACACTAGGGGACCAAGGAACAACTTTTACTTCTTAGGAGTCTCCTGCCTTCTCGTCCTTCAAATAAAATGCTACAATCTACAATGTTCGGAAGGAAAGGAACAGAGTATTCCCTAAGTTAGAACAGTTGTTGCCGCAATCTGCCTTTCATTTCGAGCTACCTTTCGAGCACTGATATGAGATGGGAAGAAAGTGATTGATGCTGAAATCGGGGGATCATGTGAAAATGGAGAACCCGATTCTAGCTTGATAACTAAATTCGAATGTTGGTGCGCTGAGAACGTCTTTGGGATAGTAGTAGAATGCATTCCTTTGTCTTCTTCTAGGTCGTTTCCAGCTGATTGGGTTGTTTGGGTGGTCTGTTGGTAGAGTCTTATTTGGCCTAATGTGGACGTGCTTGACGAATTGGTTGCGACCTTGGCTTGTCAGGGGGTTAGCCACCCCTCTCTAGGTTGAGCAGTGAGATTTAATAGCTTATCCTAGAAAGAACACCAACTATTGCTCTGAAGCAAGATAGTCTTGCATGACCGCGTTTATGGCAACTCGGAGACCTTAAGTTAAATGGTTCTTTTGAAATGCAATAGCATTTTGTAAAGGGTAATCGGAAAGTATCTTGGGAATCAATTTATTTGGAAAAATACTACACTTATAAAAATTGTAGTCATATATTTTAAATAATAGTAAATAACTAAAAAAAAAAAAAAGTGAGTCGCTGACGAGCTAGATCTGGCATAGGCGGCCCTTGCTTGAGTTTTCATGACCTCGACGGAATCGGGAAAAGTACCAGAAAAATCCTCAACCTATTATATTAGTATTAATTAAGTTTTAAACTTTTCAATTGAATCAATTTAATCATAAACATTTTCATATTTGTACAAATTCAGTCAATTTGGTCAATTTTGGTCGGCCTGGCGCTAACGTGGACATTGGCCGATGGTCGAATGTTACGTGGACAGGCCGGCTGGTAATGTTGCAATTTTTAATAATAATTTTTTTTTTTTTTTTCAAAATTTTTATTAATTTTTTTTCTTTTCTTCCTTCTTCTTCCTCCTTGGATTGCCCTCTCGATTGCCGATTGCCGCAAAGCCCGCGGCTGGGGTCACGACCCTCGGCGCCAGGCCGCGGGCGAGGCGACTTTGTCCAAATTTGGGCGGGGCTAGATTTGTCATGTGCAAAGGCAACCTCGCCCATGACCTCGCCTAGTGGCCGATGGCGGCCAGTGAGGGCTTCTTGGGCTGCCAATGGGAGGCTCGTTGACCACCGTGAGGACAGACCAAGGAGGAAGAAGGGAGAAAAGAAAAGGAAAAATTATAAAAAAAAAAAAAATTATTTAAAATTGCCACGTTATCCATTATTAGCCGGCATCCATGTTAACGCCGACCGGCCAAAATTAGTAGAATGGACTGAATTAGTACCAATATAAAAATGTTTAAGATTAAATTGATTTAATTGAAAAGTTTATGACTGAATTTGTATCAATGCAATAAGTTTAGGACTTTTTTGGTATTTTTCTCGACGATAACCACCTCTAGTCGTGCGACCTGGGTGCGCCGACTTCAATGAGTCGCATCTTGTTAGAATGTTGAGTTTTGAACTCCACTACATTAGGGCTTGAAATTGAGCACAAGTGTCATGCAACCCTTGGCCGTTGCACGAGCGTCGCGTGTGCCTTGGCAACACTTGACCCTCAACGATTGTTAGCGTTGCCCTACTTCAAAGAGAGACGATGAGCTGTGGTAGAGATGAATAGTGTGCCGTTCAGGGGTAAAAGAGGAATATGAAAAATTGATGAGGGTAAAACTGGAAAAAATTTTCTTTAATTTTTGGGCTCCAACATTCCAAAAATGATGAATGCCCAGTGCTGACGGGTGGTGGCCTTGAGATAAAGGCCTTTGGAAGACTTCCAAATGGGCCCCAAAAATGGTTATCAAACAGTTTTAGCATCTGCTTAAGAGCCTTTGAAGGTCCAAAGGACTTCGGAAACATCTCAGCATTCAACGCTTCGTCTTCCGGTTGCTGTGTAGAAGATTGAACCTCGGTAGGAAGTTGTATTTCCCTATCCTGCAACATTCCTACAAAAGTAGTTCATACAGAGAAAAATATCTCAGCGAGTAATTTGCAAGTGCTAGAGCACACTGATCATGCAACACTAAAAACTCCTCACTCCAAACATAATAAGCAAATGGAGGAGTTTCAAGGAAAGTCTATCAAAATCACCCTTATTCTGAGTAGTTGAGAGCCTGAGAGCACTTAGGGTGTATTTGGTTGGACTTTTGGGAAAAGTTTATAGAGAAATGCAAAAGGCTTTAAGTTAAAGGGGCTTTTCAAAATGCAAATTGCATTTGGTAAATTGTAATTCAAAAGTCCATTATGAAGTGCTTTTAAGCAAAATAGTATTTTGAGGACTTATATTTACAAAGGACCTTTATTATTTAAAAAAAAAAAAAAGTTGGCCGGTAAAGGGCAGTGGCCGCCGTTTGAGGTTGCTGGACTTTAGACAACCCTTGAAGACCACGGCAAGGGTCGCGTGACCTCGTTGGAGGTCGCTCGACCCTAGGCGGCCCTTGTTGAGGCCGCATGACCTCAGGCGCGCCAAGGGTTGCGGCAACCCAATTCGCATGGCCTCTCACGGAGGTCGTCATGACCTAGATGGCGTGGAGGTCGTTGCGACCCCCGGCAATAGTCGCTTGGGTCGCCATAACTGTTGCTGGCGTCCCTCTAGCCTGTCGCTAGCCCCTTGTAACCCTGCGCAACCTCACTGGCCCTCCTCAATGGAGAAGATGAACAGTCAATATTTGCATACCTAGAAGGGCGAAAGCCCAAGGCATCCAAGACTAGCCTTGGGTTTTCAGCTTTCAGAAGGCTAACTTACCCCTTATAAGGTTTGTAAATTTTTTTCTAAACACTCAATATTTGGCCGAAAGGGCTTTGGTGTCTAAGGCCCATTCCCAAAACTATTCCCAACCGGAGCTTCATTAGACCAAGCTTGAACTGGCCAGGCACATTACACAAGAATAAACACTTTCCCAACTTTGTCTTGAGAAAGAGCATTGGAAAAGAGAATGTTCTCTTGTTTCATCTTCCTTCTCACACAGCAGACAAACGCCCATAGATGGGACACCGACATTCGCATCCTGTCTTTGACTTGCGATTTATTTAAAATAGCAACCCTTTCAACAAAAGCATGCTTCAGAACATTAGGCACATTAGGCCTAAACCAAATGAGTTCGTGCCACTAAACCTTGGCACCATTGGGGCTTAGTAACTTCCATGGTTCTTTTATATTCCATTTCTTCATAACGAGGACCGAGGGATTTTAACACATCCACAGCATTAGAGCTGGGGAATATAACTCCTCATGCAGCAACTTGAATGGCAAGAAGATCCTCAGATCCGGAAGAAGGCCAGCTTCAACCGAAGTTCCCTCTATTACAGCAGCCACCTTAGCATTCTTTTGAATAGCTGAGTCATAAAGAACTCTCGAAGGAAATCCATCCACCAAGATCCACAACGGGTGCCAGTTATCCAATCATTAGCAGACGTAGCATATATCATCGGACTACACCTCTTATATTTAAGCCTAGGCATACTTTTCATTTGGGCTTCACTAACCTTTCTCAAACTTGTTACTTATTGCTTCTCCCCTACTTTGGCCAATGACGTTTATTATCAGTAATTCCTACACTTATGTTTTGGAAATTGCCAGAGACGTAATAATTTCATCAATGTCAACATTTGTAAACACATAATCTTTCTCGATCCTACTACATTGGTCTTGATACTCGATGAAGTCAAATTTATCAGAGATTTGTCAGGTGAGCATCTCTAATTTCTTGCACACTTACCTCAGCATGAAAATTGAATTTCGAGCTGCTTGTTACTAACAGCACAATAGGTGTCTTGTCCTTAACATTTGAAAATTCCTCCACCAAATATATATTTCCCACCCACAGAGCAAATCTTGAAGACGATAGCCCATGTTGTAACTTGATTAGTTCCAGGGATCAGTTCATTCTAAATAATAGACAAAAGGGTAAATGAAAATCCAACTAAGAAGCAAGAGATATAGAAATATTTGACACGCCTTCTCATCGAGAAGAACCATATCAATATTTACTAGTTTCCTATTTTCTGCTATTAACTACATTCAGCATGGAAAGTCAAACTTAATGGTCGATTCATCTGAATCAACCCTGGCAAATCATTTGGTGATAGTTTGCAAGGAGGCGTTTGATAAACTGTGAACACGCCCCACAACTCTTCTTCCTGTCTTTCCCAAAGAGTAAAAGGGGAAGAAAGGAGAAATTGCATTTCTGGAAAATCCCCTGTTACCAATATAATCTACTATCCTAAGCAAACGCCACTCAAGACACCTTTGATCCCATTCTCGAAGTTTAATGGGTGAGCTCATTCCATCGAAAAGCAAAAAATTACATCCGACCAATAAGCGCTATTTCAATCCAATGGCGAAAGATTGTTGTAGCATTGTGCCTTTGGGTACTATTGCTTGACCCTTTCAACCCCATCTGTAGTATGCCGACGGAGTTGGTAAACTCGTGCCATTTGAGGCCGAAAGAAGATGAAAACGACAGGACTGGCGGTGATCGTCAGTCCGAGCAGAAGAAGAGCAGGAGCCATAAATCTTGAACGAATTTTCTAGACTCTGAAGAAGAAGGGAACATCATAAGAATACTGATGAGGAAGTCCTTGCCTCTCGTTTCAAGACACTCCATAACCACAGATTCAACGGTCGATCTCCATCGTCCAAGAAAAGAAGCAGCACCGAGAGTGAGACCCCATCATCGAATCGAATTCAATGAATTGCAGTGCGCCACAAAAAATGACATTTTTCGAGTTAAGCAAAGTTTGAGAGAGAGAGAGAGAGAGAGAGAGAGAGAGAGAGGATCCCGTATGTAGATGATAGAACATAACTGAATCAGCTTGGAGCACCTAATTTCTTGACGAGACGGTGAATTTCCATCGGCCCCCTTCCTCCTCGGGCGATGGTATAGACAAGGCTACCTAATAAACCTATTATATGAATACCAATTTTTTTTTTTTTGGTTGAAAATAGATGCCACTTTATTTTCAAACTTTTTTAATTTGATCACTGTAGTCAAAGAATTTGTTGACGTGGAGCCTCGGCTATCCTATGTCGGTTGTCCTATGTGACATGATAAAAAATGACTAGTTTTGACATAGGCAAGTTCTACAGTTTTTATGAAATTTTTTCAATTTTTTTGTTGTCGTTCTTTTTATTTCCATTTTCTTATCATCAGGGTCGACAAGGGCTTTCAAGTCCTCACTGTTGCTTCATTCGTGCTCATTAGCTAAAATGAAAAGAAAAGGAATTTATAAAAAAAATTAAATTTCCTTTTTCAAAATTGTTCATGTTAGTGTCGGTCATGTAACATAGACTGTTAGTGTCCACATTAGGATTTTTAAATAAAATTTGTCAGAAAGACTAAATTGGTAAATCTTCATAGGGTTTAAGACTTAAATTGGTCAAATTGAAAAGTTTAAAACTGAATCAGTACCCGTATAATAGGCTTAATTATTTTTTGATAATTATCTTGTCATATCAATCCCCTAATATCTTGAGGCAATTAAGGCTTTACTCACAAGATCAAAGACAACCGAGGCTTTCTGAATAGGAAAATTGTTCAAAAAACCATAAATTTATTGTGCAATGGTCAATTTAATTCTAAATATTTCAATTTTGTAATTTAGTTTTAAACCTTTTGACAACATGATAATTCAATCATAAACTTTTTGATTGTGCCAATTTAATTATAAACTTTTAACGGATTGTCAATTTAGTCATTTTGGCTAATTTTGGCTAGATATCGTTGATATGATGGCCTAGTCAACGCTAACTGTCCTATGTAACATAGTAGACGTTTATGCATACATTAATTTTTCAAAAATAAATTTAATTTTTCTATTTTTTTTTTCTATTTTCTTTTTCCACTTTTTCAAAGGGCTAGTGGAGTTACTAGCCATTGAGGAAGGGCAGTGAAGCCCTTGCTAGTGGTAGGTGAGGGCCACAACCTCGCCATTCCTTGTTGTGGTGGCGATAGCCTAGGCAAGGGCTCATGGCACCCTTGCCAGCCATAGTGAGGGCTTACGAGCCCTTGCCATACCTAGCCAGCCATGACACCCTCGCTAGATTCAGCGAGGGCCGTGACCTTGTGGTCGAGAAGGCTTCGCAATCCTTGCCTAGGGCCCAACGAGGGTCGCCGATTCTTGGCTAGTGACCCTTTGTAAAAAGAGGGGAAAAAAGAAAAAAGATTACTAAAAACTTTGAATAATTTTTTAAACATTAAAAATTGTTCACGTCAGTAACGTCCAATCAAAATTAATTGGAATGACCAAATAGAAAATCCATTAAAGGATTTAGGACTTATTTGGCAAATCATTAAAATTTTAGGATAAAATTGGCATAATTAAATGGGTTAGGATTGGATTAGTGAATTATTTAAAAATTTAAGATTAAATTGATAAATTTTAAAAGGTTTAGAATTAAATTGACTGTCATATAATAAATTAATAATTTTTTGGATATCTTTTCCCTTTCAGACCATAAAGCGTGGTCACAAATTTTGAACTTTTTGCAATCGATGTCGATCCAACTCGGATCCGTTTAAAACCGACGCAGGTCAGACGACTGAGTACTGAAAGCGTTGGCCTATCCGTCCTCATTGAACCAAACAATCAACTGATGGGTCGGGCCGCTACGAGATTAAGACTATTTGTCAGAGAATTTTTCCCAATCGGTGGTCCATTTTCGTCCTTTACCTTATTCAAATGGAAGTCTCGAGATATTCATGTAAAATCAACGAAAAATAATTTTCTAAAATGAAAAGAAACAAGAGGAAAATTTCGTGTGACATATAAGCAGACGGGCCCCCTGTCCCCTGTCGCACTCAAAACACAAGATGACAAACTCTTCTCGATTAGCACCCATTCTTTAGAGGCGGTTTTGTGTCCACCGCGTCTCTTATCCGGATAAAATGGCTCGAGTGCTTAATCCGTCTAAGCCCACAATTTTTTTTTCCCATTTTCTCATTTAATTTACAATTTTTTTCCTTTTTTCCCTAATTCGAGTGGAATTTACATTTTAGAATTTAGAGGTCGAGTGGAGCTATAAATAGAGGGGCACGGTTTGCAATGTACCCTCAAGCAACTAGGAGAAAGTGATAAGCCTTGTGAGGTGTTGAAGACAGCTTTGCCCCAAGGGGAGATCAGTGATGGCCTCAGCCTCAATGCTCTCGTCTCCAGCCGTCCGGGCTACCCCGGCTCAGGCCACCATGGTCGCCCCATTCACCGGCCTCAAGTCCACCTCGGCTTTCCCGGTCACCCGCAAGTCGAGCGAGGACATCACCTCTCTTTCCAGCAATGGCGGAAGAGTCCAATGCATGCAGGTACTAAAAGACTAGATTATAATCGTTTGGAAGACTTTACCCCGTCACTCTCAGATAAATGTGGACCCTAGGATATATAGAGATCCAATTGCATCTATGTCTCGCGTCTAATTAAAATTGCACGGACTCAATTTCACTATACTTAAACTCGACTCGACTACAAAATGTCGTGCTTGGTGCGACACTCGGACTTAATCGATTTCTATGTACTCGAGCTCTACGGAAAAAATTCTAAAGAGTGGAACATAGCACTAAGACGACTTTAATGGCGACCGTCAGGTGTGGCCTCCGATTGGCAAGAAGAAGTTCGAGACGCTGTCCTACCTCCCTCCCCTCTCTCCCGAGTCCTTGGCCAAGGAAGTCGACTACCTTCTTCGCAGCGGATGGGTTCCCTGCCTCGAATTCGAGCTCGAGGTGACGTTTTCCTCTCCATCCTCTCTAAAATACTCGACTGGACGTCTCTAAACAGCGCTCGTTTAGGAACGTGTCTTCGAGATCTGATGTTGTGGTTGTGATGTCGACATTGCGCAGCACGGGTTCGTGTACCGCGAGCACCACAGCTCCCCCGGGTACTACGACGGGCGCTACTGGACAATGTGGAAGCTCCCCATGTTCGGGTGCACCGACTCGGCCCAGGTGTTGAAAGAGCTGGAGGAGGCCAAGAAGGCTTATCCCACGGCGTTCATCCGGATCATCGGGTTTGACAACAAGCGCCAAGTGCAGTGCATCAGCTTCATCGCCTACAAGCCCCCGGGCTTCTAATTCCGCTCACCTGCTTGTGCTGTGAACTTTTCTTTGGAGCTCTTTGGAGATCGCTTTTGCTTTCGCTTTGCCTGTTGCAGTTGTTGTGTTTTTCCCTTGTGGCGTCTTTGTGATGATGAATCTGGACCACCCGGAATGATAGAAGGGCCTCGATGTACATAAATGAGTAATCTAATGTCAGATCAAGTCCTTTTATCACAATAAATTGCATCTTTGATTCTCTCCCTCTCTCCTCTATATCAATTACTATTTTTCTGCACTTTTATTCTGCTAAATCAAGCTCATCACATGTCAAGAAACATTGGAACCCAAAAGTTTCGATCCTGCAAAAAAGAGGATACTAGTTTTTCTATGCCTTTTCCCACTGTTGTGATCGATTCTGATTGCAGTATACATTCACAAACGAGTCCGGTTTCCAGCTATAAGCTTATCAAGGGAGAACATATCTTGACTTGTTATTTGATTAGATGAATTAGACTCAATCTTCAACGACGACCTCATATTGGGGAAACTAATTACACGTTACTACTTGTGTATAGTTGTGTGGCTTGAGCTCTCTAAAGATCTAAGCCAAACATGATACTTTCTCCAGAGAAATTGCATGAAATTCAAAAACCGGGACACAACACTCTATCAACTTCATTTTCACTTATCTAATTATTTATCCTTGTCCTGGAATTTTGCGGGAAAAATGCATTCGGCGCTGCCATGTCTGAACGACCCCTTTGTGTGGCTTCAATCATTCATTTGATCGGAACGGCCATCGGCATTACTTTTTATGGGACCTCTGAGAATTCAGACCTGACATCTCTGTTGACTGAGACTACTGATGACACGCCGCCGTGCTGGGCCGGCATGGCCTTGCGATTTTATCGGCCGTGCAGGTCGTGCTGCCGGCGAGCGCCTCTCCTAGGGGCTGATGGTCCGTGTGGAGCCAGCTCCCAGGCCCGCCCCAGTCACCTAGTCCATCGGCTACCGTTCAAGAATAAATCTGTGATTTCTAAGGGCGTACATGATATCCCTTTTATTTTTTGCTCAGATTTATTTTTTTATTTTTAATAATAAGTTTGGAATAAAAATCTATTTAATAATATAATATTTTTTTTTTTTATTTTTGAAACAAATTTTTAGTCTAAAATTAGGCTTGTAACAAAAATGAGAACTAAAAATGTTCTGTTTTTTCTATTTCTATAATAAAATTAAGTATAAAAACTATTCTCATTACTTATCCTCATTAGTAACCGGGTGCCCACTTGCCGCCGCCCGCTACTATCCTCCACTATCCTCCTCCACTCGGGAGAGAAAAATTTTATGTCATTGTTAAATGCATATTTTTGCTTATAAACTCGTTTAGATAATAGAATTAAAAAAAATAGCCAAAAATTATGTCCATAAATAGAGTAGTTATCTAAATAGAGTAGTTATCATTCACGTCCTAAATGACTTTTAAATAATAAAACTACATTTGGTAATCCGGATGTGAGCTTGGATGACTTATCCTATCCGATGTACAGAGACATCTTTCAAATTGGATTAGCCCGCATATGTCCAAATAAATTGTTGGACAAGAGATCTGAAGGAAGAGATGGACAAAGCCGGATTGAATGAGAAAAAAAATTAAAAAATTAATAAAATGAGAATCATTATTTATTTTATCGGTAATCACTAATCAATCACGATCTTTCCAAACCATAGTGGCTCATGAATACCTTCTATGAAAATCTGTGCAGTTGTGCCAAGGAGACGCTAGTGGTGGAGGTCTTCGATTGCGGCCATCATAGCAGAATCTCCCTTACATTTTTTTCGGGTTGCTGGAATTTCCCTTACTTATAGAAAATGTGGGGAGCATGAGAGTGCTTAAGATATTGCACTTGTAGTGAGAATAAGGAATGCTTGAGCTTAAGGTATTTATAAGAGTTAAGTACAAAATGTGAAAAGTTTAATTCACGAGCCATCGTTTTTCTCTGTCCATATAGGTCACGTAATCGGACGAGCATTAATAGGCCATGTTTAGCACAACCCTTTAATGTCTTATCCTTACCATGCTTGGCTTGGCTCGTAAAGCATCAATCAAGGCTTTCAAGCGGGTAGCCTAGCCGTCACTAAGCTAGTCTACTAACTCTTTGTTGGTCAAGTCTAATTTTTTGCCATAGATATTATCACAATTAACTAGATGTGATTCTTATTATTTC
Source organism: Eucalyptus grandis (assembly GCF_016545825.1). Lineage (NCBI taxonomy): Eukaryota > Viridiplantae > Streptophyta > Magnoliopsida > Myrtales > Myrtaceae > Eucalyptus > Eucalyptus grandis. Next base: position 48,291,400 of record NC_052613.1, on the reverse strand, counting down.
AAGTTCACTTCTTTGTTTTTTGGGCGCTTATTTCAAGTTCACTTGACGAGTAAAATTACGTCGCTTTTCTCAGAACGTTATTTCAATTGCTTCTTCGATTATAAAAGGGAAGAGAAGAGAAGGACAAATGTACAAGTGGGCGAAACTCTTGGGATATTGCAATTGAAGCGAATGGAGTCCCGTGACCTTCCGACCCTTTGAGGGCCGAGAGTAGTCTTTCTAAGAAATGGCCCAACATCAGTAGGTACAACGGACTTCCCTTTTCCAATTAATGCAAAGCGAACGTACAATCATAATTGAAGTAATGGGGTAGCACTCACCCTTTCATTTCCTCGCTGTCCTTGATTGCGACGTCCTAAATCTGTTCGTATTTCCAAAACAATGAGGTTCTTCCCTGTCTCAACCACCTTTCCAATCTCCAAATTAATAATTTGATGTACCTTAGGCAAATTAAAAAAACAAATTCAGGATTTCAGTTACTTAATTTCAGGAGCGGGGCATTATTTTATTTGTTTCTCTCTAGCTAACTTTTCTTTTCAGATTTGAGCAGCGGGCCATCGACCTTTGACCTGAGGGATATAGAGCTTTCGTGGGTAGAGCAATTCCCGAGGGTCGAATGGATGTCGGATTCTCCTCTGGTGATGCAAAAAGTTGGATTGTGAGAAAGTAATGTCACACGTGTCTAGCATTTCTGCCTTGTCGATGGAGCTATTGCTTAGGAAAAGATGGCACATACGAAAAACGTGAACTGGATTTAATACTTAGTTGGCAAGCGACAGCTATTATTGCCTTCGAATGCGTAGCAATTACTTGGCAAGGGAAAAGGAGGATTATGCAAATCATCATCGTTACCCTTCACTGCAAGGAAGCTATCGGGAAAGCAGATCCGTGCACCGAAGCAGAAGCCACGAAATGTCCAATCATTTTTCTTAGATTGGGGGAGGAAAATAGGGAAGGAAGAGCTCGTATTTACAGACGCCAGTCAAATCCACCACGTTTTCGTCGATCCGACCGCGTTGACCGTTATTCCAAGACACGACACAACCCAACCGCCGGCGAAGCAGAGGGCCCCACTCGACTCGCGACTCGCGCAACTGAGTCGTCAGAACCGCTCACGCTCAGCCCTCGACTCGCTCGCCAGCTCGTCGGAGACGACGACCGCGTCGGCGTCCCACCACGTCTCCGCGTCGGGCTCCGTCACCCTCTTCAGCGGCGAGCTGACCTTCCTCATGTCTCCGAGCACCAGCTCCCCGCCCGCTTCCAGGAACAGCTTCTCCACGCCGCCGCAGTTGACCCGCTCGACGTTGCCCGCCGTCCGGGGGGCCCACTCGGCGATTATCGCCGGCGCCCGGCGACCGGCGCGCGTGTCCCACACCCTCAGCGCCATGTTCCCCGAGGCGCTCGCTCCGGCGGACACGATCGCCGCCGGCGACCGCAGCGGCGCGGCGGAAAGCGCCGGGATCCCGGACGTGCCGGATGAGAACGAGCTCAGTCTCTGTCCCGTGTTCAAGTCGGTGATGGAGATCGCGTCCCCGAACGAAGCCGTAGATTCTCCTTCGGGGTCCACCCCGATCTCGAAGCCCCAGATTCCAGAGCTGGACGATGTTCGTCCGGTCGCAGAAGCCCGATAAGTGGTCGCAGAAGAAGCTCCGCCGGCGCCGGAGATTCGAGCTCACGCCTTCGCGTTGCGGACACGCCGAGCCCTTGACGACGAAAACTTCGTGGTCTCGCGATGGGTCTTCGAGAGGCGACCTCGTAAGCTCGATTTCGTCTTCCTCTGTTTCCGAAGAAGGAGCAGAGCAGGAGGAGGAGGAGCAGGCATCGTCTTCCTCGCTACCGTCTAGGCAGCTCCTGAGAAAAGGCTGGGACTGAGACGGGGACACCGAGACGAGGTTGTTCTGGTACTTGATGATGAGGAATCTGATTCGGTTGATTAGGGTGCCGAAAGAAGCGACGAGGGCGAGGATCAGAGCACCCCATTTCCAGAAACTGTAGGCCTGCGAAATCGTCCTGACGGAGAACGAAAGAAACTGAGAGAGAAAAGACGGGTCTTGGAGAGAGCTTATGCCCGCTTCGAAATCGCCTATTCTGTTTAGGACTGGCATCTCCATGATGGCGTCTCTCTTCGGTTGCAAAGCCTAAAAGAAAAAAGAGGGTCGGATCGGAGATAATCGTTTAGCAAGTGGAGGTGCTTCAATGGCGAAAACAGAGGAGGAAGGAGAATAATTCGAGGACTGAGAAGGAACAGAGCTATTCCTTGCGGAGCTCCAAACGAAAGAGAAAAGCGAAAGGTAGAGGAGGTTCCCGAACCCCACCCCGTCAGTTTATAAGGGCAAAGCGCGAGGAAAGGAGGCCCGCACAAGAAAGGTCATTTGCGCTTTTCATTAAAGCCACCGAATAGGTTTTTCAGTGCCCATTTAATCATGTCCATCTTTTAATAATGTTTCGCTTGGCAATACTAGGTAAATTAAATAAGTCAATTGTAAATTAAATTTATTAATTCTCTCTCTCTCTCTCTCTCTTTTGCTCTGCGTTTTTACAAAGTGCGGGAATCAAACCATGCACCTATGATACTAGTGTCCCCACCTACTAATTCTTTTACCAGCAATAGGGATGAGCATGATTCTAAGATAAAATTTGGAATTGGAGAACCAAACTTAATTTGGTTCCACATTTCTAAACATGTAGGGTAGGTTCTGGAATTTAGGTAAATGGAATTTAGAACCCGAAACAAGTTTTTATGTTTTTTATTTATTTATATCTTCATGCAATCCTATAGTATTTCATGACGCTAATTGTAAGTGTATAATCTAAAACTACTAGTATAAGCTTCTATTTTATAATTGAGATTTTCAATTTATTATTATTTTATATTTTTTGTATGTCTAAATATAAGTTATGATTAATGGATTGTAAAAATAAACTGTGGTTATTAAAGACGATGATTCATTGTAATCATAAGTAGAACCTGAATAAACTCTAAAATTGACTTTGAAATCTGTGATAGAGTAGGTTTTAGATTCTAAAAAATGCATGATATGTTCCAAGTTCTTTAAAAAAAAATTGAGGAACTTCTTTGAGAGAGCAGATTTCAAGTTTTAGACGAATTATGTACAGAACCTAAAACTATTGACCCTTAACCAATAGGGCCGCATACCAATTGGCTGTCTAATCTTACTTATGCAAAGGAAAATAAATTATTTTTACCTGATTTAGTGGCTATTAAACTCGAGAGAAACGACTTTCCCTCACAACTTTAGGAGCCCACCCTGCGATCGATGTACACATAATAAATCATTAGTCCGACACAGGAACATGGGCAACGGAAGTAAGAGGAAGGACCCGGTTTGTGGTGTATGACGTGGAAGGCGATAATTGGTCATGCGGTGAGGGATTTTCCTTCCACGTCAAAAAAGGGGCGGGTCCTTTTCTTTTAACAATCTCTAGATATGGATGGCTGAGTAAGCAATATTCCAAAATGTGGGGCAACGTCATGGACGAGTCACGTTTGATGAGTCCAGAGGGTGAGCAAAATCTGACCCCCTCTCGAATTTCGGCGTCAGCACTCGGCAGGAGGGATCCAATTTGTGTGGTTTTCAGGTCGTGGGCGACTCCGACCATCTAGACGTCGGCACGTGGCGGCAGATGGTTGATTGCCCGTACTCCCAAGTGCTGAGCAATCGTCAATTTTTAAATAATTGCACCGCACGTGATTCGGGTCTTTTTGAACCATACCTTGGTGTAAAAAAAAGAATTCATTTTCGATATATCGACGCGTGTAAGCATAAAAAATATTATTCTTCGAGGATATTCGCTCGTGACTTGCCAAAGTTAAATTTCTCATCGAAAAGAAGGATCGAGAGACACGATATTCACCAGCTCAGCATATCAAAGCCTTTAGAGTCTCACTTCGGCATTCATTGAACGCAATGTAATGCTCAGGGCTAGTCTCTCATAATATACTTAGTAAAAATATCATGATGAGTTGCTGCCGCCATGAAAGGTTAATATCACATATCAGTTTTGGTCAACCTTTTTGAAAGAGAAATAAACTTAAATGCGTTTGAAGCCGTACTAAAAGCTTTTTCTTTCATTCTCTTTGTATGTCAACCACTCATTGCAAATGATTTTTTCTTTTGGTAAGAAAAGAGGCCAAGCCCAATTATTACATCAACATTTGCCTAACAAAGCTTAAACCATAGCGATATCCTATCAATAGGAGAATTAAATCTATTGGTGACCTATCTAATGTAGGAGTGACATTTATATTGTAGGAGAATTAAATCTTTTAGTGGCCTATCTAATGTAGGAGTGACAATTACATTGTAGGACAGAATAGCCCAATTTGCTAATAAATCTGAACACGAATTTCTTTCTTTATGAAGAATTCTAACTCGTTGGAAGTACTTCAATAATTTCTGAATTCAAAAGATGACAGCGAGAGATAATTAAGTTTCTGAAGTAGTGCAATTGCTGCTTGCGAGTCAACTTCCACAAAAATTCTGGAAAAGCCAGAGAGATTGTCAATTTGAGGCCCGTAAGAATTCTGCGAAGTTCAGCTTTTAACAAAGAGCATACTCCAATATGTTGGGCAAGACCTGCAAGCCAGTTGCCTCGCCCGACTCATCACAGAGAAGTCCACCTTTTTTTTTTTTTTTTTTTGGTCGGTTAGAGAAGTCCACCTACCAAAGGGAAAAAAAGAAGAAAATGCTAGACCTGAGTTGCCTTTAGAGATCCTGTCGGTGTTGAGCTTGATCCAACCATAGGAAGGGGCCGTCTAACCCACGTCTCTATTTTATTTCTCTGGAGAGACAATCTCTTTTTCGCCGTTCGAGCCATTGCATATAATTTATCTACAAAAGCACAATATCAAGAAGAGAAAAAGAGAGAGGGAGAAACCATATCCAAAAAGGAATAATCTGTACAGGTTTGGCATATATGTGTATCCTGAACAAGAGCTATCAACAACAACTCACATTCCGCTCCCAAAAAAGAAAGAAAAAAAAAAAGAACATCTCTAATAAAATGAGCAAAAATGCACCTAATCCAATTCTCAGAATGACGCTTTTGCTAAGTGCTCATTTCTGGGGTCCCTACCTCATTGATTGATTTTGAGCTGGTCTTCTCGTATCGGTTATTAAAAGCCTACATCGACATCTACATCTACGTCTACATCTTCTCATTTCTGGGGTCCTGACTTCCGGGACTTATCTGGTGCAGTCGTGATGCCCCTGCTGCACCCTGGCGAGGGAGTTTATCAGCTGCGAGCCGCGAGACGATGCGAATTTTCTCTCTGGCCATAAAAAAAATAGGTTTTGCTCTTGATATTTCGTTAAGAGCGGCCAACAACATAAAGATGGTGGTCCTAAAAGAGAGTTCAATTTCACGACGGCTTTGTCGAGACACATTTGGGATGTCCCCTCGCGGGGGGGCTTTTGCATCAAAGAAAGAATCAAAAGTACGTCGAAACATGCTTTTGAAGATCGCCATCTTCAGGGTTTGTCCCGCTGCCACACAGGGGCCGTGAGGTTGGTCCATGCATTGGCAAGTGCGCTCGTCCTTTTTATTTAATACTCGGGTTCAAATCACTGCATTTGTCGACGATCGAGTGTAAGTATGCTAGAGGGAGGATTGTATATGTTGAGAAATGATTGCGTCTTTAATGTACCTTGATAAAAATAATCTATTATCGACTACAAAATATTATCAAATATTATGGGACCCACTTCTTTAAATATTTATGGTTTACAATAAACTGCTATTTTCATAATATTCTAAATATTATTATGCTAATAAAACCCCTTACTCAATGGTTTATATGCGAATATATGCATTAGAGGCTTTAGACACGTGCACCTGCAAAATTGTTCATCAATGGAGATATCGTAACCTATCATTAAGCCAAGCTACGGTAGCTATAAGGGGTGAGCATTAGTCCTAGTCTAACTTGGAAATTGGATAGAATTGGGTAGTTCTCGGTAATACTTATAGGAATTGATCCCATTCTCGGTTCCCAAAATTTGGAATCAAGAATAACCGGTCTCGTTGCAGGTTGCTTATGTGGAACCAAACTGACTGGACCAAATTGGTATACCTTTTTTTATCTTCTTTTTTTCCTGTAATTTTGTTTCCCTTCCAACTAAAGAGTACAGCACAAATTCATTGTTGTAGAAGCACATAGGCACTGGACGGCTGCAAGAGGTTGGCACAAATTCATTGTGACGTCACTGCATGCGCATGTAACTTCAATGATGGCTGTTCTCGCTGGAGAGTATTTGTGTTCATCTATGGAGCACATAGAACTTCAAATGAACAGAGGCACTTCTCCGTACTCTATTTGGGTATATGCACAATCGGCTCCGGTCTAACCCACGAACTAGACCGACTAGTTGGACAAGGTTGGTTCCTTATTCCACAAATAGAAAAATGTATGGTTTCTAGTTCCAAAGTGAAAATCAATCTACCATGAAATCGATCAACTCTAATGATTATGAAGACCGCCCCTTGTATTTTATAGTGATTATGAGTATTTAGGTCGGCCACTATAGTCATAAAACTTGTATTAATTATTAAGCATTGACTAACTACTCCCGGAAGAAGCGCAAATTAAGAAGAAGTAAAGAAAAGGTCCAAAAGAATAAAAAAAATCATGGACTATGTCACCAAGCGAGAAAATGATTAGTGCCGTCCACCGGTTGGCTTCGTATTGGGTAGGAGGTCATGGAAAATAGGACTTAACGTCCCCATCACCAAGCCAATAATCAAAGGCTTGCTCTTTCCTTTCATTAATAATTCGCATTATGCGCACTAAATTGTACAACTTCTTTATCTCTTGATTTATTTGGTATCATAATGGAGTCCCATAAAGTAAGTGCTAGGAATACATAAATGAAAAGAAAGTTAATGATCAACAACCACTCCTCTCAAAATGGCGAAATTAATGTTAGCTTTTTTAGCTTTTTATTGCTTGGCTTCCTATCTCATGAAGATAGAGATGAAGTAGATGGAGATATGCCCGTGCACTGACATGATTATGGAGATGCGCGAATGTATCGTACTGTCGTGGTGCTTGGACTTTAGATGACCAAGCGTCCTAATGTTGTGAATTACTTTTAGGACTTTTTATGACCTTTTCTGTACTTAGTTACAGCTTCACATCATAATGTTCTAGTGTACATTAGCCCTTATCTGCGTGCTATCATGGTTTCGTCCATCCCTAATCAAAGGAAATTTTCTCCAATTAGTTTCTTGATTGGTGGATTGCATGAATTGACATTGCCTACATTTAGTTCCAGTTGAATTTGCATACGGGTGATAATAATAATATAATTTGTAACTCATAAATTAGAAGCAAGATTAGAGAAAGTTTCAAGAAAATATAGCCCAATGTTTTTCACAACAAAAACATTTTAGCTAATAATGCTTTTGGGTCCAAATACTTGTCATATCTATTTTTAGTTTTTCACACCTGACATATAAAAAGTACAGGGTAACTATGCTTTTGATCTTTACTTTACTTTTACAATTGAATTATTTATGATGTCGCATCCTGCAACTTATAGAATATAATCAAGCATTTGGAATCAGTAAATATAATAAAACTGCCATGACCTTGCTTTTTTTTTTTTTTTTTTGACAAATGCCATGACCTTGCTTGTGAAGGGGAAATTTTTTAGTCTAATGATTGCGTCTAATAAAAAGACGGTAAGAGAAGTAATTAAAAGTATTTCAAATTGAAATAAAAAAAATAAAACTATTGACAATTACCTAGGACAAACCAACGGCTCATGCCGATCCCGGGCAAAGTAGGGCCTGTCCTAGGCACGACCCGTCAATTTTCTTTCTTAGGTAAATTAAGCATCTTTCTTGACGAGTTTTCTTGCTATTAATATTTATGTCCACATCCCCATTTTAATATGTTAGCTTTTACTCCTACATGATCTATGTTTAATTATCTATGTCTCTAATATATATCTCTTTTTTCAATTCTTTTGTCAGAGTTTGAAGAATAGGCCAAGAATGAGAACGACTTGTAATTTTTGTATATTCAGTCGTGTATGCTCACATAGTGTAAGCTCCTATTTATAATACAATGAATGTCTAACTAAGGAAAATAAATGGAAGATATATCAAATCAAATCTAATCAGGATTGATATAATTTATCAATTATAATCTCCTATAATCTTGAATTGATCGATCATACTCTTTAGTCCGATACTTGCATATCTCCAACGTCTTTAGATTTCTATTAAGTAAATGAACTAAGTTTTAGTGTCCTAAACTCGTGTTGGAAATTAAAAGGGGCGAGCAGTCCTAAATTTGAGCGAGTTCACCCCTAAATCTTGAAACCTACTAACATAGAATCAATTCCCAAATTTTGGAATCTAGAACTCATCCCGATCTAATTCCAGGGTCGGTCCAAGGAATCGGCCAACTCTTTTTTATTTTTTTTTATTTTCATTTTTTGTATTATTTGAAAGGACAAACTTACTCTTTCGAAGTACATATCCAACATCACAAAATATTTAGAACTGCAATTTTTAGCAATATATAGCAAGGAAAAAAAAACACAGGTAAAAGCTAAACAGAAATTTGAAGTAACAGGGAATTATCCAACTCATCCCTTAGTCAAGCAAAATGAAAACTAAAGTAATGGAATGATTACATAAATGGTCTTTGAATTTTGTTCAATGTGTAATGTCATTCCTGAATTTTTAATGATTTCAATGTAATATTTGAATTTTTGGTAAATGCGCAATCTAGTTCCTATAACCTTTCATTGATTCAAGTTAACGGAATTAACGGAATTGGTTGATTTGACTTCCAATTTGGTAAGTTTGAACAGTGAATAAATAAATAAATAAACCTTTACACATGAATTATTCATGTAAGATATTCGAGTCAAACCAAGCTATAATAATTCAATGAATAATATGGATGACCACTTTTTCAAATTGAACTAATTAAAAATATTATTACATCTTAATATGAGTTGAATATCTTATGTGAATAATCTACGTGTAATATATTTTAGTTCACCGTTCAAACATACCAGATTAGAAGAAAATCAATGAATTTCATGAACTTGAATTAATGAAAGGATATCAATGAATATTTGTATATACTCTAGAGATTGAAATCATATATGTAACAAAAGTTCACAAACTATATTGAATAAATTAAAAGTTCAGTGATAACGTTATACATTGAGCTAAAGTTTGAGAACCAAATTGAACAAATTAATAATTTAATGACAACCTTGCGGATGAGTCAAATTTCAGGAATCATTTATGTTATTTTTCTCTAAAGCAACAACAATGTCCTCTTGCTAACAACAACAACCCACAAAAATTGAAGAACTAGAATAAAATAAACAATAAAAAGTTCAAAACGCATAACATTAAACATGAATTGTAGAACTTCATTCTCCATTCATCCATAGAAGTTTACTCCAAATTTCAATCAGCTGAAAACAAAACAAATAACAAATATAGTTAAAATGGGTTCGGTTGAGAGTTAGTTCGCTGATCTGGTGCCAGGGTTTACCATGGATCATGAATCAGTGTTCAGCCCTTAAAATTCCACCTTATGTTACTCTATCCATTTGTATTTTTTTTTACCACTTTTCAAATAAAAAAGTATTAAGATTTTCACACAGTTTCGTTTTCCTCATTTTAACATAAAAATGGCCATGTCAGCGACGATGTGATTGTATAAGGGTATTGACGACGGAGAGTTCGATTGCACAAATTGCACTATTTAAAAGATTCAGCCGCATAAGTTTGATGACATATGCGCACTAAGTTGAAGGAGACAAAGCCGAATGACACGACGCAATTGATGGCACTGTAGTTTGCCGTGCCAGGCCTGACCCGTTTTCTGAGCGGGCCGTGTTTAGGCGCGAGGGCACGAACCATCTCGTGTCCATGGGCCAGCACGTCCCGAGACTTGTTGGGCCAAACCCCATGTTTTGATGTTTGGAATTTCAAAACGCAACATTGCAATTTTTCACATCGGACAAACGATTTGAACAAAAAAAGAAGAAGAAGAAATAGAAAAAGAAAAAACATCGGACGAACGAGATAGCCCGTGCAAAATTTTTGTTCAAAGACATCATGCACCAGTTGAGATGAGTACAACATATCTTGCGAAATCAGACTACTTTAATTCCCGGATTCTTTGACATTTTAGGATTGGATCAAAAATAAGTTATTTCTTCATTAAACTTTCCCAGTCTTGACGTGAATGACCCACTTTCAATCAAAATGAAATTATTTCTTCATTAAGCTTTTCCGGTCTTGACGTGAATGACGCACTTTCAAAATATTTGAAGGGATAGATTCAGCCTTAGGGCATGGAAACTAAGAACAAGACTTGGAAAAGGGAAAGAAATGGAAATCCTATTGCTTTGATTTCTTTACTTTTTCCAGTTTCAAATTGCCATTTTCTGCACGCATGCACCTTTCCCTTTTTAAGACCATGAAGATCTTCGTAATCAAATCAAAGTTCATGAGGACAGAATCCCTTCCCCGAAGAAACTTCCTCGGCATCATCCGTCGTTTTAGGAGTCCACAGCTCAAATCCGACACTTCAACGCGACACCTTACCTTCCCAACCACGTAATCACATCCATTCTCGTGAGCTATAATCCGTAAGCGCAACGGCGCAAATCGACCCTTTTCGGAAAACCGGGGAGGCCATGCCTCCCGTGTTATCTCATTCATTAGGTCGACGTAATATCTGAATGGACCCAGATTTGTTTACTTATGGGGACATATGATATGAGAAGATCCCTTGCGATATTCGTTTGATGCGGCATGCGCGAAAATGGACAGCATCGATGTCTGAATCAAGACATGTAAAGGGGGCACGCAGCAGCAATCCAGGAGATTGATCAGTCGTGCAGTTCACACCAGCCGCAGCGACCGGAACCGTTAAAGGAGGGTCTCTCTCCTTTTCACCTTTCCTCTTCTTTTCCTCAGTTCCCACGGACACGGCAACACCGAGTCACAGCTGCAACAGTATATAGGGCCGTTCAGTCGTGAGGGCCACATTGCCTTTTGCTCCACAGGGAAAGAAAATGGAGCGTCACAGAGCTCAAATTACGGCTTTTGTGCTGGCAGTTTCGATTTTTCATGTCGCTCATGGTTGGGGGTCTGAAGGGCACTATACCATTTGCAAGATTGCTCAGGTGAGTTCGTCTGTAACCAGGCCAATATGCTCGCTCCGCGCGTTGTGTTTCATGGTTATAGTTCTAGTCTGTATGATGGGATTCGTGATCTTGTCGTGGACAGTCCCGGTTGACCGGAGCAGCAGCGGATGCGGTGAAGCAGCTGCTGCCGAAATGGGCAGAGGACTTGTCGAGCGTGTGTTTGTGGGCGGACCAAGTGAAGTTCCGTTATCGCTGGTCCTCTGAGCTTCACTATCTCAATACGCCGGACAACCTCTGCAAATACCAGTACACCAGTATGTCATCACTACCATAGCTCCCCTGTTTTGGCTCTGCCCTTGTTTGTGGTTGGCTTGTTTTCCCTCACCAGACCACTCCTAGAATTTCTTTTTGATGTTGTAGAAAGAGTAGAAACACATGGATGAAACGAAAGATCCATCTTCGGTATCTTTACATGACGGAAAGTCGACGGGATTAAATTTAAGTCGCAGCAACAGTTTGCCTTGATTAAGTTGAGGTCACAAATGACAGTCTCACTTGTAAAAGAGGAGTCATTACATGAGTGTAGTGAATGTACTAAACTGACCCGACCAGATCCGACGGGGAATCCACCAAATTAGACAGCCCAGATTCAGTTTAGTACATTCTCCCTTAAAAAAGCAGACTACTTCCATCAGAACTGTTAGCATATAGCTCTTTAGCCAGGATATGCTCAAGATATGTCACCAAGAAACTAGACTCTGATTTTGTCATCTATCTCTCTCTCGAATGAATGTAGTTACAGTAGTACCAGAACGGTGAGTGATCTAAGAATGGTCAAGAGCCTGAGAATCGGCTTTACGCGTGCAGGGGACTGCAAGGATGATAATGGAGAGAAGGGAAGGTGTGTTGCGGGAGCAATCAACAATTACACCTCCCAGCTTCTTGGTTATAAAAGCAATGCTTTACGAGCTGCATGTAAGACCTGCTTAATCATTGTTCCCGAAGTATTTTTCTCATATCTTATGTGATCAATTTCACCGAGCAACTCCTCCTTTGAACTTGCAATAGATAATCTTACAGAAGCGCTCATGTTTCTCTCTCATTTCATTGGAGACATTCATCAGGTACTCAGCTTCCTAAAACGAAATGTGGTGATGTATGGACATAGATGCATGTATTCCACATCATTAAACACGCCATCATCTAAGGTTATTCTAATGTGATGTTATGTGCAGCCTTTGCATGTAGGCTTCACTACAGACAGAGGGGCCAACGAAATTGAGGTCCGCTGGTACACCCGGAAACAAAACCTTCACCATGTACGTAAACTCAACCTATGCTAAAGTTTAATGCTAGGGAAAAATTGTGACAAAACCTGTGGATTGTGCAGGTTTGGGATAGTAATATAATTGAGACCGCTGAAGAGAGATACTACAGCTCAGACACAGACGGCCTTGTTGATGCTATCCAGCAGAACATCACGGTCTCTGATATATATGCAACTTTGCAGATCTATCTAATAAACTTTATTATTTTATTCGAGAGTTTAATGCACGTGATGGTCATTTCTTTTCTTGCCTTGTGATATTCAACAACAGAATGATTGGGCAGAAGAAGTTAAAGGCTGGGAGACCTGCAGTTCTACCAAGCCACCTTGCCCAGACATGTACGTTTCATAACCACACTAGAGAGAAAAAACACTCACGGATTTGAGATTTTGCAGTCTCTTGAGGAATTGTCTATTTTTCATCAATCATCATCAACTATCACATGTTTTATTAATTTCTTCCAAGTCAGCAAATTTTATCTATCATACACTGGATGAGGTTATATGAATGTCACAGATATGCATCCGAAAGTATCGCCGCGGCCTGTCAGTGGGCATACAAAGGTGTCAGTGAAGGTTCGGTATTAGAAGGTACGTGATTCTACTGCCATAGTTGGAAGATTCTTCAGACAGTCTTCATTGCATATGTCTAACAACAAGCATGCTATTATCTCGCAGATCCATATTTCCTGTCCCGTTTACCTACCGTTAATCTTCGGTTAGCTAAAGGGGGAGTTCGACTTGCAGCCACTCTAAACCGCATTTTCATGTGAGTGGCTTCAAGTTCTGGCTGAAAATATGGGACTAAAAGGAGGACAAGGTGAAGATTTAAGGCATATTGGAGTGACAGAGAGCTACTCACAGACTACAATTGCAGTTCATGCTTGTATAGGTAGTCATATGTTCATAGCCTACTGCTTTCCATCTTCTTGAATTGCCCAACTGTTCAGTCCGTTGTCACTAAATAAAGACATTCTGTCTATTAATATGTTTATCAAGAAAGAAGACGATTCACCAAAGAGATAAAATCACAGATACAAAGTGAGGTACGAAATATAAAGGAGTGGAACAATATCCTTCTGCTTCTGATTGACAGGTATAGATGAAATTACGTGCATAGATTGTTTGTCCCATTGCATGCAATACAGACACGGAGAGGGAATGGATTCATAACATATTCCACACTTAACATATTTTCAACAGCCAAATATTTACAGATGCAAACTGTCAAATAGATTTTTACACACAAACATGTACCGACTTTCCTATCTTCAGTGCGCCTTCTTCACTACAAGAACAGGACACTTTGCATACTGAACACAGTAATTACTCACGCTCCCAAGAATAGCCCTGTAAATTAGAAAAAGATCAAACATCACTCCAACACATTGTGATAGAACGAGAAAGATCCTTGATTAAGATCCTCGATTAATTCATATAGTCAGAGGAAAAACAATGACATCTACTCTCCCTTTATTAATATAGTTATGAGACTAACTGTTTGATTCTTCCAAGTCCGTGGTCGCCTAAAATGAGAAGCGTGACATTGTTCTTTTCCACTGCATCACATATTGCTACTTTCGGATCCCCAACTTCAGTAATAGTCTCTGCACTAACCTGCAATTTCACAGCAAAGTGCAAATTAAAATTCTCCACATACAAGCTCATTCCAATGACTCCAAGCATGTCCTATCCCAATCGTCACGTTTGTTCCAACATGAAAAAGAATCAAAGGGAATTGAATGAATTACCCCTCGAGCAGCGCAAATCTCCTTGGCCTTCTCCAAGAGAGCCAGCGTGAGCTTCCTGTGTTGCTCTTTGACAGAATTAACAAAGTCTGGAGCTGTAATTGCAAACGCAACATCCAACTAATCCTTCACATATTGTAATATAACAAAAAAAAACCCTTTAATTTTTCAATGCAACCTCATAAGGAAAACTTCCTTTTTCTTTAATTGAAACCAAATACATGTTTAACCTGCACGCCGCCACAAGTTAGAAGTTCACCGGACAAGGAACGACATTACTAGAGAGAGAGATGACTTTTGGGGTTTAACGGCAACAACGGAGCAGTACATGCGAGTAGGGACGAGATCAGCAGCGAAGAGGGGAGAGAGAGAGAGAGACTGCAGGGCAGAACATGGGAGCAAGAGAAGAGTTTGTGGGGTTTACCTGCAGAAACAGGGCAGTACATGCGAGCAAGGCCGAGATTAGCAGCGAACGAGAGGTTCTGCTGAGAAGGGGGTTGAGCCATAAAGACGACGAGCGGCGAGTTCACCAGCGAGTCCTTGAGGTTGTCGAGGGCCCACACGAGAGCGTGGTGGCTGCACTCGCTCTCGTCAATCGCCACCATCACCTTCCTCTTGTCCCCGCCATTAATCGCCACTACCTCCGCCATGTCTCCAGGGCTTAACCAACTAGAACCTCAGCAACCGACAGGACAAAGGAAGACGATGCCCACCGAAAAGAGAGAACTTCCTGATAGGAACAGCAGCTTTCTCGGTCGCGTGTGAACGTGCCAAAGGGTCGAAGAAAGACGGTGCCTCGCTGGTTTTCGAGGTTGCCGAGAGATGAAGTGATTGGTCCGTCATGGTAGTTGGGAAACAGGAGGCGGTTTTTTCTTTTTTCTTCGCAGGTCAGAACGACCAGTCAAACTTCGGAGTTTCGCCGCCTACGGGGATGAAATTCAATTCGAAACTAGAGACAAAATGGAGGATAAGGTCCCCTCTCTTAGTGCTTTTTCTTCGCTCCTGCATCATTTCTTATCCTTCAGTTTACTCTCGCCACGTGGTTCGTCTGCAAAAACGCCACGACCACCGACCATGTCCTTCTTTCAGCGCGTTAACTTCGGAGGGAAGCAAGGGAAATAACTTCGGAGGGAAGCAAGGGAAATCTAGGGATGAAAATCCGTGGAAGGATGGGAAAAATTAGCAATTTGGATCCTTCAAGATCGTCTCCTATGTGGGTTTGCCCCACAAAAGTCACCTTCGTGTCGCTCTGTGCACTTCACTTTGGTAAGCTCGGGTCGATATGTTGTAGGTACACTTCTGGCATTAACTATACCGATAATTTAGGTGATGTGGGACTTTGCTCTCCTTTTGTACGCCGTTTCCTTTGAAGCGATTGAATTCCGACAACAAAAATGAAAGAAGCGGTAGTGACCACGAGGATTTTGAGATGAAATTGATGCAGATTGTAAGAAGGTAAGTGGTGAACTGAAACAAAGGGAAACTTTGGGGCAAATGTGAAGCTGGGTGCAAGTTTCAGGGAAGAAACAGGGCCGTCCCCCTTCGGTTATGCGTCATATGTTCTTGTACCCCACTTGACGTGTATTAAATGAACATTTCGCCGTGGATACATTCAGACTATGTTGACAGCGAACACGGATCGATTCTCTTTCTATTAAAAGGAGCGATGTCAGAGTTAGGGATGTGACATTTATCCATCTCGGTTTCCAGTTCTTTCTACTGGGTCATTGGTGTCTAGAATGATGAATCATTTGTTCAATCAACTTCAACGTCACCGGAACACATCACGGTAAGCGACCTTGTTTTGTATATCTAGTCTAGTCATTAAGTGATTGCTAAGCTAGCCTTTGTGTCGAAATATGATGAAATATGTCATCACTAAGAAAAATATATAATCTTTTCCCCTCTTCAACAAATGGAATACATTTCTCAAATCAACACGTAACCTTTCACAACTCAATTCATTTGCTAGAAATGCTTTTCGTACAATCTTGAAATTATTTGTAAACTCATTATATAAATCGGAATACATTTTAAAAACAATTGAAAATCCATTTCATAAATCAGAATATATTCCATAGATCATTTCAGAATAAATTTCATAAACTAGGTTCACAATTTAGTATATATAACATTTTGCAACACATTTTCTAAAACATCCTAAACCATTTTGAAATATCAAAACGTAATAAATACCCATTCTAGATTTTTATGCTATAACTCGTACGATACTCAAATATTTATTACTTTCACAGGAATTTACAAATTCAGAGAAGAAATAGTATCATTTACTTGAGAATATCTATGAAACAAAAAAGATTACTTGAACCATCAAATTCGCAATTATATCAAATCAGCAAGAAACAACTTTGAAATTGAGTAAAATGGTACCTCAACTATAAAAATTATGCCCGAAAGTTGCTGGATGTGTACTATTCATCATCGCAGGAAACTTTGAAATTTTTTTTTTCGATAAAATATAAACTAAAATACTATAACTCCACGACATCTTAAAATTATATGTATGTAGTCTGACAAGTTCTTAATCGAACCTCAAATTTGACCTAATCTTGAATTTGTGCCCAAACTTCGAATATTACCTTAGTTAGATGAATGAAGAGCACGATCATTTAGTGGACGTTATAATATGCAGTTGAATTGGCTCGGAGAGATCTCTGAAACGAAATCCTTTTCCCCCTTCTTCTTCTTTCTTTTATTTTTTTCGTTTTCCTTCGTACGCGTGCGGTCGGCCACTTCTATTAACCGAGTGGTCCACTTCCCTAGTGATGCTGCTTAGACTCTACAGCTTTTCACCTTTTTTTTTTTTTTTGCTTTTCCCCTTTTCGACTAGGTTTAATACCCAAATATTACAATTGGTTACATTAGCATCGGCAAATCTCGCTCAAAACATGTATTACGCAAGTGGTACTTGCGTTCTACACTCGATAAGAGCCGCTCTATTTCTGATAGTAAACATGACAACATTTAGCTCTAAGCTCTGTTCCTCCTTCCTTTTCTCTGTCGTCACACGATCAATGTTGCTTAAAGCATTAAATCGGATGGCTAAGGAAAAGGATAGATTCAAGCTCCTCCCAACTCTTTTTTATGTGCACTCATCTTTTCGCATGAACCACTCATACTGCGTAGACTATTCTTAAAACCATCAAATTGGCAAAAACGGTGCTCCCTGCTTTTCTTTGCAGGAGCGACTAATATGCTCCTTTTCAATCTAATAAACTGAAGAAGCAAATCAGGCTTGCTTAAAGTTTTTCGAGTGTCATCTTATTCTCTTCTTACAGCTGCACATGCAGAGTCGAGTCCTAACCAAGAAACCGTGTTGTCTTGCTGGTGTTCGCAAGAGATTTTATAAACTAGAGAAAGATACTCTTCTGCATAGAGCATGACAATACAATCAATGTTGAGAACATTCTTTATCGGAGCAATGTCTGTTGAAAAGGCCAAAAAAAATTGTAAGTGAAAACATTTCTTTTTTACTAATAAAATAGACGGAGCAACAGACCATGGTGACAGCAACTGAGGTAATCGCACCTGGATTCTTGTGAACAGTGATTAGTTATAGACAGCTCTGAATATGAATTTACAGACCTAACGGATTTAGCTCAGATGAGATAATCTGCCAACTCGTACACAGTGAGGAATTTAGTACATTCACTTCGGTGGTCATATAGCTGACATAAACCGATATAAGCAGTTTTGCAACGCTTATTCTGGTCCCTTCACCACAAGTACCGGGCACTTCACATTATTCAAGCAGTGATCGCTCAGACTCCCCAAGAAAGCCCTGCAACGAACAACTAACTTCATCATTCTCACAAAACAGAACCGAGTTTTAAGCTTTGATCTTTGATCTAGCACTACGCTGTCAATTGTCATTATGAGAAGAAAATGATGGAGAAACGAAACGCTGGAGTAACGATATGGAGTTGAAAGAGACGATATGGCACGAAAGCACTGGCTTTTCAGGACTTAAATAGAAAAGGAATCTAACCTCTTGAGGATTCCATGAGATTCATGCCCCAGGACAAGAAGATCGACGTTGTTCTTGTGTGCTGCATTGCATATGGTAACTTTAGGATCTCCAGCCTCCGTGAGTGTCTCCACTTTCACCTGTCAAAACAATGAAGTTCACTTCTCGAAATGCAAGCCCAGAAAAGATTTTAGATTGTGATGTCCATGGGCATGACTCAAATACAAGTTTTGAAAGACTCTGCAATCGGAATGCTTTCTTCAAAAGGAGCTAGAAGGAGCTAGATCTTGAATTTGCAGTTGAACTTGAACAGAATTTTTGTCTGAAGCAGCAGCCCGTGTTTTGAGCCTAAACAGAAGATCCATGGACATCCGTTTCAAATCTGCGGATGCAATAAGACTGATAGGATTCGCCGATAACACAGGATTTGAAGTTTGCCGGTAGATACTGCGATACCCCATATTTTACTAGGCTAAAGCCCTTGCATTAGTATGTTTTTGAAAGGTTAGAGGCTGAGGCTTCCTAAAATTTAGTTTGTAGGGAAGTATCGATCACCAGAACTTTTTCTCCTTTTTCGTGCCATTAAGTTCATTGAGCGATAAGCATGAACTTGCCATCTCGTGAGACTGTCTAAATATTGATCATAAAACCACGATTAAAAAGATCGGGAATAATGAAGATCGTGAAGAGAAGTATCCACTTTCAGTACCCCTCGACTCGCACAGATGCCTTCGGCCTTCTTCAAGATTCCCAAGCGAATCTTCTTACTTTGTTCTTGTGCCGGCTTAAAAACCTCCGGCTCTGTTCCATGTTCCAAAACAGAGCAAAAGATTTTCATCAGATAAAACGACAGTTTATTAACTTCAACAGTTCAGTAACTTCGGGAACACAAGGCAAGAACTTCAATTTTTCAAGGCATATAGTGATTGGAAACCACCGATAGCCTCCCCACATACACAATCTCTCAACAGAACAATTGAAACTACTTGAACAGGAGTATATCTGAAAAACGAACAATGGACAAAGAGGAAATGAAGCAACCCATGTTGGTACCCGACCTGCTACGCCTTGAAAATATAGGCGAGCCAAACCAAACGGAGCTGCGAATGCAAAACCACGGCGCGGAGGTGGCTGCGTGGCGAAAAGAACTAGAGAAGAACTCCTGATCGATTCCTTGAGATTGTTGAGCACCCACATGAGGGCATAGTAACTGGAATCACTCTCATCTATGACCACCATCACCTTCTTCTTCTCCCCTTTCCCTCCTCCATCCATTTCTCTACAAGTTTTTTACCTCAAAAGCCACAGCTTTGGTCTTTGGAACCCGTTTCTGATGTTCAAAATTGCAACTGTCATCAAAATGCACGCGACCTCTTAAAAGAAGGGAAAAGGAAAGGGACCATAGGAGGCAAACCATAGGAGGCAAACTTTATGCCTCATTTGCAAGTACAATTAAGAGCCTTATTTCCAATTCCAGGACTTCTGCTTAAGCTGTCAATTAAATGCTAAAGCAATTCAAACCCACCATTTGTCAGAGGTCATCACATGTGAATTATTAAGCAAAACCATGACAAAAACAAGAAAATTATTAAGCAAAGCTCATGGGTCATTTTTTTTGCACACTGAATTGAATAAAGCTGTTGACTTTATCATATGATGCACCTTGCAAAATAGCAATTGAAGGTCTTGTTACAATTTTTTTTTGGTCAAAAAAGGTCTTGTTAAAGTTGACAAGGTCCATAAAACTAAGGCTTCGTTTGTTTCATGGAAAATGTGGCGTTCCGGTTCACGAAATCATCTTCCAAAAATATAATAATCATATTTTCTAGTGTTAAGCTGAAATTTGAAATGGAGTAGAAAATATTTTCTACCGTTCAGTAAAGAAAATCTTTTTGGGCATCCACCCATTTTCAATAATTTTATTTTATTTTTATTGCCGGCCTATGGCAAGGCGTCTAGCGAAGTCAAGCTAGCCCAAGGTTGGCAAGCTTGAGCCTCGCTAAATCCGACGAGCTGGGCAGGCCTTGGGCCTTGCCTGAGGTCGCCAAAGCCCTCTAGCTAGCAACGGCCGAGCCTCACCAACTCGTGGCAAGGCTCAAGTTGGCTTGTGGCCAGCGACCGACCAAAGCCAAAGAAGAAGAAGATAAGGAAAGAAAGAAAAAAAATAGCAAAAGAAATTAAAATTTTATTTTTTAAGAGAAAATAAAAAAAAATGGAATGAAAATGTGTTTGGGGAAAAGAAATGAGATGGAATAAGTTATGACAAATGTTTTCCACTTTTCAAAAGTAAAAAAGATTTTCTCCATTTTTGAAGGTATTTTTTCCAATAGTGGAAATTTTTTTTCATGATGAGTTCATTTTTCATATAGGTAAATTTAAAAAAGATTTTTTTGAAAATTATTTTTCGTGAAAATGAACGGAGTCTAAAGCGAAAGGTGCAAGGCATAGAATACTCTAAGGGACTTCCACCGGGAGGTCGCCTTGTTGGTTCATCAAAATCTTTTCGAGGCTGCGGAGAATAATTCAGATAAGCCAAACCAGGGGCACCATAGACACGTGTGTCCCTTGGGACAAGTGGTCGGCAGGCTGATTGCAAGGTGACCGTTTTTGTTCATCAAAATCTTTTCGAGGCTGCGGAGAGTAATTCAAATATGTCAAACCAGGGTCACTAAAGACGTGCCTGAATGGTGCTTTTTTCTGTCCTTAGGGTGCTTTATGCTGTCTTCTCTTGGGAATTTGATGAAGCTGTGTAGCCAAACATCAACCTAGATTAGCCCCACGCTATAAACTTTTTGATGTTCTCTTTGGAGCTCTAGCCATGATATGTTTCCACGTATCCACAAGATTGGTCAGTGAATTTCGAATTTGTACGATGCTTCATGAGATATCTCAATGTCCTTACACCCCAACTCGGGCCATCTTACGTGTTCACTCATTCGATATTTGGCTAATTTATCATTGAAAACTATGAATAATTTCATATGGCATGTCATGAGGTCAATCGTATTTATGGAAAGCAAATCTTTAACCACCGGAGGAGCTAATGAAACTCCTGTAGAGTAGAAGCTTGCACGGAACTACTCTTACCATAATCATATTAAAAAAAAAAAAAAAATCACAAGATTTTGTAACAACAAACATAGTAATGAAAAGCTTTCAAGGTTTTTGTTGAGAGACTTCCTATTCTCAAACGAGCTATCATTAAATCATCCGAAGCAACATTTGAAAATCGAAATTTTCTTTCTCTCAACCCAGGACATATAACTAATTACATGTGAGTCATGAGATCATTATGAATTTCATATGAGATTCACAAATTTAACAACTTACATGAAGTGGGTTTTACATGCACCAAGTAATAATTTTTTTGCAAAAATCAACCGGTAGTTGAAGTGCTCAGATTTTTTACTAAATGTTGCATCATTCAAATAGTCTCTCTCTCTCCCCACTAAAGTAAGTACAGGGCACTTGGAAAAGAAATTGGACCGCATGGAAAGTGATTAAGCCAAGTCGCTGATAAATCATGATCCAAACGCATCCGCGCCTTCTTTCCTAGGAATGCAATGCGATTTTTCAAAGCCATCAATTTCAACAGATTCCTAAAATGAGATGATGGGTGCTTTTAATATCAATTTCGGATCTGGCACATGATGTTACGTTTTTCGGGATCTCTGAGGTCGTCGGTTGGCTGAGCGGTTTTGCTTACTTTCGGTGCCTCACGGATCGAGTAGAAAACAATTCTCTCACATCATAAAAAAGCTTCTTTTTTTCTTTTTCTTTTTTACTGTTGTTAGCCCACGTCGCCAATGAAAGTCATGTCCTGATGATTCCTGAACCAGCAAAAGGTGTTACTTTACCATTCAGAAAAGGAGAACGTTCGTCATCTTCAACATTATAGAGCTGAACAGAGGAAAAAGGTCCTGGGAGACAAAAGTAAAATCTACAGAAACTCGAGGGATCATTAGTGAGTGATGAGTGATGAGATTGATTGATGAAACGTTATCTCAAACACCGTCGTTAAACATCTACTTGCGATACCAAGAGTCGCCACAGAGCTAGAATGATATTGTATGTGCAAGATTGGAGAATGCACAAAGCGTGAAGATTTGAGGGCTGATCAGCAAGTATATTACGCATCTTAAACATATATCACATTGGAAGACATCAACATTTGACGTTGTGGTGAAGTAATGAAACAACACTGGGGGTTTATTGAAAGTTACATCCCCCCATCAGTCACATGAATCGGTGAAGCTTGCAACTATGGTACTAGCTTCTGCTGAACTTTCTTGACTTTAAACTTGAGACAGGAGATGGTAGATGCTGATAGGTCAAGCTGGCTTCTTCACCACAAGGACAGGGCCCTTTGCATTATGAACACAATAATTGCTTACGCTACCCAGAAACGCCCTGTCACAATTGGAGCATTGATAAGCATACGGGAGACGGTCTTACGGACGGGCCCAAAACGAGAAACAAGAAAAAAATTCAACTAGGTCCACAATAATTCTCAAGCATATCGCTTTCACATATGAAACGCGGGATATAGACATATAGCTTTAAGGATCCTAATAGTAAGGTGACTAATATTATTCTATCATTTGAGCAGCTAACCAAGTCTAAACATGTTAGTCATTTGTAGGTTAAATTGTACAAAATGAAGTTGACAGAGCACAGCTGCAACAGAACATTATCATTGGTAAAAGACATGGTTAGAATAGACGATACCTGTGACTTAGTTTTCCAGAGACATATCATGGCGCCATCTCATCACAAACTAAGTTATAAGAATAGGCTCAATCCTACTAGGTTTGGACTTTCGTGGCCAAACTGAAGGACCATCTAGACTTAGAAAATTACAGACCAAACTTATTTATTAATGGGTCTGGAACCAAACTTTAATCATATTGAATAGGCTAGTCCAGTTCAGTTCCAAACTGAATTAAATTTCTCTCTTTTTCTTTATTAATCATTCTCTTTTCCAAAATATTAGCATATTAAGAGGTGCCCTAGAACGATAGCTAAATATTAAACATCAAACCAGCACTACACAGACTAAAGAATCGGTGAAAATTTGTAATAGTTGTTGGGAAAAGGCTAGAACTATGAATGTTTTGCAACCAGAAAACGTGTCATGGGATTGCCTATTGAATTTCAATTGATTTAATCACTTTAGAAGCTTTTTGACAACTACCTCCATATCCAAGAAAAGTGAAAAGGAAAAAAAAAGAAAAAAAAGAAGAAGAGGAAAACTTCACTTTGGTTCTGCCGTTCAGTATTATTAGAGAGAAGTTCAGATCAAACTGAACCGCCGTGACACAGTTCAGTTCTTGTTAACGGGATATAGGAAGCACACTCCCGGCCGAACCAAACTGGAAAAGTTCGGTTCGCTTAGGCACTTGGCAGTTCAAACTAACTTGAGGTCAGCCCTATAAGACAGATAAAGTGACCAACCTTTTTATTGCTCCACGACTGTGGCTGCCCAACACAAGCAACTGGATGTTGAGTTTATCGACTGCCTTGCAAATTTCCTCTTTGGGATCCCCAACTTCTGTCATCGTCTCTGCATTGACCTATTTTAAAAATTCGTTTATCACATTAGACAGATATTTGAATTGGTATAGTTCCACGAACCATATCCGGAATAAAATCCACAGAATTCAAGCATCCAAATCGTTATTGAAGGTGGGAGCTTTGGGTTCCTGATCTCAGATCATTTGTTCAAAACAAAATGCTGCTTTCATGGAAGTGTACTGCCCATCTTGCTCCACAAATTAAACTTCCATGTTCTTCCAAAATGGACAGTTCAATCATCTAATGAGGAGCTTATGATTAATCTTGATGGAACAAATCATAACCGCATATTTACCACCATGAAATTAATGCATTGGCATCATTCACTTTGGAAGGAACGTTTGCTTTTTCTCTGCTCGGACAAATTGCACGTGCATTTTTACTTAGGCAATGGATGATGTCAACGAACCTCTTACATGTTGACTTTTGCACTCTCCCTCAACACCTGCTATCTTCCTATATATCGTATCCCCTGACTCTCAAAATTCACAAACTCAAAACTTCAATTCGATACCCTACTAGCAATTTGCTCTTATGTTGTAATTCATCTCTTTATCAGCGGAAGATTCTCTAGTGGATGAAGTGATAGTGTAACTGAAGTTCAACACGCTTCGCTATGCTAGTGAAAGACCAAGCTATCAGCTAAGCAGATCATCAGTTGGTTTCAACACTGTGCAACAGCAATGAACTTGGTCAACTTAGTGGTGCAAATCCTTTAACAACTGCATTAATCGACAATGATCTATCTTAACAAATTACAATGGATTAGACTAAAAAGAGAAAGCTGTCGATCTATTCTTCTTCAACTGTTCCACAGTTAAGACGGACAAGCTGTTTATGTAGCCAGTCATTGATCAGTGAAGTATATGTACTCAGGCTGTGAATAGGAGAGTTGAAAGATGATAAGGGCTTCATTGTTGAATCTCTGGGATTGGTAAGATGGCCACATTATTGTCAGATTCATGCTTGGGTATCTCTGTATATCTTTTTATGTTGCAGCACCTCATCCTTGGCTTGCTATTTAGCCATTACATAAAGTGCTTTGGTAGCTTTAACTTTCATCTCTTGGGCCTCTTAACATCATAGATTTTATTTTAAAAAGCTGCTATTCTTTTAAGACTTAAGTACTTCACAAGCTGGACATACCACTCTAGGGTCATACTACAACTTATGCTTGTTCTGACTCTGCCTCTTGGAGATAACTCATTTGCCACCCACTCAGCTATTTGTGTAACAGTTCACTTGCTTCCATTTCCTTTATTCTTCTATTATGTCCTCTCCTGCTGCACCTTTTTATATATAGATCAAATAGATCAAATTCACTAAGCAACCTTCAACTGCAGAGAGCATATGTTAGACGCCATTGGGGGACATTTCAAGAGAACAGAGATGCCTTCCAGCCAAACAAGAGACGGGAAATAAAGTTCTCTCTAGGCTTTGGTTAATGCCTTTAGTTAGGATGGATAAGTATTTGACTAGTGCAATTGTCGAAGAGCTTTTACCAAACAAATCGATGGTAACATTATACAATTGCTAAAGATAATCAACCAGTGACTTGCCCAGCCAAGAACCCAGTATTTCCTAGTTTGTGTAGACATTGAGATGATATGCCGTCACCAAAGATGAATAAATTGCCAATATGTATTCACTCGTAAACTCTACTTCGAGCGATAAATCTTGAAAATGGATGTGGATGAATGATCACTAGAAGAAGAGAGTAAGCGGCAATGAGGAGCATGAAAGTCAACACCAATATAAGATGTGTTAACCCGATTCAAAACTTAGATTCAAATGTGAGAGAGACAGTCGATGCTTAGATTTCCTACTTATGGAGACTTTGCCTGCTTGAGGAATAAGCAAACTTCCTTCTACACAGACTTGCAGATTCATGACAACTAACATTCATCTCACAAGTCCTCTGTCTTCCCTGCCTTCGAACTTCTAACCTAATGACCTGGGTTTACTTTAGGAGATGCCAAAGTGTGAAGTTGATAAATTAGGAATTGATGCAAGCATAGAACGCTCAGCGCGTTGTGTACAAGTGTTCAAAGTAAAACGAATCATCCTGTGTACCAGGCTCAAGTGTTTTGAGTGAAGTCTTCTGTTACCAGGACCATAATATTTGTAACTCCTGATTAATTCATTTCTCATGATTTCTTTCTCCATGTCACACTCGCGTTAATGTGTTAAACAAAAACATGGATGCGGACTCGTATTATGATTTTTACAAACTATTTCGAATCAAATTGTGGTCCTCTTGCTTACCCCATGTTGAGAGCAGATTTCCTTAGCCTTTTCAAGCAGGCCTAAAGTGAGCTTCTTGCGATTTTCGTCGAGGCTTCTGATCAAATCAACAGCTGCACAGCAGAAAGAATTATTTAAAAACCATAAGCATATCCTCGGCTAAAGACGAATTAAGTTAGAAGAAGACAAGGAGCACAGAGTATCCAGATGGTCTGCACAAGGTTCAGCAAGTGAAATTTGACCAACTGCACTACAAAATGGGACAAAGAAAGGCAGATATATTGCAAGCGAGCCACAAAAATTCTAGCATAAAATAGGGAAAAGATAATACAGGAGCCAAGCCAACCGAGGCAAATTGATGCAAGGAATTCTTAACCGACCGCGCTGATCAAAAGATAATCTCAACATGACAACAATCCGCTACGATCGCGAGAGATTTAACAGCTTTCGAACCTCAGCCGGTAGTTTTGATGGATCCACTCAAACTCAGTGATCACGGTACAAATTTAAGAGAGAGAGAGAGAGTCTCACGGGCAGCTCCATAAGAAGCAGCATAAACGGAGCCGTAGTTAGATGAAGGCTGGACTGAGAAGACGATGAGCTCGGAGCCGGCGATGGAGTGGCCCAAGTTGTCGAGAGCCCATTCCAGAGCATAGTGGCTGCACTCGCTGTCGTCGATCGCCACCATTATCTTCTTCTTCGCGTTTCCCTCCTCCATTTTCGCTCACACCCTCGAATGATCAGCGCCCTCCTGCGGTCGAGATCCCTTCTGTCCCTCCTCCCCGTTTGATCAAAGCTATATATGGTAGAATCCGACACTCAAGAAACTGCTGCGGGTCGTGGTCCTTATCCTTGCAAGGGCTGCATCACCTACTCTTCCCAGTGAAATCCAGAGTCCATTCCAAGGTGATCAGGTGGTTTTCCTGAATCACCGTGGATTGTGTAGACCGGGATGGAGACAGCCAATCAGAGGCCAGGGCGTGGAAAACGATAACGTGTCGATGTCTCGATTCAAAGCCATTCTCTCCAAACTACCGATCAAAGCCCCGCACGTAATTTTGCGGCGGGTCATTTAAAAGTTAGTTGGTTCGATGATTGAACAGAGGAAGCCTCCAGACTCGAGAGTATACTGTGTGCGCACGCGGCAATCTGTGGTTGATTACAGCTGGACGTTATCCTCCATGACTCATTTCTCTAATCTAGTGTCAATTTCATTTTAAAAAGGGAAAGTTGTATAAGTCATCCTCAATTACGAAGTTTCAAGATTGTGCTCTGCATTAACACCACAGCCCAGCAAGGATAATTGTCCAAAAAATCATAGACTTATTATCCTCTTGTCAATTTAATCTTAAGCCTTTTAATTATGTCAATTGAGTTTTAAACTTTTTTTATATTTTATCAATCGAGTTAATCTGGTCAATTTTAATCAAAATTCGCTAACACGGATAATAAGCATCTTATATAGTATGGCCAATATTGATTGAACAAGTTTTAATAGTTTTTTTTTTTTCCTTCTCTCTTCTTTTTTTTTTTCCTCCACAAGGCCTCGTCAATGGCCAATGGATCGCCACCCTTGCCAACCTCAAGTGAGAGCAACCCTTGCTAGCCCTTGGCGAGGGTCGCCATCACCTAGGCAATAATGAGCTACCCTCGCCTGGATTGACTAGGGTAACCCTTGCTCTTGACCAATTTGGTGAACGGCTATGAGGGCGACAAGGAGGGCTACTATTATTGAAGGTTGGTGATCTTTGCCAACCATCAACTATCATTGATGGCCTGCGAGGGGAAAAAGAAAAAAGAAAAGAAGATGAGAGGAAAAAAAGAAGTAAAAGAGAAATAAAAAGGAAAATAAAATTAAAAATTAAAAATTGTCCATGTGAACGTTATTCATGTAACATAAGATGGTCGTTGTAAACTTCACGCCACTTTCCATGTTCCACATGGAGTGATACCCACGAGAAGTACCTACTTCTGCTTTCCGTTTTAGGTTCATGCAGAGGCATCTCAAAGAAAGTCATCACGTTACTAGCCACAAAAGATACACGCGGGCAGCAATTGCGACATCCAGGACAGCCCTCTAGCACCAACTTTCCTGTAGGCTTCGGTACCCAACGGTAGAAATTTTGAAAGTCTTCAAATGGTCTAATCAGCTTGTAGCGAACTTTTGGACCCTTCCTGTGATTTGAGAGGGAGAGGAGAAGAAAAATCGGATGGTGATTGGAGTCACTGCATACTGTCGACATAATTTCTGACTATGCTATAATGCTTGCACGAAGATACTCATGAACTTGCACAATATTCTCTCCATATCATTGTGGACCTACAGAAATCGAACTTCACATTCATTAGAAATGGTTACTAAGTGACCACTAACTAGACCGACATTCTGGAAGATCCATTCGGAGAAAAAGAAGCTGAGAAGATGCAATATTTGCTAAGCGGCTTCTTCAGCACCAAGAGTAACCAAAGAGAGCAACTGCATAATCAAAATGATAAAAATTTGCAATTTGCTATGCTTTTAAATCAATGACAGTCGATGTATGCATTACAAAAGAAAAATGATTTGACTTCCCAATCAATAGAGACTGAAGCTCACACATTCAAACTCCAAATTCGCTAGTATGACATCCAATCAAGTCTTTCCCCAGGTAAAGAAGCCCTAGATGGACTTAATTCAAATCGTGTGGGATATCGTCACGAGTAAGAATCATTCCCATTTTTCTGGGTTTACCAATATGCAGGACTGCTTAATCCGATATTACCTGTTGTGGAAAAAGTGGAACTGCTCTCTACATCTCTAGGCACATGTACCCACAAGCATGCATGAGTACACAAAAAACACCATCTCCTTTCCTCTAGTCAAATACCCATCGAAACGGATCCACGTACACACTTTGAACAACAGAGTCTTTGAAATTAGACAAAAGAAAGGTTTCATACTCTCCCATTTGGTCAATCTTGAATTGAGCAAGCACACATATATCTCCAAAAGGTGCTTAACTGCCTCAGTGCACATAAGATAAGTGTTCAGCATAGAAGTGTTATCATCATGTTAGAGCTTGCGTTTGGACGTGACAAGACACCATTGAAGAGAAGTAGGGATGCATGTGCCAGGAAATTTTCCATGTACATTAATCAGTAATATCTACAAGTGGTGCATAGCAAACAGTTAGAATTCCCTCATGTGTCATTTAATGAACAGATACCGTTTACAGTTAATTGGTTGATTCCCACAGATGCCCAAATACAGGAGTTCAGAATGGTGGACTAGATCATACACTCCAAACATAATTGAATTCTATGAGCTGCTTGTGTGGAAGGACAGAGCTCAATTGACATGTGCAAGGATTCTTCCTCGTGGATGTCTGTCCTAGAAGTAATTCTAGTAGCTTCTCTTTCCCCTTCTGTGTCTGTCTTCATGATTTAAGCTCAAACAAGGGGACTCAGCAAAAGGGAGGGTCTTACACCAAGTATTCTATCACCAACTCCTTCTGCACATCAGTTGGCCTCCTCATTACAACGAATTGGACAAACTTAGATCTAATTTCTGGTGGAATACGGATAGGACGATAGTTCTTGTCAAGCCATACAGCTGTAGCCTTTGCTTCCAAAATAGGCTGTGGAACATGTAACAAAAATGTCTCAGCGCCAAGACAAGATCTAGTATGATATAGAGAGATGTAGTTGATAAACAGACCTCGTCATTTGGCAGCCTGAAAATGAAGTGCTCAAAGTATAAGCGAGCGGCTGATGAGTTAGAGACCCTCACCTTTACAATGAACCTGTCCCCACTCTGGTTGCCCAAGAAAGGACAATAAAACAACTAGTTAATGAATATTGAATGACATTACAATCACAAGCAAGCACTTCTGCACATAATTGTATAGTCGTATTTGGTGCTAAAGACAATGCTTTTTCAGAGTAAAATGTTCTGCTGTGTCTATTTGCATACGAGGAAGCTGGAGCATTTGAGTTCCTTACTGCCATCAGACAGCATACGTAGGTTCATCTATCTCCCTAACAACATCAACAATCACCGACCCTTTTTCCATTCACTCAGTGTACACATACAGGTTCTTCTATGCAATTGTGTCCTCTCTGGGACTATATCCCTCATCTGCTCCTTAGACATCCCCTTGGATTTCCCTCTCTTTTTCTCATTAGCCCTAACCAAAAAGTGATACTAGCTATTGTCACAATTTAAGAGAATACTTCTACTTTTGAATGAATATGCTAGAATCACTAGTCAAGAGCAGAGGCACCCAGTATGTGCTCTTTAATATTTTAAAATTTTTTCTCAGGAAAAAAATTGAAAATAGTGAAATGAAATGAAAAGGCAAGAGGAGAAAGAAAACAAAGGACAAACTCTGAAGGACCTTAAATATCTCAATCTATCTATTGTCTTGTCATTGTTGCCACTATATTGAACTCTATATAGGTGTTAAATGTATATCTAGGATAGCTTTGGACCAACATAAGGAATTAGTGAACATTTTATAGGGCAAATACCAGCTCTGATTTGGATCAAAAGCGTGTGAAGTCTGCATAAATCAATTTAAAGTTAAGGAGGACCCCAAAGAAAGCAAGGCAAGGCATACCACGATTCATGACCAGATATCATTAAATTAATCTTGAAGTATCTTCTTTGCAAGAAATTAGAAATGAAAAACATACTTTTAGAGGAGCGAGAAATTTGAGTGACAACTCTGATAATGCCAATGCATTACCAGTTCTGGCCACAGCATCAGCACTTACACCAATCATTTCCAGAAGCTCATGTCGACCTGATTGAAGACCAAAATAGTTAGTTCTGCTCTTGAATTGTGTGCAGACTTGTTAATCTAGTCTAATAAAAGAAACTATTCAAGCTGCACAAAATGACAAATCGTCAGAAGAACAACCTTCACCTCTCAGTTTCCAACCACAAAGCAGGGTGCCAAAACAATGCCTTTGAGACAAGTCATTATTATCGTATGATTAGCATATTCCCATCCAAGGAAAGAAGCTCAACTAAAAAGAGAAGCAGGAAGATTTGTGGAAGTATGAGATTTCAGCTATTACTAACCCTAGCATAATTTTATAAATTGGACTGGAGTTCTCCTCTTTATCACTAGAAAGTCAAGACCACTCCCAAAGCTCTATGCGGGACATTGCATACAAATTTTACCTGGTTTTGACATATGCATCCCCAGAAAAAGGAGGGAACCACCAGATCACAAAAGGTATAGCGGCTCAGCGGACAAACTAACGTTATGGAGATTTGAGAAGACTGTTATCTAGCCAGACCAATACTTTCCAAAGTCCTTTTGTTCTGTTTTCGTGAAAACCTCTAACCTTTGTCCCTAGACACTTGCAAACCACAAATTTTAACATTAGTCCCCTATGTTATTCTTATTACCACTATTTGAAGAGAAGCAACTCTGTAGTCACATTATTCTTACTACCCTTTGCCAGATGCTACTCGAACGAGGTGACATGACTAAGAGACTGAATCTATCCCCCTCCTATTAAAACCTTCCTCCGAAAGAATCTCGACCACACAAGGAGGCCGGACCGGAAGTGGGAAATGCATTTGCTTCATAAAAATGTCGTCAACAGGGAAAATGCACTAAAGAAAAATTCATGCATAACTTAGAAACTACGAGGCTCACCATGTTGACAGTAGCTCGCGTAGACTGCATTGTTCACCACGCCATACTGATCCAATTCATAGTCACGGACCTTGAGCTCCACATCGATGAACCCACTCATTCTGCGAAGAACAACAAAAATTGCGAACCTCATCAGTCCTCATCACAAACCCAATTGACGCAAGCAAAAGACTCATCATCGCAGTGCCCAGATGGATGCATTTGACAAGAGCGGCGAGTACCCTGTGCCACCTTTGAGATCAAGCAATGCCGACGGCGCGCGTAAGCCCCTCGCGGTGGACAGCGGCCGGAGGGGCGTCGGCGTCGGCCGGGAGACCGGGAAGGCCGGCGGCGGACGGCGAAGAGGGAGCGAGGCGGCGCCGGCGCCGGCACGGGACAGATGGATGGTCACGTGCGCGGGCGGGGCCGAGGCGAGCGCTTGCAGCATCTTGGACGGCGGCGGTCCGATCCGGGACATCGCGAGGGACGGGAACCGCGGAAGAGGGACGGATTGCCCGAACGAATGGCCCTTCTTCGCATTTTAATTTTAAATTCAAAGGAGGGCGATGTCGATACGATTCATGCAGACGAAAGTCTTAGGTGGATAATCCGCTCCGACATCATCGAATCCCACCGGTTCAACACAACGAATGGCGTGGACAGGTACAGCTCCTGAATCAAACCCGGCTCAGCGGGCGACTCGGTTTTGGTCTTGGGCCAACCCCAAACCTGATATAGGCCCAGCATCTAATGGGCCACGAGTTGGGCCCAACGGGGCTGCTTCTGATATTAAGGACGACGGCTGGTCGGATTAACTCGTGTTCTCGACCCGCCCAACCCCTTGGGTTACGTTCAGTAGCCAAGATAAAATTCAAGATAAGATAAAATTTATTCTATCTTACATTTGATACTTACTTAAGATACGATGAGATATAAATCGAATAAAATTATCTTATCGAAGAGATGGGATAAAGGTAAATAGAATTTTTAATATCCATAATAATAATAAAAATTCGAATAACAAATTTATTAAATTAACCAAATTAAAATTATATTTCAATATCAATAATATTTGAATTCTAATATAAAATTCAAAATAACAAATATAACCATTTAGTTAGTTTTATTTTTTATTTATATATTCAAATTAATTCTATTTTATGATATAAATTCACTATATAAATATAAATTCATATTTATATTTATTACATGTTTTTAGGTATTTTAGTATCTTAAGTATATTGGCGCAGTTTACTATTTAATAATTTCTTATTAGATAATGATGGAAGAGGGAAAATATAAAAAAAAAGAAATTAATTAAAAAGGAAAATAAATAAATAAAAATAAAATAAAATAAAGTAGGTAAGAATGTCACAAGAGATTTTTACCATATCCATTTATAAGAATTTTGATCAATTTATATTAATATGTTGTTTAAACTAAACATTGTACATGATATGATGTGAATATATTTGACTTTATTATTATAATCACCAAAGAGTTGATAAGATATAGCAAAATCTTTGGATTTGAAAGCCTATCCTATTTAGTTCTATACTGGTTAGAAATTCGGACGATCAAATGCAATTTTGGTGACATAGGAAATTGGTGTGTGGGGACGATCATCACATAAACTCAAGAAGTACCACTTTGGTCATCCCCACAACTAGTTTCCTACTAATTGATGTGTTGTTTGATAAGTCCCCTTCCTTCAGCTTCAATAGTAATTGCAAGAGCTCTAATGCCTTGCTACGAAGATCTGCTTTTTTAAATGTTAGATTTATGTTTGTTTAACTTGTTGCAATTATAGGTTAATGGCTTAAGATAACTCTTCAATTCATGTCCTTTTAAGTTTTCTGCTATGGCTTTTTTGTCCTTAATAATACTGTTGTAATCATGGAACAATGGCTCTACAAACATGAGCATAATCAACACGACTCTTTAGTTCATGTCCATTCAATTTTTTGTTAGTAGTTTTCTTTGTCTTTAAAAAGACATGTCCTTTCAGCTTTAAAAAGACATGTCCGTCAGTTCATTAGTAGTTGCTCTCTAGGTGTGCCAATTCGAGAAAAAGTTTGCTTAAACTCTATTTGCGTTGTTTTATTTAGTAGACATGGTTCATAAATTTACAAAGCACCACCAGTAGAAATTAATCGCTTTAAAAAAGTTCTGTAATCCGTACCTCACCTTCTGTCTAATTTGGTTTCAATCTTATAGCAATTTTATAAGTCCATATTTGGTTTGTAATTCACTCCCCTCTTTATGTTAGTTATCGCTTTCTTAGAGTTAAATTTTCAATAATTTCCCTTGTTACAATAAATATTAGGGATAATACTCCAAATCCGGGTACACTTGTGACAAATTTACCCAAACTATTTTTTGAAAAAACCCAAACCTTTTGACAAATTTATCCCAAACCTGGTACACTTGTGACAAATTTACCCTATGTTAGTTTTCGTTAAATTTTATTCTTAAATTATTAAGTTAAATGACACGTAATAGTTAACCAGTATACCAATTTAGGATTTTACGTTCCGTTTGTCACAGTTTACAATTTTTACGCTTTTTTTGTGGTATTAATCTAATTTAGCATAGGGTATTTATTTGGTCAGTTTGAGGTAAATTTGTCATTGTAGGGGTTTTTTATAATCAGTCGGGTAAATTTGTCACAAGTTTACTAGTTTAGGGTTTTTCATGGTCAAAAAAATAGTTTTGGGTAAATTTGTCACAAGTATACCAGTTTGGGGTTTTTTAAGGTATTAACCCTAAATATTATTGTTTTGGAAACAACACAACTTGTTTTTGTTGTCTCCATACAATGATGTTGCAGAGAAAACAGAACTTAAATGCACACTGCCAACCAGTAAAATCATAGTTACTAGAAAAGGAATTTCCAATGTTTATTTGTCCAGTGATTGGTCGTCAATTATTTTATTAGACATATCCATTCTTATAAAATGAGTGTGTGCTTAACTTGGATGGTACTCTGTTGACCCTCTTATTTTCTGGCTTTAGCTTTGTAGTATTTTGGTTTTGCTCTAATTCAATTTGCTTTACCACAAAGTGCATACTTTATATATATATATATATTTAAGAAATCAATACAATCTTTTTACAATTAAAAAGAAAAAAAGCCAAAGTGTTCCGTCCAAGTCGATATTCACGTGTTCACTATTATTCTTTTTCGTTAAAAGAAAATAAGAGAATTCATGATACTTGACGTGGAGTGGTCGGTTCTTCAAATAGTTGGGATAAGGTAATTGACGCTAATTTTCCCCATCGAGCACATAAAATTACATCAGGGACCAAGAAACACATGAATTTACATCTAAAATTAAAAGATTCCAATCCAAGCAGCAATTACTTAGACAGCAAAAAAAAAACAAAATGTCAATCAACCTCTGCGCATGTCCATGTCTTTGAAAATTCAAAATCATAACTTTTTAATCACGAGTTGATGGTTTATATAGACATAAACAATAAGGTTCAGGCATCAGTGGGTCACCCATCAAACTTGGGAATATGATTACTTGAGAGTTGTGATCATATAGATGAAAAAGTAATACTATGTAGAATTTCAAATAAAGAGTCCGTGAGCCTAAATATGTAGTACAATTGATGAGAACCAATAAAGGAAAATATATAGAATTTCCTAAATATATCTCTAACACGATTGGTTGATGAACATAGAGGCATCCAAAACGGAAGCCTCCAAAGTGACCAGTAGCTTTCCCTCCCCTTTCGCTGAGCAATGCTCGTCGTCTCTCACGTCCGACCCCCACCCCACGCGTACGCACACATTACATATGTCACATGTTATCCTCACACGCACGCACGACTTCTATCGCGAATTATTATTGTACGAGAAACGGGGTGGTCCCTTGGCTTGCTTTCACATGACATATTGGCAACCATCTCCTCCAACTGCACAAATTTGGATAAAGGACAAAACCCTCTCTCTCTCTCTCTCTCTCTCTCTCTCTCTCTCTCTCTCTCTCTCTCTCTCTCGATCGATCGATCTCGATATCGATCTCGATTGGAAACTTGGGGAGTATGAAATGCGAGCAACCCCAGCCAGCCATGAACACAATTATTGGCCGTCACGGAGTGGACCTGCCCTTCGATTTTAAGTCCACGTTGTGCAGTGAATCGAGCCCCCCACCCACCATCGCCTTGAAGATGGCAAATTTTTCACACCCCACCAGATCACGCGCGCCCGCACAACACGACACTCGAATGGAGGGGGGGTCCTCGGATGGATTTTAAATCTTGTTCGCGTCGAAACTGTGTCGGCAACTCGTGGTCGGTTCTTTGGATTTCATTAGTAGACCTCAGTCTATTGTGAGCTCACGCGATTGTACTTATCGTTTCGACATGGACGGCCTTGGACTATAGTTAACCTGTTTGGTTTTCTTTTTTCTTTTTTGGATTGGAAAGAAAATTTTCATTTCGTATGAAAGAGAAATGCATAATTTCAAGATAAAAGTGGGAATCCTCCCACAAAACGATTAAATCGGAAAAGTGAATTAACTTGGTACATCCTGCAGATACTATTTCCACAAAAATAAATCTTTTGTAATACCAAAGCACAATCATCTCGCATTATCGCCAATGATGAGCACACACTGGAAAAATCCCTCTCCAATAACTACGGCTTTACTAAAAGGTGGTGTGAGCATAAGCAAGCTTAAGTTTAGTGTGCTAAGCACCATCACAGTATAGAGACCACAACAACACCTAAAGGTTCTAAGAGTATCGAAAACGCCTTGTAAATCTCATATATATATATATATAACTAAATCGAGATGAGATAAAAGAACACCCAAATCTAGATCTAGCTCTAGATCTGTGGAAGATGTCGACCACATCGTCCACAAAATCAACAAAAAAAAATCTAAGAGAGAGAGAGAGAGAGAGAGGTTCTTTATCTCCCTTAGGGGAATTAGTTTTGGACCTCTAACCTATTTGGTTTTCAGAAAGTATTTCAAGATTTAGGGTGTGTATATATCACAGGAAAATGAATAATTTGAATAATATGTATTTTGTAAAATGATCATTTATATTACTTACAAATATAAACAAAAGAAAATATTTTTATCCTTTACAAAATGATGATAAAAAAAATCATTGATTAATTACCTCATGCAATACAAATAACTATTTTTAGAAAAATATTTTTCAAATCATTTATTTTTCAAATAAATAAACGAAGCCTTAAGGATACTTATGGATTGTTTTGTGGCTTTTGCCATCACAAGAAAGTCGAGTAGAGCATTGGAATAAAGGGTCTTACCCCAAAGGAACTTTTATGAAAATTGCCATTAGATGTTTGATCGTACATGAGGTAGGTGAACCTCACCAAGATTTTAGGAAGTCTCTCTCCACACGAGGTGCGTGGAAGCTAAGCAACTTAGTATGAGCCATCCGGAGTAAGTCCATTCCATGGTAGATACTTGACCCCGGACCCCGACTCCATATCCCTTTACCATTGCCTTAATCACATTGATGGTGACAGCCTCTACTTGGGCTGACATTATCATCTTAGCAAAGCCGACAAAAGAAAAGTCAAAACAATCAAAACTGAACTATTTGGGTCATCCATCTAACTTAAATTAGATGCTCAAATCAATGCCCAAAAAATATTTAAAAACTGGATGCTCGAATGGTTTCTCATTTTCAAGGTACTGTTGTTGCACAATGGAAGCTTGTGACTTTATCTTGATAGGCCAAGAGGAGCCCCCCCCATAATCTCTCTCACGCGGTCAAATTTAGCTGCCACAAATTGGAAAGATGGAAATCCGAAATTCCATGTTCGGACCAGGTTCTGCCCTTTTACTATCCCATCCCAGATTCGTCTACCGACTGGGTTTTAATGCTGAAAATACCCGTCTGTAGAAAAACCCTTCTTCTGCTTGACGTGACCTGCATACGTGGAAGAAATTTTCAGCTTTCTTGCTTTTCCAAGTATTCCAAGGTGTTAGCTTACTGCCGCCCCTATTGAGCATACCCTACAGTTCCACGTTTACTCATTATATTATTATTTTCGTGAACGATTTATATCTTTGTTCGGTCAACCACGTTTCTCACCAAGAATCTAGAAGCACTAGATGGGAAAATGGAATAAATCATAACCTCAGAAGAAACACCCAAGAACCCATCCATCCCTCAACGGTTCTTTTCACCAAGAAGACCCACCAAGGTCTCAGTCTCATCCCCTGCTCCAGCCCCCCCTCCTTCTCTCTCTGCGGCCCTTCATTTTGAGTTCATGGTGACGCTTCACTTCATCCAAAGCACATGCATCAGAATCGAACTGAGAGCTCGCGATATGATAGCACGAATTTGATTTAACTGCTGTTGGCATGTGATATGTGAGCTTCACGCGGAAGAGTTTGATCAGCCACTTTTTCAAGGGAAATAAAGTTTCAATTATATTACTGAACCTACCACGTGAAGCAGAAAAGTTGTCATATGAATATAGTACATATACTGAACTGAACTATGATTGATATTTACAATTTTATACGAATGTTACGTGGGTCTCACCCTATCTGGCCATTCACATTAAGATTGATAAATCACTTCTTCAAAAGGGAGTAAAGTTTTACCTATATTATTGGATTTACCATGTGAAATGGAAAAGTTATCATATAAATTAAATTATGATTGATAACGATGA
Source organism: Eucalyptus grandis (assembly GCF_016545825.1). Lineage (NCBI taxonomy): Eukaryota > Viridiplantae > Streptophyta > Magnoliopsida > Myrtales > Myrtaceae > Eucalyptus > Eucalyptus grandis. Next base: position 48,253,060 of record NC_052613.1, on the reverse strand, counting down.
TCCTATGTGCATGTGCATATCATGTGGATCTCACCATATCTAACCTTTCATATTAAATTTGATAGAAATACCAACAAGAGCGAATGTTTCCACCACAACGAGGCAAGAGTGTGTATGTATAATTTCATGGGTGCAATCCCTTAGCCCATTGGTATGAACCTCATTAAAATAGGACCCATAACAAGATATGGTACCGTGTAACTAAAGCTCTATCAATAAAATTTTCTTGGAACCATGAAATATTCCACAATCCTTGTAACAGGCATTTCTAAAGAAAAAAGTTGCCAAAGTAACATGAAAATATTCATTCCTGCCCTCAATGAACACAAGAATAAAGGGTCTATACATCGTTTTCCAAATTTGCCGCCTCCTAGGGGGTAAGAACTTGTTGGCCAGATACATGCTCTGACCCCAAAGAAAAATTATGTTCCGCATGACTTTGTATATAAAGGCAACGAACATGTGGAAAAAGCTCAAAAAAACAAGGGTTTACTTTACTATTCTAAGTCCTCTACTTCTGGTTTGGAATCACTAATTTCTTGGTCTCACTTTCGCTTGGCCTATCACCCGAGAGTTCTCTGCAGAAACTTCACAGCCGTCCTCTGCTCTTTCACCAACCATTGTATGCCTGGTTTTACTAGGGCTAGGAAGATGAGCATGTCCGGAGAAGAAGAGGGTGACCTGCGAAGGGGGCCATGGACTCGCGAGGAAGACAATTTGCTCATTCACTCGATCACATGCCACGGCGAGGGACGCTGGAATATGTTGGCGAAGAGCGCAGGTAAAAGAGACTAACCGGAGTATGATAATTTGACAGTCATTTTTCGTTGGCAATTAGAACGTCTAGATGTTGCAGAAAAGAAAGGCATGATGTAAAGAGGATGAATCTGTCGTTCCTGGTTTCAGGATTGAAGAGAACTGGCAAAAGCTGCAGATTAAGGTGGCTGAATTACCTGAGACCCGACATCAAGCGCGGGAATCTCACCCCGCAGGAACAGCTCATGATCCTTGAACTTCACCACAAATGGGGCAACAGGTCAACATTCAATTGATATTTTCCTTATATAATTTCGTCACATAGGTCGTAAAAGAAAGTTTGTTCTTTCCTACGCTCCTTACTAATAATATGTCGCATGTATTTTTCTGTATCCATCTGTTTAAATTCAATGATGACATATCAGTATTCAGGTAATTTCATTGCTCATCACATGTGCTAATAATTTGATCATTGGGCGGATTTGCAGGTGGTCGAAAATCGCGCAGTATCTCCCAGGAAGGACAGATAACGAGATCAAGAACTACTGGAGGACGCGGGTGCAGAAGCAAGCGCGCCAGCTCAACATCGAATCCGACAGCGAGAGGTTTCTCGATGCGGTCCGCCATATCTGGATGCCCCGGCTGCTCCAGAAAATGGAGCAAGCTTCGTCCTCTGATCAAACAACCAGGACTTCTGATATGAGCATGAATTGTTCTGTTTCTGCCTCTCCAGTACATTATCCTCCCTCCACATCCTCACCCAGCAAATTGACCCAGAACTCGAATTCTTCGATGGAGGTCTCGAGTTATACGATGGCTGATGCAGATATTTCTCCGAATTTCCCGATAACGGGACAGACACCTGAAATTCCTGAAGCATTCTCAAATGCAGATGTAGTAGGCTTTGGCAACAGTACTGCGTACAACCCTTTGCTTGCGGGCGACGGTTACTTCGGGGACGGCACCAGCTATGATGTGAACGACTATGCCACCATGTCAGCACTGAGCGCTTGCAACGGGTTTCCATTGCAGGGCCACGTGGAAGGAGGCAACTGGGCGGTCGATGACGTGGCGGATGCTTGTTGGACAGTCGATGACATATGGAAGTTTAGAGACTAATGCAGGGCTGGAGGATAGTCTAGTTATTTATGCGTAGACCAATCCCAAGATCTTTTCAACTGGGTCTAAAATTTTTACTTATTGATTCGTCATAAGCTTCTTCTGTGACACCCTAGAAGTGGGTTCGATTTTAAATGCAGATGATGTTAATAGTTCTCATCTTTTGAAAATTATTGGCATGACGTTAGCACTTATCCAAGCAGTGCCCTAACATAGGGGTTTTGTTGCAATTTTATTGACCAGCCCAAAAAAGTGGTAGATAATTGTTCTTATATTATATCACAATGTGTCATGTCTTACCATCTTTTATGCAAATTAATTCATTCATCCCAAATATCATATATTATGATTTTGACAGGTGAAAGGAGTTTTGAAGACCTTGATATCTATATATTGCTATCACCCCCAAAATTCATTTGACTTCATTTCGCTCCCCACATAGTATAATACGATAATATCCCCTCAAACCCTCCATCACCAATGTGTTTTGGGCAAATTGATACTGTTACAAGTAAGAGTAGGCAAAGTATACTATTGACATTGTCCAAAGATCGGCCCCTGTTTGGTCAACAGGCCGGCCAACAACATTCTTCTCCGGATAAGTCGGTCCAAGGGAACTTCTTCAATTATTGATTTGCTGACCAACTGGATGAGATCAGAGGTCATGTCTTTTCGAGGAAATTATGGAGAGGAATTTCGATTTCTTCGGCCAACGCACGTTGAGCCGAGGTGGAGTCACATCGACGGTAGGGATAGGGAATACCTAGGCCAATGCATGTGTGTTGTTCGATCGTGCATCTTATGTTGTGGTAAGAGCACTTAATGCCAGACCCACACCTGCACACGTTGCACGAGTCGTGAAAGAGATCGATTGTAACATGGCATGGCATCCTCTCGTCCTGTTTTGTTTTTTTTTCCTTTTGTCTTTCTTTTCATGTAGTTTGAGGTTGGAAAAGTCCAGTCTATGGCAATGTGAGTCAATTTCAAGTGGGCCAAACTACTTTCGATTGGTAAACAACTCAACTTATTTTGGGTGAATCGAACCTCAATGAGGAATACTTAATTAGCCGCACCACACAGCAACCATTTGAGAAAATCTTACTTATGAATCAACTAAGAATACCTTTCTCGGTCAATGTAAATATATTTCGAACGTAATCACTTACTATAAGATATTCTAAAAGTGATGATTTGAAATTAGGGATGATGCATATTTATATTCGACTTCACTGGATGTGCTCCACCTAATAATAAATCACACGGCGTAAATTGAACTTCCCAATAACCTCCAATGTCAAGAACGACGATAGATGAAGTCATCGTCATCATTAATACACAACTGTCGTTTCAACTCAAAAAAAATAAATAATTAAAAAAAGGTCTTTAATCTTTAGATCCTATATTGCCCAAGGCTAAATTTCTAATTCAATCGATCAAATCAAGGGTGTCGTGAAGCATGTTTTTGTTACCATCGGGAGTATGATTTGATCTTAAGATGGGGGCCATGATTTCCAATTCACCGCCAATTATAAGTGCATCCAGGTAGCTTGTACTTGCTTATATTGATGGGTCCGATCCTACAATGTTGCACCGAACAGTTTTCACATCCTCCGTTCTAAAGAGATAAACACTGAACGAAATGTCTATGTCATGATCCTCCTGTCCAATCAATCAAAGTCGCATGAAGTCCAGCAAAAGCTAAGCTCCAAAAAGAGGTTCCCCCTCTTCGTTATGTTCTGAAGTTGAAATTTTCGCGTGCGTTGCGTGGAGTTGCTCCTCTCGTGCTGGCTGTCACTCACCCTCCCCCCCGTGATGAGCAGATCAACCACTCGACGTAAATGCTGAGGATTTCCCCAATTCACGAATTTGATAGCGCAGCCGAGAAAGTTCAAAGCAATCACAGAACGTCCACGTCCAAAAACAAAAGCATCGTTTCGGCTGCTCGTCCAGTTCTGAGCGTCTGCTAATGTGCGCTTGACTGCAGCCTAGAATAATGGTCAGGTTGGACAAAATCACAAGCAACTCATCCAATTCCATCGACTGTTGATGCTTCTCTCAGCGACAATCAAGCCTAAAACTACAATCCAACGACTAGCATATTTGACTTTGGCTTGAAGTTAATCTCGAATGATTTGAAATCCCACCCGAAATTACGTTGTATGGAAACTCGAACCATATTAGGCAAGTTGAAATTGGACTAGTGCCGACAAGATCGCAAGTGGCGTAGAGCAGGAAATTAATTTCCCACCGTGATTTGTGATTTTTTTTTTTTTTTGAAGTCGAAGTCCGTATTGACTTTCGAGAAAGACCCAGTCTTTTACATAAATAAATAAATATATATACATATAAAGTTGTAAAGTTCGATCTCTAGCGCATGTAGAGAATATGCTAAATATGTGTGAAAATTCCCAAGGGACACAAAGATAACAAGAGTCGTCATCAAAGTTGAGAATTTGGGATAATTCCTTTCTTGTGATTGATTCTTGTGAATTCGAGTTTGATATGGGAATGTGAAATCCTTACAAGTAAGTGTAATTGAGCGATTAACCATCTCGTCAATATTTCCTTATTGGGTAGGCACGCCGCCAAACCATATATATCATTATGCTCGGAGCATATTTTGCAAACTAAATTTCTTATTCAAATCATCTGTCCATCCGTGTGTCTGCGTCGGTCACAGCACATCTAATTTAGAAACCAACGTCGAAAGTCGTCTGCACATGAGATTCGATTGAACGATGGCATTCGTGCATAGCCTTAAAGATGTTCCTTTTCCATTCCTTTCTATTTTCATGGATTGATTTTCCGGGGAAATGGAGAAGTCGCCATCAGCGTGACAGAGGCACAAATTCAAAGGTAGATTATTCCAGTTGAAAATTCACATCTTGCCTCAGTTGCCAAAAGAATAAACCAAAAAAAAACAGAAGAAAAAGAAAGAAGAATAAAACGAGGGCTCTAAGGTACTTCCTTCCAGAAGAGAGACAGAACAGGAGAGCAGAACAAGGAGTCGAAGTACGAGAATCGACTATAACAAGAAACAGTAATCACCAGGGGTTTTGCAGGAGCATAGAACAATATGTCACACGATGCGTTGGCAACGAAATTAAGAAAAAGCATGAAAAGGACAGACTTAGCAAGAGAGATGGCTCGTGCTTATTTCTAAAGTAACTCGAATGCTAATATGATTCGGGAAAGAAGGGAAATGATTCTGCTAAATACAATTCACTTTCTCTTGTCTCTATTTTGCGAAATAATACGGTGGAATCGAAGCTTTGATTCGTTATCAAGAACGAACGTAACAATGAAGAGATGATAGAATTAGAAGAAGAAGAAGAAAAAGACGTGATTTTCCCATGTTGAGAATATTTTGTTAGATCATACTTTAGCATCGTTTGACCCGACTTTGCAATAACAATATATGTAGAGACAAGCTAAACACTCAAATCATTAATTATAAGCTATGAGAATTGAGAATTGAGAATTGGGATCTTCTACAGTTACCATGGATTCGATTATCTAGATGTTAAACTTAGGAGTTAAGAAAATTGTGAGAATTTGGTGGACAACTACCGACTATTCTAAAAGTTTAAGTTATTAGAAGAATGCATTATTTATTATTTAAATATTCTAACACTCTTCCTCATACTTAGTCTAATATTTTGCCTAGTAGTAAGTGTGGAATTTAATTGGGAAGACAAATGAGACTAGAAAGATTCAAACTTAAAATCTCTAGTTTTGATATCATGTGAGAATGTGATAGGACTACTGTCAACTATTCTTAAAATTTAAACTGTTAGATAAATACATAATTTATTATTTAAATGTTCTAAAAAAAATCATCATCAAAGTTGATGGAGGTGTTTACTCCTTGATCTTTCTAATCAAATAGAGGGCAGGATTTCTTTAAAAAAAAAAAAAAAAAAAAAACAAGAATGAGCGAGTTAAGACTCCATTTTCTTTGAAGACGCATCAACACATTAAAACATTGAAAGTGACTAACACTCCTTTTTATTTGCGTGTTCCTTTTTTTCCAATCTTCCCACAATTGGGTTTTGAAATTTCCAAAAGCGCATTTGAGTAAAGTTTGGGTATTTTCCGTAGCACGACTTAATCTAAACCTTTAGTTGAGTTATCGATATCGCCCATCAAATTAAGGGGGCAATTTAATAAGCAAATCAACCCCTTCAAATGTAGAGGATCTCAATACCACTCTTTTACAAAGAAAAAAAAAAACTTGAAATCCTTGCTCGACCTATCACAACGGATCTCAAATCAACAAATTGTTAATTACGATTGCTGGCCATATTTTGCCAATTAACTTTGATGAGCAAAGGCGATATGTGAAACTCCTTTCCTTAATCAAAACCACTGTAGATTTCCCTGGTGCTTACGCTGCTGTCTGGCGATTGCAATCAAATATATCACACGAGGAACCCAGACAGATTCCAACGTTTGCCGGTAGGAAAACACATCATCAAAGTGATGGGAACAAACCTCGGGACGATGCTTCTCTAGACCAGCACATGGCACAGGATAGTAAGCCTGAATATCGAAAGGTGCTCTCCCCACTATTTCGAGGGTCCTTTTTATGTTGGTGTGCGCCCGAGTCAGATCAGTTAGCCCCATTGGATTCCATGTATTCGAGCATGTGACCAACTGATGAGACTGATTATAATTGATTTTGTGTTTAGAAGCTTGGAGGCAAGTCTCGATCATGTTTCTCATCACCATCTTTTTCAAGATTTTCAATCAAATCAAAAGCTCTCTCTCTCTCTCTCTCTCTCTCTCTCTCTCCCCCTGTGTCAAAGATAATAGCGTGAAGAAACTGAACTCTCTTTTTTTGTGGAAACAGCTTATTGGTTTTATCAATTGGGTGCTTTTAGCGCCAGGGAGTCTAGGGCCTGATTTGAACGACGGCGACGTTCCAAATGATGATCACGAATCGTTTCCTATGGCGAGAGGGAGGGCAACGAGTTACCTGACATAACTTTAGCAAATCATGGGTCATCATATCAGAGATTCTGCAAGTCACGACAAAATTTGTTCATGTAAAACATGTTCTCTCGGAGAAATTGCATTCGATTTAAAGGACTTTCCGTTTTCAGAACAGCTCGCATTAAAAACTTGTTACACGGACAATGTATTAGTTCGAGTACTATGTGTGGACAATGTGATCGGCAAGCAATCGATGGGAGCGCGAATACAGCTTTCGACTCCTTGAAAAGTCATCTACATTGCGCGTAGGACACGATCAATGGGGCCCGATCCCAAGTCGGTATATGCTGTCCATGACAAAGTTTATGAAACGACATAGGAACTTATTCGAGCTTTCCAATTTCAGCTGGTACACGTTTTGCTTTCTTGGTTTAGACCTTTATAAATTTGAGGGAATCTAAACTTAGTTGCGTGTGAAAGCATGAAATATAGTTCTTCATTTCCATTGGACTCCTCCCCCGACTTATGAATCTTCAAAGCAATTTAATTCCTATTTTTCATGCCAATTATATATCTATTCGCCCATTCTAAGGTAGAATTCTAAAATTTGCAAGTTCTTAGAGGAATAATTTCAAAATATATATATATCTTATATGTATTATATCTGTATCAATTTAGTCCTAAATCTTTTAATTTAGCCAATTTAATCTTAAATCTTTTGATAATTTGTCAATTTAATTCATTCGGCCAATTTTAACCAAAAACTGCCAACATGAATATTAATCGTCTTGCGTGAACTGAATTGGCAAAACATCATAAGGATTGAGACTTTTATGGTCAAATTAAAATGGTTATGATTGAATTAGCATAGGTTCAGTAGGTTTATAACTTGGCTCAGGCCAATAATTACACACGACAATGATCAGAATGATTTTAAATCAATCCACCATCTACAACCAGAAGCCTTCATCCCTCAACCACAGTTCACAGGAACCAATGTCATGGTCGATCGTAGGACACGTGACGGTGTCTTGGAATGTCATTGAGTCAATGTAAAGATCTCTCCAATCAATGTCCCGTGGTAGCACGCCTGAGAAAGGTGTCTTTCACAACGCATGCTAATTGCTCACCGAGTCGAGCTTGGTGGGACACGCAGTTATAAGTGACATCACACAGCACAACGTCTCATCCGTTAACGTGTACATGGGTTTCACATGGAAAACGAACACCTAGCTCAATCAACTAATTGTTCTGATATCGAACGGTAGAAATTTGTCTAAAGTTCTCAAGTCATTCAAATAATTGCAACCGTAGTTCACAAGTTTGGAAGGGGCTTGCAGTAAGATTATTCGCAAGATTTTACTTATCAATCACCGACGAAGAAAACCAAGAACGTAGCCTGCATGTAACATCACTCGAATGGACCAGCGATGCAACAGGCGAACAAGCTTGGTCTGTTTGATATTATGGTCAGACTACTATCCACAACACACAAGCCATTCGCGTGAACCATGCAATTGCAATGCCCGAGCACTACCCCTTTCCTTAGTGACATATAGGGGGTGCACCAAAACAAGAGGAGTAAATGAGCACGACACTTTCAGCTCTCCCTAGGACATTACATCAGAATCAGATCGAATGATGCATGATTTATGGGGCCAAAGAATAGGAATTTCCGGTATGAGTGCCGAGAGAAAGGACGTTAAGTTGGCCATAGCGATTCTTTGAACTTTCTCGCGGCGAAAGAGCATACTCCGGAATTACTCGTGTTGAGTTGAAGAGGTTGTGCTGGTGATGCTAATTCACAATCTTGGGGGCAGCAGCAATCATCGCAGTCTCACAAAGATGATGCACGGCTGCGCTGGTGGAGCAGAGGTGGCGGTGAAGGTAAGCATGCCTCAGAGGAACCCATGGCTGACAAAGCCGGAGGTCAAATTGGGTGATTGTGGGAAGCGGCAGAAGATTAGAGATTAGTGGAGCTAACACTAAAAATGGTGGCTGTGGAAGTAGGTAATGGATTGAAGAAGTGGAGGAGACCAAAAAGTAGAGATGAAAGTGACCAGATGCAAGATCATACCAATTGAACAATGCTTCTGATGAACTTTAAAGCAATATTTCTGCTTCAAACCCATGCACCCAAAACTTAAATGAAGTAATAGAAACCAAATACTCTTTCTTCTCGGTCTCACCCCTTAGAACCCATGCACACAGTTTTCTTTCTTCCCCAAATATAGAGCAGATTAACTTAATTGAAGAGGGAAAGAAGTATTCCAAATTTTTATGATACAAATGACAATCACATGTAACACTAACTTCCCCAACTGTTTTGCTTCCACAAGCAAAGCAGCAGTCACCAGAACTTTCATCTAAAGACACGACAGATTTTGATCAAAAAATGAACAAAATAGGTACAACGTGATTAATTCAAAGATATACGTAGTAGTCCTGTTAATAATGATTAATAGCCTGTGGTTAATAATCAGGGCAAATGTTTATACATCTGTAAAGTATTCAGAACCTGTGCATCTCTAGTTGCATCTTGAGACCTCGCTAGTGTTATATCATGACAACCTACTTTCCACCTTTACCGTAGCTATCTCGTAGTGTAACGGTCCGGTTGAAGACAAGTTTCTCAGATGTAGAGTCCTCGTCAACCACGAAATACCCTGCAATTTCAGATTGTCAATACAACGATGATCAGACAAATATATGAACAGATTTCAGCCCTATTGAACAAGGTAAACATCCTCCAAAAGGTATATGTGCAGAACATTATGCCAATTAAATGTAATACATTTACATAGCTTATAGATGGATGCCGCGTGGCAGTCAGACTAATCTAGAAAAGACAGGAATTTTCATTTTTTATTAAAGAACAACCTAACCTCCGTACTAGATCACTCATGGGGAATCCTGACCAATTCGTAAATAAGTGCTTCATGATTGTTCTTCATTATAAAGGCAATTCAAAGATTTTATTCTTGCCTAATGCTTCTTTGATTAAACTTTTCAGAAGTACATCATCTATGCAACAACTGTCCGAGTGGATGTAAAGCACAAAACAGAAGAGGAAACAACCTTACCAAGAACTTTAAGACAGAGAATCCTATCAAAATGGCAGAAAAGAAGGATGTCACCGAAGGCTAGTACAGCAGAAGCCAGCACAAAGGACAAAATTTAATAAACTCGTGGCCCCACTTTGCTAGATTGGGAAGAGATATAATGTGGAAAGACACATGGGCTCTTAGGAAGCTGGATTATGACTCTCAATCCATCATGAAGCTATTTTATGTACCATTTTAGCGATCTCTACATAACCTATCATAAGACTTGCAACTGCTCTACCAGCACCTAACCAATCACTAGAAGCAATGTACTTGGATGACCCCCCTCCCCCACAAAAAAAAAAAAAAGGAGTTTCCAATCTTCAAAGCTGTGCTGCTTCTAAAGGAAATTTAAGAAGAATAGATGAAATAGATAATCATATCAATGGATTGCGATAGAGATTGCAGTATCTCCTCAGAAAAGCATTCAGCTTCAAATGCATAATTCACATCCTTCACTAATGCTAAATAGAGCCATATGCCAGTATATTAATGCCACTAATAAGTCCCAGTACATACCAAGCCTTTCAAACTGAAATCTATCTCCCACTTTAGCTTCTCCAAGTGAGGGTACAGCATATGCGGAAGGGACCACGATTTTTGAATGCGGGTTGAGATCATCAAGCCAATCTTTACCAAGCTCAGCCGGATTCTAATTTAGCAACAAATATCAATAAATATTAATTATTCACATAAACCAGATAATGCAAGAAGAAGAATACACAAAATTTCTGACGTTAATTTCCAACCTCTGACAAAAATAGCTTGTCAAACAATCTGACTTCCACCTGAAGTGGGTCGACACCATGGGAAGTTTCAGCAACCCAGTGAAGCACCCCCTTGAGATACATTATGGGAGAGAAAAATGAGAATTAAGTGTCAGCACTACAAAGTACCAACAATAACAGTTTGCTCAAAGCAATTTAAAAGTAACAGGAAATGAACATTAGACATATGAACCTTAGGTTTTGTTTTCTTGGAGGGATCATACTCAGCGTGAATCTCAACGATTGTTTCCTTATCATCAGCTAGGATAACATTGGTGCACTTTATGGGGAATGCATACCTACCATCACAAAAAAAATTAAATTAAATTAAATTAAATTAAAATTATAAATAAATAAATAATAAAATAAAATTTGAGCATCAAGCACGCATCTGATAAAGTTGAAACTTCAAAGGAAGCAATCTAATAGGTCCATACCTTAGCATCACTGTTTTACCAGGAGCGAGACCATAGTAATCTTTTGAATCCTTCATCCGAAAATCTGACTGTTCTATATACACCGTCTTCGAAAAGGGGACCTGGGGAAAATATTGAACAGTAAATTCGCTTCACAAAATCCATCTGAAAGCAATTTTAGTAAAATTATGGATGTATACATATATCAAACAGATTACCCAGTTCAAATGTTCAAAAGAAGTCCTAAAGACCTGACTTATATACTTTTCGAGCAATCAAACAACATAAGTTAGACCAGAATATCCAGGGATATTTTACCTCATCAAAGCCTATGGCTACATTTAATGTTAATTACAAATTCCCATGTAGTTGACATGTAAAAAAGTTTAGATTTAATAATGAAAAGTATTAAAGCATCTATGCCTAGTATGGTGCAGCCATTACCTGGTAGATGGCAGCTGCATCTATATGAGCGTCAGGCCATTTCTTTGCTTCAAGATCCATCACACTGCCAGCATCCAAGTTGGTAATAACAACCTTAATAGAAAAATAATAATCAGTTAATGAAACAGCGAAAACAATTATTGGTCCACATAAAGAACAAATCCAGCACACACCTTAAGTGGATATAGAACAACCATGGTTCGAGGCGCTGTTTTGTTCAGTTCTTCTCTAATGTGATACTCAAGGCGATCCAACCGTATCGTGCTACCATCACTGTTGAGAATATAGAAATTTTAAAGTAAGGGACTACCAATTTGATATTTTTTTTATGTTTTTCATGTTAGCTCCATATTTAACAAACTCAACCTTCTAGTGATTCCGATTCCTCGAACAAAAGCATTGATTGAAGTTGAAGTTACACCTCTTCTTCTCAAACCAGCTAGGGTCATCAAACGTGGGTCATCCCAACCATCAACAAATTTCTTGGTCACCAATAAATTTAACTGCAAACATAACAAGAACATACTTCATACATGAAAAGGGATCGACAACTTTATGCTAATCAAAAACTGCTCAAGGTTCAAATTTCTGCCTCACCTTCCGCTTTGACATTATGGTATTAGTGACATTGAGCCGTGAGTACTCCCATACATATGGTTGGTATAGGTCTAGAGCATGCAATAGCCAGTAGTAGGAAGCACGCCGTGTTTCAAATTCAAGAGTACAGAGCTGTTGACAACCCCAGTCAGAAGACAAAAAAAAAAAAACAAAAGAAAAATTAAAAGGCACAAAGGCCAGAGGGAAAGACAAGCCTAAATGACCAAAGACCACATTAGCGAAAGAAAATCATTCACATATTATTACTGCTTTGAGCATCATGAAAATGTGCATTCTGTCCAAGTCTAGTAACCAACATACAAATATAACAAGCATGAATAAACCTAGTAAGGACCCATGAGGACATTGACATAATATAGTTCTCATACGACAGAGTCATGCTTGTCCAAAAAAAGCAAATTGAAAATGTATATCTACAAGGCTAAAACGGATAGATCTATTGCATACTTTAAGGCCATTAAGCGAAAACCTACGTCAAGAACATCTGGAAGATGCCATTTTCAAAACAAGCAAAGATGGTTTACTCCCTAGATGGAGTTCCAGCAACTACAAAGCATATGTTCAAGCAAGGGATGTTGACAGATTTAAGTCATTGAATGAAAAGCCTCAGAGGTGAGCCTTCAGTCAAGAAAGACGCCACTTGCCCTTAATAGACAAGATAATGTACCTTATCTCAAACCTGAATATAGATCAAATCAGTAGCTTTAGCCTCAAACATAATGATAAAAATCCAATTTAACTATGTTGACTCTACAGGCCTGTTCCCTGTTCATTCATAGTTATATCCAATTAGAATAGTTCATGCTATTGAAATGTCTCCACATAGTTGTTCATTAATTAGCTGAATCAAGCAAAGAGAAGAAAAAGCATCTAACATGCCACAAAATCCAGAGCCAAATCCCAAATCCCATATCCATAGTTCATTTGCTTATAACTTCTAATGCTACCTTAAATAGGCATTAGTGCACAACGTCAACTTAGTTTGTATTCACATGAAATTCTACATTTTACTTAAGCAGGGCACAGGAGGTTTTCATCAATCCGTATTATGCATTTCATTATCATCAGATAGAAGAGCGAAGGAAATACAATTAACATAATGAAAGTGCCCCTAAACAGAGCCTCGGCTTCACATCAACTATCAAACTTAGGTCCTTTTTATGGCTGCCCATCCTTACCTTCCTATCTCATTAATATATTTAAGGACATGAGACAGTACGCACACCCATCACTACCTTAAAAACTCAAACAACCAAACTAATTGCTGACCTTTACACTTAGAATAAAGCCACAGTTTCCCTTCACCATCCTAACTCCATATGGAGTCTATCCCCAAAACGCAGCCTCTATTATTCTATCATCAACAGTAGTACTAACATTTGTTCAGGAATCATCCAGCAAACGAGAACACTATAGAATTGATGCACTGAAGAGATGCAATAAAAAAGAAACAAAAAGAGACATACCGAATGGGTGATATTTTCAAGGCAATCAACAATGCAATGAGCGTAATCATAGCTTGGATAGACACACCATTTATCTCCGGCATGAGGATGAGGAGTAAACTAGAGACAGTAAAACCAAAATGTGAATCACCAAGAACAAACATAAGAGCAAGCTGTTAGAGAGAAATTAATTAAGAAGGCATACCTTTATACGATATGCAATGAGATCATACATATTAAAGTTATCACTCTGCATATCCTGCTTCATTCTAAGTGTTGCTTTGCCTTCCTCAATCAAACCCCTTCTCATATCCTCAAAGAGTTTTAATGACTCTGCAATAGGTCTGTCCCTCCATGGACTATTCATCTTCTTTTCCCTATACTCCTTTATTTCATCCGGTGTCTACCAAAATAATTAAGCAATGAAAGAAACTGAGATTAAATCAAGAATGGATAAAGCACAATGAGAAGTGGGCAACACAAGAAAATTCTCCAACATAAATAAAAACTTCTAGATGAAGAAATTCCTCAACATCTTTGCAGGAAGAAAGGTTAGCAACTGTTGCATAAAATCAAGAAGTGCGACCGTTGTACAAAATGAAGAATTGCTAGTATGAGTGCATCCATGTGGCAAAATATCTAACTTGCCTGCTTCCAAAAGCTATGTTAGACTGAGGATCCAGCAAACGCTAGCGAGAAAATATAACTAAAATGCAGGGAAAAGCATATGATGGGCAACATATTAGCAGAGCTGCAATAGAAATAGAACCTCCAAAGTTTTCTTCCAAAGCTTCCTATTCTACAAGGGCTCAGCCTAAAGCAGCAATAATTTTAGTTGGGAGGAAGAATGCATCACAAAGAGAAATGTGTACGCTAGAAATTACCTTAGTCATAACCAATTCACAGCTATAAGAGCCATGTCGTTTACTTTCTGTTAAGTATTTGACACTCATTGGACATGGTTTCACTCTTAGTAAGGGGGGAAATAGAATCACTTCTACCCAGAGCAGCAAGAAGATTTTAGCTATTAGCCAAAGGGAAATCCAACGGCTCACCTGATGATCAACATAAGCATGACCCCTTTTTATAAGCTCCACCGCCAGATCATACAACTCTTGGAAGTAATCACTGGCATAAGTGATCTACCAAAATACAAGTTATATCAGATCTTTCTCCCAGTAAAAAGGCTCAAAGAACAAACCAAGTCAATGAATGAAAAAAAAAAAAAAAAATTCACCTTGAAAGGTTTCCAACCCATCCAATCAACAATTTCTTTGATATGATCAATGTACTCTTTCTTTTCAGCTTCCGGGTTTGTGTCATCAAACCTACAAGTGCCATTACAACATAATGAAGGCTAACAAACAGGAAACCCTTTCCAGAAGAATACAAGGGAACGATTACATAATCCATAAAAGAGTCTAGGGGGAAATCAAACTCGAACACCAGCACAACACACTAGTAACTATTAAAATGCATTCTAAGCTACAGTTTAAAGAATTCACGGAGTATAAATAGACAGCTCTAACTTCACTAGACAACCAAAAGGCAGTATGGACCCTTCCTATTGGAAGCCATATATGTAAATGGCGGGTCATGCAGAAAGCAGAACATTGATGCCCTAAGAATCACAAGGAGTGCTGCTCGTGTGTGTTTTAGGATAACACTTACCGCACAATTCAAATGTTAGATGTTATTTCCTCTGTAGTTACTTCTTTTCCATACAAGTATTTTAACACTAAAATCCTTTCTCCTATCCAAGAAGACCATCTTCAATCTCCAAAAGAATTTCACCTACATTAGATAGAGCTGAGAACACTGGGTCAAGCAAACGCTATAACCTCTTGAGCCCACATAAACTATTGACTCGGAGAAATTAGTAAGAAAGTCTCCAGTGCATCAACTTGAGCCTTCAATCTTCAAAAGGGTATCTCTTACAGTATATCGAGTAGACAGCATTAGGGGAAGCAAAGGCTATTAACTAAGCCCAAAGAAAATAAATTAAGTCAGATAAGTTAGTTAAAAGGCCTTGTTTGGTAACAGGTCAATTCTTGGCTATTTTTCTACTTTTGTTCCGGGGAACCAATTAAAAAAAAAAAATCCATTTGGCAACATCAGCTAATTTTTCAACTCCCAGGAACAGATTTGTTTCCGAGACTAAATTTGGAACAAAATCAAGAAGTACAATAAAGCTACTTCTTTGTTCCTGGAAATAATTATAGAATCAAGCCATTTTCTTTTTTTCTCTTTTCTTTTCTTTTTCTTTTTTTTTCTTCTTCTTCCTCCTTTAGCCAATCGCCAGCCCAATAATCAGCTAGAGGAAGAAGAAGAGAAAGCAAAAAAAAAAAAAAATCTCTTAAAATTATTTAAAAATTAAAAGAAATTCTATGTCACAAATAAATTTGAGAGCCATACCAAACGCATTCGTGTTTTATTCCAAGAATAGAAATTTTGTAAAGTTACCAAATGCATTCGAATGCTCGAAAACCATCTAGGGAACATAATAACAATAATACTAATACTAATAATAATAATAAAAATAAATAAATAAATAAGCTATTTTGAGCAGAAATTAATTCCAGGAACTAAGGCCCTGTTTGCTAACGTTCTTTTCTTCTGTTTATGAACAAAATTTATGTTTTTTTTTCCAAGAAACAAAAAAGAACAAAAACACGTTTGTTTGCGTTTTTGTTCCAAATCTATTTTTTTGTTCCCGGAACACATTTGAAACAGAAACAAGAAACAAGAAAAACATGTTTCTTGTTTCGAACAATTTCCAAGAACAAATTCTCTCTCCTCTCTTTTTCTTCTCTTTTTCTTCTCCTTTTTTTCTTCTTTTCTTTTTCTTTTTTCTTTGGCTGGTCACCGGCCTCGACCATGGCCGGCGACCTCGCCAGAGCGTCGCCGGCCCCTAGCGGTGGCCCGGCGAGGCCGAGCCTCGGTGGTGGCTGGGCAAGCTCAGGCTCGCTGAATCTGGGCGAGCCCGAGCTCGCTCAACCAAGGCGAGGCCGAGCCTCGCCGGCGCGGGGCAAGGTTGGGCAAGCTCGAGCTCGCCGGATCTAGGCGAGCCTGAGCTCGCCCAGCCAAGGCGAGCCGCCAGCCCTCGCCGGCCATGGCTAAGACCGGAGACTGGCCAAAAGAAGAAAAAAAGAAAAAGAAAGAAAAAAATATTAAAAAATTAAAAGAAACAAAAAAAGAACACAAATTTACTAAACATGTTTCTATTCATTTTTTATTCCCGGAACAAGTTTACCAAATGTTTTCTTCTGTTCAAAAATTGTTCCGGAGAACAGAAATTTCTGTTCTCTGGAACAATTTTTGAACAGAAACGATACCAAACGCGTCTTAAATAGTTGCAAACACACCCTAAGGATACCTTCAGCTCAAGTCTCCAAAACTTGAATTAAGAATTTAGTTTCCTCAAGTGGCTACGAATGGCTTTCACTATTTTGGAGCTAGACCACTCTCAATTATCATCAAAAGGTGACACATTTTGATTGCCATAAGGTAGAAAAACATGACCATTATATGCCAAAACCTCATTTTTTTTTAGCAGTTAGCCTACCTCCCTTATTTCCTACAAAGAAAGATTTGGATATAGAATCAAAATAAGCACAATCTAAGCATATCTAAACTCACTCCACCTAGCAATAAGATTTGACAGTCCAAGGAATTAGAGCTGCAGCAATTGTGAAACACTAAGTAAACAAATCTCCCCCAAAGTTGCTCAAGGAGCTTATTGCTCATTAAAATGTTCCAACAATTTATAGGAATTTTACTTTACTTCAATGAAAATGTACTGATTATTTAAGATGAATATCCACCTTTTTCGCTGTTAAAGCCTGATAAGCTAATTTATTGAGTGTTAAACGAACATGTAGAAAGCAGCCAATGCTTAGACTGAACTATTTGTTATTTGTCATTCAAAGGACTGGAAATGGAATACTTTTCACACGTTAGGTATTCTAAAAATCAAACTCACATGGATGGTCTAAAAAGAGCCACGCATGTTACATATATATAGGGGGAGGGAAGAACAAATGTATTTTTTCCTACCTCAAATAGCAGCACCCAGATCTCTCTTTAGCCAGACCAAAGCTAACAAACATGGCCTGAAGTCATTAAGGTCACAAATGGTAGCCATAAGCAAAACAAATAGCGAACGCAAGTATGATTTAACAATTATTCAGTATTACCTTTGCATGACCAATATGCAGATACCCATTTGGTTCAGGAGGAAATCTTGTGAAAACTTTTCCGCCTGTTACTGTTAAGTGCTTATTAAGCATTTCTCTTGAATTGCAGCATCTCAACACACGATCGTCACTGAAAAATATCTCAGTATGCACCTGATAATTGGAGGCATAAAATGTATTAAGCACATATTTGTCTGATCAGACTATACCAAAGAATGGAAAAGCAATTAAGAATATGCTTGCACATAATTTAATTGGAGAGCAAGCTTCCAAATATGCCCAGTACTCAAAATAAGTCTATTGAGAGAAAGGAAAATAGAGGGAAAAGGAAAAATCTTACCTTGAAATTATCCTCTGGCTGTGGAAAATCCTTAAACGGATTAAGTTCTTCCTCAGAAGGCTGTGGCGCAGCAACCACAGCAACTTTCTTCTCCTACAACTCAACAACAGAGAGAAAATAAAAATAATGACCTCTAATTAAAAAACAAAAAGCAAACTCTACATCCTGGTGTAAACCCACCTCAACTTTCACAGGCTTTTCCTTCTTCTTTGCAGGCTTTTCATTATCTGCAGCAGTCCTTTCACCCAGCAATTCATACATTTTTGTATCTATGATTTGCTATAAGAAGACAAGGGTACATCAAGAATGAGAAATATAGCAGTGTGGAGAGGAAAAAAGGGAAAAAGAATAACATCATAAGTTTGAACAATTGGGAAATCCAAAGTTCAAGATGGCACCTTAACAATCTTTTGGTCAGCCCATGGCAGCATTTTTCGAACATGTCCAAATAATTCACCCACTAAAGACAAAGGAGAAACAATTAGATACTGTAATCCAAGAAGTGTATTTTCTTGCCATGATTAATAACTGAAATGGGCAACACTGCTAATAGAAAAGGATATGCCATGAACTATACCGCGTGCGAAACTGCACAAGAGGTTAGTTAACAAGCTGAAAGGTGCAACAAGAATAATCCCAGCATTTGAATTCCATATAAATTTTACTAGCTAATAGGACCTATAGAGCCACCCATCAATTCTATTTCTGGGAGACCCCACCCCACCCCACCCCCGGAGAGGAAGTTGACGATAATGGACCTTTCTGCAACCGATGCATAAATATGTGATGCTTAGCTCTTAAAAAGTAGTCAGGGCTAGGAAATGCTTGTAAAGGGATAAAAAAGCACATCAGATACTTTAGGACAATGTTTTACAACAAGAAATCAGAAGATCGAAATCGAAGTGCTGAGTCATCAAAGTAAGACAGAATTCAGCCTTTTGATAATAGTAGTAATAGATTATCTCTCACCATTTGTTCGATAACGCTGCTCCAAGATTGAGCTCTTTCTCTCTTCAAAAATCCCACTAACAGTCTGTTTGATATCTTCCACAGACACCTCCACTCCTGCTTGCACAAAATCAGCTATATGGTGAAACAATGCACAAGAGAACCATCATAAAGGTAAAAATAGTTTTACATAAACATAAGCATAATCATGCGATGGCGGCACAGTGTTTTGCAGCCTGAATTAAACTGCCAAAACACGCAGACACCACAACAGCATGCCAAAACAGCATATGAACAAATTGGAAATCTTAATATTCAATTGGAATTCGTTACGGATAGCAGTGCTTTGCATACCGACACCACAAGCTTCTTCAAACTCGTGAATCTTAAAGCTCTCTGAACCAGTGTCGGAGAAAAATGAAAATGCAGCATCTAGTTGTGCTGTGGTTTTAATCTGCAGACAATCAAGCAGCATGAACAAGAGGTAAATTATTTATCTGACATTTTGCCAAGTTCACAATCATTTATCTAACATCGTGCCAATTAATCATGGTTGAAACAGGAGAAGAATCCGATACGTGCAAAAATGGTTGAAATAATACTCACAGACTCAACCGAAAAGTTTTATATTTTGTCCTCACCTTTGATGACACGATGTACTCGAGCAATGTGGGACGGTGCACGAGAGCATTGGCAGGATACTTCGTAGCAACCTGCAGCAAATCCATTGCAGACAAAAGCAACGATTAAGTTCGTAAACCACTTCCCACCCGCTAGACACCAGAATCAACTAATTTGCGATCAAATTCTCTCGAAACAAACGCATCATTTCCATAAATTGTTCCCCCGATGAACTTAAAATCTGTCACGAGCTGAATCCACGAAATGCAAACTCACCGAGTAGAGAAGATTCCCGATGCTCTTGTCGCATCCATCCGTCACAGAAGCCTGAAGACCAAAAAAGAAACAGAGGACAACAACAAAAGTTCAGCGAATCGATCGATTCACAGCTAAGTATCGCAAACTCCACGAACTCGCGAGTCATCTTTCAGTCATCCGCCAACTCACGCATCTCCGATTCCCCAACATGCAAACCGAAGCGCGACGAGATTCGAGCTCACGGCGGTAGGTACCTCGTGGATGACGGCCGTCAGGTTCGCGGTGACCTTGTTGTTGGCGACGGTGTTCTTGGCGGTGCGCTCGTCGAGGCCGATCTTCAGGAACAGCTCCAGCGCCTTGTCTCTGGCCTCGTCCTCCTTCACCATGTTCGACGTCCGGGACGGCGGCGGCGGCGGAGCAGGAGGCCGATTCGAGCGCCGGTGGCTTTTTCCTTCGCCGGAGAAGTTATTCCTGCGTCCGGTCAAGGCTTATGGATGGCGGTGACGGAAGGCGGAGCAGCGGAAAAGTATGCGATAAGCCCTCCAGAAACCTAGCAAAAACGGAGGAGGGCGGGGAGTAATTAGAGAGAATCTGGAGGGGCGATTTGGGAAAAGGGAGATGGATGAAAGATTCAGATTCCTCGTCTTCGTTCCCGTGAAGATTTTTAAGGGAAGAATGGTCGTCGGTTTGGTCATGCTTGTCCAAGGACCCGTGGGCCTCAAGCTAAAAAAGCCAATGGTATCCGAAACCATCGGCTTGAATCGTGTCCCCGCACGCCTAGCGTTTTGGTTAAGTCCGATTAATGAATTTTCCGCATTTTCGACAATTAATGCCACGTAATTAATAGTATCCTGATGTAAAATGACGTCATGTGTCAATGGCATCTAACTAAGCACCGTATCGACATAACTTAAAAAAAAATAGAAGGGAATTTGATAATTAAAAAAAAAACGAAAGGTAGAAATAGGACCAAAGGGTCGAAACTAGCACGGATCAAGAACTCTTCATCATTAACACAAAAGATCACGTGACCCTCTAAAACAATTGCAAAACATATCATTTATCGTAATTAAATAGAACTATAACATATTTCCACAAAAGAGACTGAGAGTTGCGCAATCATTTGCTTTTGACTTACGAATGATTGTGTTATGTTGTTTTAAATAGAAGATTGCATGACACTTGCAATGAGGCCCTTTACATCTCACAACCCCTTTTTCAATTTTTTTTAACTTCTTTATTTTCTAATTTTTTCAAGGAAATGTCTATGGATGCATGGCATAGTATCTAATCAAATCTCGCCATGTGATTGTTTGTGTTAGTACATAGCTAAAAAAATAAAGAAATAAATGTGTTGAAGTTTTAAAATTTATTTTTGAAATGCAGTTGAATCATAAAATTGAAAATAAGTATAATTGAATTTTGAAATTCATCAAATTAATGCCATCAATTTTTTATGATAATTCAGTCATATCCACGTGATTTTCGTATTATTCTCTCAAGACACATAATGCTGATGCATCATTTTTAATTATATATATTTTTCAAGAGAAAGGAGTTGATGTGACATTTTCTTCTTCTTTGCTCGGCATCTTTTTTCAGTGAAACGAATAAATCTGAACAAGAAATTCAATATCCACGTCACGATCAACTTGAATCGTACCCGAGAGCTGGATTTGGTTCCTTCGAAGAAGAATCGACAAGGTGTCGTCGGATCACAACGTGGGCCGACGCATCCAAAGTTCCTGCACATCTTCGTCTTTCTTTGCCCGATGAACTGGTCCCCTTGGAAGGCGGCCAACAGAAATATTTCACGTTCTCATCTTTGGGCGACGACCACAAGATGCTTTGTAGTCGTACCGTCTCTGCGCGAAAACTATATAATTGCCGGATTTTACATATTTTATAATGGCAAAGGTGCTTTTTATTCGACCCTTGCGCTATGAATTTTAGGGCCGATTCACCTGGCTCGGTAACATAAGCTCGTGATGAAATTAAAGCGCCGAAGTTTGTGAATTCTTGTTTTCAATTCACGTATTCGACCAGACGATGGACCAAGTCCTTGCCAAAAACTCTCACGTCAATTCTTTGTCCCACTTGTGCATGCCGCGATTTGACTGGACGAGAACGTCTTCGGCTCTTAGACTCGGTCGTCGGCCTCGCAGCCTACTGGCCCGTCCAGGATCGGCCCGGGATAAATGGGCTAGAAGGCTTCTTAGACGGGTTTGGACCGAAGTCGTTTAGGCGTGGTCTAATACGGAATTCGGGCCCAGCCCAATTCGGGCCTACTCGGCGATCACCTCTGGAATCTCTCCACGAAAGACCGTTAAAGGATTCGGGGTTTTCTCAATTTTCTCACCCCGGTATCCATGGCTATTCCGTGGCTTAAAATACTTAAGAAACAAGTGATGAAAATTTTGCATTGTCATCCCAAGTTTATCCCTTGCACGATGTTCATTTAATGTTCATTTTTTGGCCATATGATGGTATTCCTTTATGTTAGTAGATTTTGCTAATTTATATAAAATACAACGGGTTACATGGTAGTATGGTGCAACATTTATTTAATCCCAGACTTTTAATCGAAATTTTCCATGAAAGCCTTACGTATAATATTCCATTGTATGATCATGACCTTTTTTTTTTTTTTTTTGGTATAATTCTCGCAATCTATATTTAATTAGATAAGTCATCATGTAATTTAATAAATATCTCGTGTTTCTTTCTTATTGAAAATATTGTCATTTCTCTTTTCTGAGATAAATGAAGATTCTCCATCCGTTATGTGCTTATATTTGGAGCTTATCCATTTGCTAAAACAAAAATATAAGTGCTGAAATTTTTAAATATTGAACATCATGTGCTAGAGTATTTATACCTAGAAAATAAGGATGTTTGATAACAAATGAAAGAAGTTATCATCATGATTTTTTTACTTAAACCCACCAATTAAGTTGCGTTTGGTCGATGATTATCAAATGCACTTAACCACGATAAATACTAAAATTTCAGCACGTAATGAAGTTATCGAACAACCACCGAGGTTCGCCTACGCCACCCTTCCAACTTGAAGGGTTGAGGTTCAAATCCCCACTTTCTCGTGACGTTGGGTGACGATTTCATTTCATTTGAGTGGGTTTTATTTCCCACGCCACGTAGCAGGCGAGGGCAAAAGTTTGAGAGTAAGTGTTAAAGTAGGATTAGAGTAGACCGACAAAAAAAAAACGAGGTTATCAAACACACTTCTAAACCAAAAAAAAAAAAAAACTTCTCAACCATTAATTCATTGAATAACAATTTAAATATAGCTTTTTTTCACATTGATCAACGATTGAAATGATTGAATCACTAAACCTAACTACCAACTAAGTAGAAGATCTATGTCATTCCCAAGACTATCTTCATCGTCTTTTTTTCAACACCCACCAACATCAACAACATCCTAATCTTAATCCATAACTTCACCACCACGGCATCCTCCCATCGCAGTTCTCGAGCCACTCACCATTGGGAACGGACCCTGATATGGACACACGTGGGTGAGTTAAGGTCATGGCTTTTTGACTTTCATTTGAGAAAGGGTATATTTAACAACTTTGATCATGCACAGTGGATTTTAAAGACGTAAAGTGATAGTTAAAAAAAAGTTGGACAATGCACATCAATAAAAGCGTAACCCTTTTCATATTTAATTCGAAACACTTCTCTTCCTAAAATGCGTTCTTTATTATTGTGTCGTTGATGTTAAGATAAAAGGATTAAAAAAAAAAGGACTTACAATCGCTCGGACTCGGAGGGTTATCTAGACACCATGAGACTTCGGGAAATTCTCGTATCGACGGAGAAGGCTTTCCCCTCGAGCTGACCTAACCTCAACCCCAACGAAAAGAAGAAGATTCCTTCCGAGAGGGGGAGACCGCACGATCGAACGCGTGGACTCCACGAGGGGGAATTTTGGGAGGGGCTAATGCGGTCGGCATGCTGACCGGGCCGCCCACGTGGCGGCTGCCAATTGGGGCAATAAACTAATGCCCAGGAATGGCCGTCAAAGCGTTCTCCCAACTTGCTCCCCCTACAATTCAAAGGTCAAATCATGACGGAGAGTCGCCACCTTACCTTACCCTCCTCCCCTCGAATTCAGAATCGAAGATAGCGCGGACGCAAAAGGTTTCTTTTTCTCTTTGTTTTATCGGGCGTTTCTTTTTCCCTTTTTGGGGTTTTTCCGGGAGAAAGCCATTGCTTCTTCCTTTACGCGGCAAAGGCGCAAGTGTCATTCCCTGTCGAGAACGTAATCGAATATGGAGGAACGTGAAGATCTCTCGACCGAGAATGTTAAGAAGTCTACAGCCAGGGTTCGTAGCATCCGACTTGGTCCCCCAGCAGTCCTGAATCGAGGAGCCATTTGTCGTCTTCTTTCGGCTCATATGTATGTGAACTCCACCGCGTGGATTCTCTGGCCGCCGTGTCAAGTTATAGATCAATCGGTGTAGCATACATGAAAAGATCGAAGCTGATTAATGGGCGAGAGTTCATGCGGCGCGAGGCAGAGAAGCAAGCAAGGCAAGCGCTCCACACGCACGATCAATCATCCACCTTTAGCAGCTCTCTCTGTTGTGTATTTATATCAGTCTGACTTTCGCTCGCCAATAAAGAGTTAGACGACAACGGATGAATGAGAAAAAGGCCATCTTAACTTCACACTTCAAAGTCCATATTAGATTCCTTTAACTGAAATTTGTTAGCATGGGAAAGTAGAGGGGGAACCTTTTCAAGGAGACAAAAGCACGATATACAGCGATGCGGCCGCTCGAAGGTTTCAAAAAATCAGCTGGACGAAGGAGTTACCAAAACACGCCGGAGTGAACGCCCCAATCAACTCGATGTTTGCAGCTGAGCCAGAGCATGAGGCCAGAGATTGAATACCCAGGTTCCGGCAGAAAAATATGTCGAATGCCCGAAACTGACTCGGAGGCAAAGGGAGCGGAAAATGTAAACAGTTCAATCAAGCTTTTATGAACTGAACCAGCATGACCGGAGAGTTGCAATGAACTGACCAGCTCATAACAAGTCAAGACTCATGGCTTGTTGCCATGAAAGAAAGATGAGATGAAAACCAAATTTCCTGGAGTGGAACAAATATTGAGCAAAATCGAACTCCAGTGCATGACGGCTGTCTTGTGAACGAGATGCGGTGTTCCAGTTTTTGCATTCAATTCATACAAACTGACGGCACGAGAATGATATTCAAACAAAAGCAGCAGTAAACAATATGTAATCATGAAGCTCAGATACCACCTTTCTAAATGATGCTTGCGTTTAGTTTCACACCACACCTAGTTACTGGAAAGAGAAATAGAGCCAATGCATTGCAACCCATGCCACTTGATCAGCAACAGTAACAATTCAATTCCCAAAAGTTCTTTCTGGATTAACAACATTCACCGGTGTTCCCACTTTGTAGAAGCTTATTGAGATTAATGGAAAGAAATATAAATAGAATCTGCCTACCTTATCAAAATTAGCTATTTCAGCAAGAACAAGAAGGAAAAGGAAAAAAGGAAAAAACTGATCTAAAAAAGAAAGGAAGCTCCATATCTTTTTTACATTTCAAATTCAGAGAGGTAGTCTGAACCAATACGCAGGGAGCCCCCGAATGTCACCAGCAGTCAGCAAGCACGGACCTTTGAACATCAAATTTTCCAATTCGAAAGGTCAACCCTTCACTACCTCTGCAGAGAAAAAGAACCGAACATTGATGTAATTCAAAGCTAACGATCGAAGTACGTGACTAGAGATCAATCACATGATTACGAAGAACAGAAACTGAGAAGGCTAGCGGTGTGTATCGACAAAAGCTACGTGTTTTGGGTCCTTGATAAGATCTTTTCGCAGAAACACAGTAATCAGAAGATCCGCTCGCTAATCAAATGAATTGGGACGGGTCGGGGCAATGTTACCTTGCCGTTTTCAGGATTCTCGTCGACTTTGTAAGTGTCCGCCGAGATCTCCGTCAACCACAGCCCCGGGAAAAGCAACTGCGAGAAAGCAACGCAAGACAACCGAAGAAGATCAGAACCCAGAAGTCAAACCAACGCGACGCTCGATGATTTTCAAAAGGAAAACACTTGGAGAATTGCGCGTTCACTTACATCCAATTGCTTCTGTACATTTTTGGGACGCTTCTTGAACCGCCGGGGCGGTCGGTGCCCCACCATCTCCATGAAGTCCTCCTCAATTTCCTTTCGCTTCAGCGCCACCGCGAACTTCGCTCTCTCCTCCGTCTTCTGCGTCGCGCCACCGCTGTTACCTCTCAGGACCCTGGGCGACGACTTCGTGTCGTTTCCGCCGGCGGCGGCGGCCTCCTCGGTCCTCAACGGAGAGCTATTAACTCTCCCCGCCGCCGCCGCCGCCGCCGCCGACGACGATCGGAGCCTTGCACGCCGCCCTCCTCGTCCTCAGATTCCACGGCTTCGACTCCTCCGCCGCCGCCGCCGCCGCAGCAGCACCGGACTCAGCCACGGCCTCCTCTGCCGCAGCGGCCGCGGCGGCGGCGGCCACCGATTCCACCTCCTCCCTCAGCAGCTCGTCCTTCATCTTGTCCGTCTCGGCCCGCAGATCAAACATCAGCTTCTGCCTCACCGCCTCGATCCCGCAGTCGCCGCCGCCGTCCTCGTCGTCGTCGTCATCGTCCTCCCCGGCGGCGGTGGCGGCGGCACCGACGATCCCGCCGGCCCTCCTTCCCGGGTCCGAATCGCGCGCGAACCACCTCCGCCGCTCGAAACCCGGCTCCCTCCGCTGGAAGGAGGAGTGAGATCTGGCGGGGGATCGGCGATCGGCGGCGGCGGCGGCGGCGGAGGAGGAGTCGGCGGCGGCCACCTTCATACACCGCATGTAGCGCTGGCTGCCCCAGCGGAGGCGCGGGAGCGTGAAATTGTGGAGCGGCTTCGATCTCTCGGGGCCCATCGCCATGGAAGCACGGACTCGTCCTCTCTCGCCGACGAACCCTCCTTCGCTACACACCATCACCGTGCGAGGCCAACTCGCGGGGGAAACAGCCGGAGCGTGCGGGCAGCTCCGATCGGGGTGGCAAATCTCCCGGCGCCGGCACGCCCGGATTTTCTCGGGGGAAAATCGCGTTTTTTCTCCCTCTCTCGCGACGGAGGGATTTAGGTCTCTCTCTTCGCTCTCTCTCTTTTCTCTTCCGCTCTCGCGTTTTTCAGAGCGTCGCCGGGAAACGGAAGTTTATATACGAAGTGAGGAGAAGCGGTTCTAACGTTCGGGTTGGGTGTGTTTCCTTCTCTCTCTCTCTCTCTTTTTTTCTTTTTTCTTTTTTTCACTTTCCTATTTATATTTTCTTTTGAATTTCTTCTTCTTCTTTTTCTTTTTTTCTTTTTTTTTTTGTGGTCACTGTGGGTGCGGGCCGGTGCTAAGTTGCGCCGGGGGGGTGGTGTGGCGCGAGCAGTATTTGTTGTGTTTGGTTTTCTTTTCTTTTTTATTTAATTTATTTTTTGCATTTCCCGGGTGATAAAATGTCGCTTTTTTTGAAGAGAAGGTTGGCATAACCACCGTCGGATGGGAGGGCTGAACGTGGAGACCCCCTTGAGAGCCGTCGAATTCTCATTTAAAAATTATTTTCTTTTTTTTTTTTTTTTTTTCCACAGAGACTCTCAAACCTTTTCTAGTTTTCCTTCTTCTTCCTTTTTCTTTTTTTTTGCCGGCCATCTGTTTAGTCCTTTCCCCCTTCTTCTTTTGGCCAATTTAATTGAGAGGATCCAAAAATAATTTGTGTGACATTGTCATCATGCCTTTTCGAGTTTCATTTTTGGGTCATCCATCCAAATTCAATCCGTAAACTATTGACATGATGGATTAGTGGCTACTTTTATTATACCACATCATTGCCCAATCAACACATGGGCCCAATGTCGGTATTTTCACTAGCAATTGTGAAGGAAAATTCAGTGCATCGAGTGATTAAATCATGATTAGATAATTCAATTGAAGAATAGTTAATTTTAGAGAGCACAAATCAAATCCGCCCAACTTTTCATTAACAGAGCATTTGAATAACATTTTCTAAGTCAACTATTTTATTTACTTTTGCTATCTATTTTTAGGACTTTCTTCTTTCTCAAATTCGACGATACATATAATTTAACATGAAACTTTTCAAATATTTCAAAACATATGTTATGCAAATCTACATATAATTTATATTTTTTTAAATTAACAATTCCTCTCCTTTCGAAATTCGAAATACACATGCTACAGTGCAAGATGGTAAAGTATCCTGGGACGTGTGTTTTTATTACGTCGCGATTAGAAGTGACGTCCCAGAAAGTATCAACTTCGAAAAATTAGAAGTGGAATTGGTCAGTGGGAAGTTTTAAGGCGAATTGGGCCGTGGATCAAGCCCAAAAAGTTATTGCTTGAGCCGGCGTATTATTTAAATATATATATATATACATAATTTTGCATAATTTTTTTTTAACTAATTTTTTCCATAAAAAGTTCGGCCGCAGGGAATCGTAGTCGGTCAAAAGAGGATCAGGCTTGAGCTCTAGATGGCACTTTTTTAATCCTTCGTGTGTATGGGCGCCGCCCAAGAAGGCCTTGTTTGCTTGGGCCGATGCGTTTGTTAGAGTCTTTGCCCAAAGCCTATGCATAGATGTAAACAGAGTTTAAACTAAAGGGTTTCTATGAGAAATAAATAGTGTTTAGTAACCACTATTCGATTTTACACTAAAGGGCTTTTCGTAGATTGATGTCCTGAAGTTTTATTGAGTATTCTAAAATACTCTCGACGTGGGCAATACTATAACTGTATACTATTGTGATAAATGCGAATAGTGGGATAGTTTGAGATATGCAATATCTACTGTTAGATTGATGAGAGATGCATGATCACGATTGAGCTTGTACTTGTATATATAGTGGCTTCCTCCATTCATTTGCATCAATCTCGTGAATAATACTATCTTCAAAATTTCTCAGAGTTTTTCTTTCTACGATACTTGTAACTATGAGCACGTTTACTTATGTTTTCTCATATGAGTCTCTTATCTCTAGTTAGTGGAGATCCCATTTCCGTACCAACCCAAAATATGCTTATTGGTTTATATGTATTAATAAGTGGGAGTTATAGAAAAAAAAACATTTTTTTTTGGTAATTCCTACGATGCAACTAGAGCTTATTGACAAAAAATAATAAATTTAGTCCTTTGCACCTTCGTTAGTGACTAGATCTACACATTATTGCTTCAAGAGAAGTTCCTATCAAGATTCACTATGAATCTTTGGGTACCTATCATGAAATTTATGGGCACTATCTAATAGTGAGGAGTGTAAAAAATAAATTATTTATATATACATTCGAACAAATGTCGAATCCTTATGGCTTCTTGCAATGTAATGACTAAGAGAGCTATTGATGTAATGACTAAGAGAGCTATTGATAATAATGATCCGCATAAAAGATTTGCGTAGCCCAATATCATCATACTTACATGCATCATCAATCATTGAGATTGGAGAGCATGGTACAAGGATGATGAGGGTAAATCTAAACTTAAATCTAAATCTAAAAAAAATAAGTGAGAACGAGGGTAAAATTGAAATTTTAAATAATTTATCGAGGGTAAGATTGGAAGAAAAAAGTTAATTTGAAAAGTAGCATTCAAAAAATGTTGATAGCCAACGTGGGGTGGGAGTTGCATTAGGTTAAAGGATTTTGTAAATACTAAAATTTTACTCAAGTGCTGGTTATGTTTACCAAACACATGAATTTTGGAGTGACCCAAATAACTTTAGAAATGCTCTTTGGAATGCACTCTAAGTGGATCGGACCATGTGTCAAGCTTCAAACTCTTTTCCTCAATCATTTCATAGATAAAAAATCATTTGATATTCTTATAGCTGAACTTTAATCGTACTTTAATGTGGATATTCCACGAAGTATTATGACTTGTATATTTGTAATACATTTTTTAGAGTCACGACAACTAAAAGTCGGGCGGGGAAACTTTTGAAAAGCTTATGGAGGTTGTTACAGATGCGGATATGCTTTCACTGTAAGGCGCTTGCCAAAAACCTTATTAAGCGCACATGCATTTAAGGCTTTTAAAAAAAAACTTATACTAAACAAGCATTTAAATAAGCTGAATTTCTTATTGAAATAATTGCCTAGATAGGCTGAGGTGGATTAATATGGTAGGGGGGGCGGCGCTTGGGCCATGAGATCCGGGAGGGGCCAATCACCCCGTGGGCCTGCGCTCAAGTCCCTCAAGAAATTTATTTGCCAGGTTGGCCTAATATCTGCTTATGACCTTATTGACTCGAGCCGACTCAAGTGCGATAGAGGTTTGCCATATCCATGATTAGCTTTATAAGCAAAAGTATCTTGACATTACTAATGCTTAGTTTGTGCGACTACATGGGTAAATTCGTGGACCTTCTCTCATATATTAGTGAATTTCATGAAGCGAACCTAAACAAACATATGTGCTGCGTTTGGTTCGGCGTTCGAATGACTTTGAGTCCAATGCAAAATCTTGTAAAGCTACTTGGGAGAAATGCAAATTGTGTTTGGTAAAAAATTTTGCAAATGGACTTTGAGTTAAATGTGCGTTTGGTAAAAAAACTTTTGGAAGGGGCTTTGATGGGTATTGTATATATATATATTTTTTTTTTTTCTTTTTTTTTGAAAATTTAGCTAAACCCTTCGCCGGACCGGCGAAGGGCCGCGCCGCCCGGTGAGCCGATCTGCGCCTGGCGGCCGTCGGCCGAGCCTCGGGCGACCTCCGGCGAGGGTCGGGCGACCCGTAGAGGGTCGCCGGAGGTCGCTCGACCTCGGGCGACCCTCGGCGAGGGTCGCGCGACCCTCGCCGAGGGTCGCGCGACCCGGTCCGAGGGCCGGGAGGTCGCCGACCTCCGCCCGGGTCTCGCGGCCCGGGTCGAGCAACCCCGTCACCCGAGGTCGGGCGACCTCCGGCGGCCCTACTGGTCGCGCGACCCTCGCCGGAGGTCGCCCGAGGTCGGCGACCTCACCCGACGGCCGCCGCCAGATCCGCTCGCCGGCGGCCAAGCCGCCCTTCGCCGTCCGGCGAAGGGTCACTCCTTTTCATTTAAAAATAAATAAATGCAGGGGCACCTGGGTTTTCAAAAAAATTTTGGGGGTAGAATAGGAAATAAAATCTTCATTAAATGGAAGCCTCAGCATTCCCAAGGCTAAACTTTCACTGAAAGCTCTTTTAATCTTTGCCAAACACCCCTATTTAGGGTGAAGGGGCTTTGGGGCTTGGATGCTTTCTAAATGCCCATCCAAACGCACCCATACCTTGGTCAAGTTCTTTTTTTTTTTTTGATGCCTAGAATATGCCGAGCCCGCCGGGCTTATGTCGGGCAGCCCACGGCCCGTAGAGTGCGCGGTGCATTTTAGACCAAGTGTCAATATTTGGGAAGAAGTTAGCAGAAGACTCTATCACCATGGCCCTCAGTTAAGACGTGTTAGCTCGGTCAAAGTTTAGTTCCGCTAAACGGAGAAAAAGAGGATTATTGTAAGGGCCAAGACGGGCGAACAAGCAAAAGCCGAAAACAAAAGGCCCAATGTTCCCGGCCCATTTGCTTGCGTACCTTATGGGTTGAGTCTCGCGCTGATTGGACAAGAGGGGCCCGTCCAACCGCGTGCCCAGGACCGCTTCCCAGCCTCAGCAGCAACCTCGCCGAACCTCGCCACGACGACCCGGGCGAATCGATGTCCCTTTTCTGAGTAACGCAGCGATCGGCAAAACCCTAGACCCGCTCGAATTCGGCCGTTGCTGGACCGACGATCGGAGCTCCCTGGTTTCCAATCGATCGGGAATCGGAGAGAGAGAGAGAGAGAGAGAGAAGGATTGGGGGGGAGGCGCCCAGCGATGGCCGACAAGAAGGAGCTCAGGGTGTACAACTCGATGACGCAGCAGAAGGAGGCGTTCCGGCCGGCGGCGGAGGGGAAGGTGGGCATGTACGTGTGCGGCGTCACGGCCTACGATTTCAGCCACCTCGGCCACGCCCGTGCCGCCGTCGCCTTCGACGTGTTCTACAGGTAACGGCCGGTCTCTCCGATTGGCGGCCAGAGTGTAGTATTGTAAATGTCTCGCATGTCGCCGCAATTGATTTGGATTGGATTGGCAGCCATCTCTTGCCATTTGGGGCTCGCCCGGTTGTCCTCGTTTGCTAGTTGTGGAATTTTCGACTAAACGAGTAAGAAGAAGGGGCATTATAAAAGAGAATTTCAGGGGCAGATATTCATGTGTAGCTGGTCTTTGTTGGTATGTTTTACCCTTTCGTGGCGTGTATTTAGGGAAGATCTTGATTAAAAATTTAGGGTGCGTTTTGTCTTGGGGAAAATGAATGGTCTGGAAAATATTTTTCTCAAAATGATCATTTTTTTTTAGCTTTCGAAAATGGATAAATGAATAACATTTTTGTTGTATGCAATTCATGAATTATTATTGATGATGGAAAATATTTTTTGTTGACATATATCCTAGTTTAATAAAGGGAGAGTTTTTACTAACAAAGTTGTCGCATTCTGGTACATGTTTAATTTTAATTAGCATGCTTCATAGTGCGAGGATAGTATGCTTTTGAAAAATCTCGCCTTGTTTTGGTATGGGGAACGGGTTGTCTTATGAGGATTGTGGAGCAGATGAAATAGAAAGTAGGTTTCTTTATAACTTAAGTAAACTCCACCTTGCACATCAGATTGGTTCTGTACAGGCAGAGGTCATACTTGGTTGATTCCTCATAAAATGAAGAATTGCTTACTGAAATAATGACCTAGCAGGTTTATTATGTAGCATTGCATACTGTCTGTAGCAGGGTTTTGTTGAATGTTAACTATGTATTGTTTAAAATGATTTCGTGCAGATACCTCCTACACTTGGGCTATGAAGTTACCTATGTGCGCAATTTTACAGATGTTGATGACAAGGTCCGAATGATTTTCCATATAAATATCAGGAGTAAATTCTTTCATGGCTGTACATTGTGTTTTTGGTTGAATTAGATTCCTCATGCGTGATCTCATGATATGGTACTGTGATTATGCTTAATTTTATTTGTCTTTATGTCGATGTTTTTTGAAGTGAAAAAGAAAATATGCAGACATGAATTTTTTGAAGTATTCTCATAAGCTCTGGACTACCCATATTCCATTTGAAATTTGAAAAGTGTGGGAACTAATCGACTGGTTGCAACAAGAATCCTTATGTAATAAGAAGATGAGGTTATTATCAGAAGATCAAAGGGTTCATTTATACATCCTAAAGTTTTGTCTGCTTGACTTGCATAGCTCTGCACAGCCATATCAGAGTTGCATGTTGTTATTGTGGAGAATTGAGAGTTTGATTTGGTTCTTACTGAGAACATATATATATATATATATTTTTTTTTTTGGTAAAGATACTGAGAACATATTATATCCTGCATATAGTGTAAAGTGACAGTCCTGTTCAATGTAAAGGAATAACGTGGTTTGTGAATGTGAAAGTATATGACCTTTAAATATATCAGTAGCAGTATTCGACCAACTTCCGAGAATTTACCTGACAAACAAGTCAAGTTACAAATGGACTGGTTGGTGTGAGGGGAAAATCATGATCAGCAATTCAAAAATTATTTTAAAATTTTCATGTTGTGGAATGCATTTTCAACCCCAAAAAAATTGGTATTTTGACATTTCTACTCATGGACTCGAGAGTAAGTAATTATTAAGTCATATAGAATTAATTAGTTTGGATGCTTTTTAACTCAATAGAACTATTGTTTGTTGTAGTGGTTGCTATTCGATTATTTCTTTCTCTTCTTCATTTTAGTAGCAACTTATACATTACAAACTGTTTGGTGTGTCATCAAATGCTGTTAATAGATTTTATACTGTAAATTCCGGGGTGACTTTGATTTCCTAACGTGGTACATAGTTCTCTTGATGGGAGATCTGAAACTGCTATATGAATATTGCAACTTCAATGATGAGATCATGATGAGGAAACTCCACCTGATTAGCTACACTGGACAACTAGCTGAATTCATTTCTTTATTTCTTATACTTCTAAAAACTTATGGTATGAACTATGCACATTTTGAAGGAACATTTGTTGTGCTATCGGCAAGTAGTTCTGATCCTCCAGATTGTTAGTCAAATTTCATTACTAACACTTGCATAATGTTTCGCTATTTGACAACTAAAGGGGATTTACTTCTCTTAAGTTTGACGAGTGGCCACCTGTTGAAGTGTCGGTCGCTGAAAGTAGCTTCTGAAAGATTTTATGTCATCATTTAACTCTGGTAGTGTCCAATAATGGAAGTAGCGTTCTTTTATCTTGGAGAGAAGCATTTCCGTTTTACCGAATTGTAGTGTTCATTCCTTAAGTTTGTGGTTATCAAGAAATTCTGGCATTTTACTGCTAAAGTTAGACTTTCCTAGTTTTCATATATTATTTTTGATATTCGGTTATCTTGTGTGGATGCCACGGATACCTGGATTATTCTTGGTGTTTCTGAAGCAGTTAGTTGGACATTGCTAACATGTGGATATCTGCAGATTATTCGTCGGTCAAATGAGACTGGGGAGAATCCCTTGGATTTAAGTAATCGCTTTTGCCAAGAGTATTTAACTGACATGGCCGATCTGCAGTGCCTCCCCCCTACCCACCAGCCACGCGTTTCTGATCACATGGAACAGATTAAGGACATGATAACCCAGGTTTCTAATTTCAACTCTATATCTGCTGCTTATATTTTAGAGGGGTCCATTAAGAGCATGAATAAACATAGGTTAGAGTATATAGAGAGGAGCTGCTGTTGCTACAGTATGTAGTTTACAGCCTTTCTATATTTTTCTCATAATTTCTCTGATATTTTAGTGCAAATGTCCTTAGTTCCTGGTTTCTGTCGTGAACTTCGGAGGGTAAAGTTATATTAAATGATTCTTTATACAATTGTCCTACCAATTTAGCTGCTGTTGTTGAGAAAAACTGATGTCACTGAAGAATTCTGAAGTTTAGTTGTCCATGTTTGATTTGGAAATTCCGTCTCCCCTTTGTGTTAGAACAAATGTTATCATCTGTCATTTACTCTTACGTATCTTAAGGTATGGCTCGAGTTGAAAATATGTTCCTCCATATGAACGTATGTAAATTTGAGGAGAGATGAATTTGAAATTAAAATAGTGGTTTTTGCTTTATGTTGGTGAAAACAAGGATTTCAGAGCTTTACATTCGGTACGGTAGTAGATACTCTTGTTGTTATTAGGTAAATTGAATCATGAATATGAAGATACGTTACCAATGTCCATGAGTTTAATTCCTCTATAATGTTATTATGCTCCACATGGAAAGGATGCACATGTGAAGAGGTATAATTTGAAGTTAAGTACTTCCAAGAAAAAAAGAAGTGGTGTTTGTACACGTCAAAAGAGAATGATTTCACAAGAATATTCGAAGCTATACTTTTACTAATTGGGAAATTTGAATCAACGATGCACCGGAAGCTGTTAATAATAATAATCTAAATTAGAAACTTAAGGACCATGTTTTATGGACTAATTTTTTATATAAATTAGAAGAGGAAGCAACTGACATTCCTACATTTGACTTGACTGTGTATTCCCATGTAATGAGGTATTTAGAGGTGATAGCCATATGAAAATGTCTGCCTAAGTTGCTTATATATTTATTTATTCTAAAGTTCTACTTTCACAGGGAGCATCTTCAGCAGCGCGTATTTTAAAGGTTGCTAGGATCAATGGGGAGAGTTTTAACTGATAATATTCCTTATGGCTGCTTGCAGATTATTAACAATGATTGTGCTTATGTAGTGGATGGAGATGTGTTCTTTGCTGTGGATAAGATCTCAAATTATGGCTGCTTGTCCGGGCAGAAGCTAGAAAATCACAGAGCAGGTGAACGTGTTGCGGTGGACTCTAGAAAGCGCAATCCTGCTGATTTTGCCTTATGGAAGGTGTGCAAATGCATTATAACCAGCGAATTTTTTTTTTTTTTTTTTAATCTGGTATGTAACCTGGAAGGTATATGGTTATTGTAGGCTGCAAAGCCTGGCGAGCCAAGTTGGGAGAGCCCGTGGGGTCTTGGCAGACCAGGGTGGCAT
The DNA here is from genome assembly GCF_016545825.1 of Eucalyptus grandis. Taxonomy (NCBI): domain Eukaryota; kingdom Viridiplantae; phylum Streptophyta; class Magnoliopsida; order Myrtales; family Myrtaceae; genus Eucalyptus; species Eucalyptus grandis. Next base: position 48,216,944 of record NC_052613.1, on the reverse strand, counting down.
ATAGAATGCAGTGCAATGAGTGCTCATTATCTGTCTTTCAAATTTGATATCCATGGTGGTGGAATTGACTTGATCTTTCCCCATCACGAGAATGAAATCGCCCAGAGTTGTGCTGCATGCCAAGAGAGCTGTGTGAGTTATTGGATGCATAATGGGCATGTGACCAACAACAATGAGAAAATGTCAAAATCACTGGGTAACTTTTTTACGATCCGTCAGGTAGTATTTGCAAATTTGTTCCGTTTTCTTTCTCGACGTGTTAACCACTATCTTGAGCTCTCATCATTCCTAGTGTCTAAAAATACTCAATTTGTATTAACTATAGATTACAGAGCGATACTATCCACTGGCTTTGAGACACTTCTTGATAAGTGCACACTATAGATCTCCTCTCAACTATTCAGTCTTACAGTTGGAGGGTGCATCAGAGGCTGTCTATTATATATATCAGGTATAAATTATGTTTTATTAACTGCAAATCACTTCTCATCTTTCTGGCTGCTTACTCATGATTGTATTTGCTCTCAAACTCATATGTAGCTAATGAAAGGGTGGGCTAGCTTGATTGAACTAATTAGAAGATCCTGTGGGGATTTGATGCTGTTAGAGAAGAAACCATTCCTATTGTCTCTGCAATTACCTGTATGAATTGTTTGGATGGTTTTGGCCTAGTTCTATTGCCAGCAGCCACTGGTCTGAGTCTCTCTGAAATGCTCTTCCTTGATTATGTTGGATGTATTTGTATGAGTGACATGCATGCAAACTTGGACTCTGCTCTCTGATAGAAAATTAACTTGGGAGTCTTTTCAATGTTAGACATTACAAGACTGTGAAGATACTCTGTCATCATTTAGAGAGGCAACTCCCAGTGAGGGTACAGAACCGAAAGGCAAAACAGTCCGGGTTCTTCCTGATGCCGAGAAATGCATCAAAGGCTTGCGGAAGGATTTTCACGACAAAATGGCTGATGACTTGAACACTTCACATGTGCTGACAGGTGCTTTTCAGGATGCCTTGAAGTTCATAAACAATAATACAAACACCCTCAAGGTAATTAGGTTTAATGTTTCTTTCCCATAGAAGAAGCTGCACCTAAAAAACGTTCTCTGTTGTGTATCTTTTGTACTTTTCTCTAACTTTTAAAATCCGTTCGTTCTCTAATTTACTCCAGAAGAAGCAACAGAAGCAACGGCAATTGGCCATAATTCAATCCCTTACTGAGATAGAGAAAGAAGTAAAGGGTGTTCTAGAGATTCTGGGTTTGCTGCCCCCTATAACTTATTCTGAGGTGATGCAAGTTCTTATGAATACTTATTGAGTTTTTCTTGGATCAAATTTGATTTAAATTTGAAATTTCTTCAATGTAGATTCTGGAGCAGTTGAAAGGCAAGGCGTTGATACGGGCTGATTTGACAGAAGAGCAAATATCACGTCTGATTGAGGAAAGAATTTTAGCTAGAAAAGAGAAGGATTTTGCAAAAAGCGATCGAATCAGGGCCGACTTAACTGTGAAGGGGATTGCGCTCATGGATGTCGGATCGGAAACTATTTGGAGACCGTGTGTTCCTGTTGAGCAGGAGGAGAAATTGCCCAGCTGATGGAAAACTGCAGCAAATACATTTTCTTTTTCTTTTTCAAAATTTTGCCCAAAGATGTTCCAAAATTATTTTCATAACGTAAGACCCAAAAATCAAGCTGACGGATGTAACGGATGTAACATATGGGGCATGCTACTGCATGTGAGCCCCTTTGGAGGCATTATTACCTCAGTTAATAGGAAATTTTTTGACATAATTTGCGCCCGAGTTATTGCCTAGAGTAAAAGGTTCTTGTTATGGAATCCCGTCCATGATGACTTGGTATCGATCGTCCTTCAGATGGCGATGCATTTTCAGAGGAATGCATGGAAAATGGGCGAATCAAGATGTCTTCCGAATTCTTTTCTCGAAGTAGGAGTGCTTGAACGCAACAGTCAAGGTCAGATCAAGAGTGACGTCGCCGCAGGCCCGTCGTCTCCTCCGATGTCTAAAGCCCATTTTGCCCGGTAACGTTTAAGCACGTCGTATGCGAAGTACTAAATTCCTCTTTGATTACTTCATAACCAGACGGATTCTGGAAATGCTTCGACCGAAGGAGCTGAGAAGAAGCCCTGTCAATCAACGAATGTCACGATACAATAGCAAAAATACTCAGCGGCTCCGAAGTCTGTCAGTTCTTTGTACCGGTCTGACTTTACATGGATTACTCCATCTCAAAATACTTTGCGGTGTCGACAAGCTGACTCCAAGTCGTAGAATACGAAGGTATGTGAAAAAATCTCAAGTTCTGCACCTGCATTTGCGACCTAGATCGATGCAAATGAGAAATCAATCGAATAGCATGCAGCGTCGGATTGTTTCAAGCGACGAATTTTAATCGTCCCCTCGTTCTTAACACTCTTCACTCAATTTCTTTTCACCTGTTCATCTTGTTCTTCGGGTCAAGTCCATAATCATATCCCGCTTTTCTTTTCTAGCCAAAGATGAGTGGCGCTGCAAATTCACTCATGACCGTCTGGACTTCGCTTGGACGGACAAGTTGTAAGAATGTAAAGTCTGTTTTACATTCTGCTGAGAGCAGGAGGAAGAAGCGTTCGTAGGGAGACTGATTATTTGCGACCCAAAAATCTTTTCTTGGCATCATACACTTTAACGATGGCAAATAAAACATTAGACAAAAATTATGATGGAATTACGAACGTGGCGTTAAATGTCGTACTGACATCCTAAGTGGCAGTTTTAAAGTTAAAAACTTTGAAAAACATACTCAAAAAATGAAAAAAAGAGAGGAGAAATTACATTTTCGATCTTCTGTATTGGGGGAATTCGCTTTTGATTCCTTATACTCTGTTTAATTGTAATGCTGATTCTTGTATTATTCAAGTTGGCAGTATAAGCTTCTGCTACTAATGCGGGAGCCTTGCTTGTAAAAATCTCTAAATAAATATTACATGTTTAGGCCCTACGCTTTTTGGAATGATCAAGTGTCGTCCCTCTGCTTTGTTTTGTTACCATTTACTGATGAGATTTCAGGTAAAAATTCTCAAATTTCCATTCCAAATAAGACTAAAATAACATTGGCTATAATCTAAAGCATGATACATCAGGCCTTTAGTGTCAGTAATAAATAAGGTAACTTTTTTTAAAAAGCCACTTAATATTCGAGGGTTGAGATGTACACCCGATATGGTAACCTCCCGCTATGAGAATGACTCCCTTTCCTACAGTGGCCTTTAGTGTCAGTAATAAATAAGGTAACTTTTTTTAAAAAGCCACTTAATATTTGAGGGTTGAGATGTACACCCGATATGGTAACCTCCCGCTATGAGAATGACTCCCTTTCCTACAGTGACAGTGATCCGGTGAGGGAGCTAATGGACTTTACATCTGAAAAATTCACAAGTTTAAGTGACCAGGTGACAATTTGATTAATTGAATGAATAAGACTGTCGAAGCCTCAAAGTTGGCCTATTTCTATGTTGGACTAAACTTTGTCATTAGAAGGTGACTTCTACCACTTAAATAAAGTTGAGAGCTTGCCAAGAAAAACCCACTTTAGCATGAAATTCAGGAGAAAATTATCAAAAAAATTCTAAATTTATTGTATTTGTGCCAATTTAATTTTAAACCTTACCCCTAAACCTTTTCATGTATTGTCAATTATGTCAATTTGACTAATTTTGATTGGAAAATGCTAATGTGGCAGTAATTAGTGTCAATAGTTCTATGTGGCTAACCGACATTGGCATGGATAACTAATTTTTTATTTTTTATTTTTTTTCTTTTTCTCGTTTTGGTTGCAAATGTTTTTAGGAGATGTTCAAAGAGGTCTGGGCGAGGTTGTCCTAACTCAATTTGGCGAGGGATGCCCTTGTCGACCACAAGCGAGACCAAGCCTTGCCAAATTGGGGGAGGGATGTCCTTGATAGCCATAGGCAAGGACCAGCCTTGCTTGGGCAAAAAATCTGATGAGGTCTACCCTCGTTGATCACTAGCGAGGCTGACCCTTGCTAGGTTTGAGCAAAGGTCACCTTGCTTGGGGTAGGCAAGGGCAACCCTTGCACAGAGTTGGCGAGGGATGTGATGCTCTTGCCTAGTGTTGGGTGAGAGTCGCTAACAATTGGTAAAAAAAGAAAGTAAACAAAAGAAAAAAGAACCAAAAAAGTTATGAAAATTCAAAATATTATCAAAAAAATATCCATGTTAGCTCCAGTCTTGCTACATAGGATGGTCGGTGTTGACGTAAGTAATTTCCAACAAAAATTGGTTCGATCGACTCCATTGACATAACGTAAAAAAGTTTAGGTCTCATGAATTTTTTAGTAATTTTTCCTTGAATTTCGGTGTAAATGATTTGCAGCAGTTTAAGCTTAATGTTGAATTCGAAGCTTGAATTTATATTGGCGTGGACGAGTTTGATCTTCTTGGTCGCATCATTACCAATTATCATGAGCTTCATTTGACCTAAGTTTGGTCAACAAACAATTCATAAAGGTAATTGCAGAGATACATATACATACGTATACACACACATAATTTATATGAGATGGATTTGGCATGTTTCTCCAATGTTTTGAACAAGAATACTGCACCCATGTGCAATTTTGGCTTGTGTACCCATCCATCTTACGTCATCGGTTAACGGAGACACAAGGATCTCGGCTTTTCTATAAGATATCCAAGAAAATCAAAATATTATTAGAAGAATCGGGTGCACTTAGTGCTTTTCTAAATCATCGAATCTGATTGGTCAAACATACAACGTAAGCGGACCATAAAAGATTGAATGATTCAGGTACATTTGAATTTATTCACTTTATCTATACAATAATTTCTTACAAAAACTATTGTAAAAATTTTCTTTGAGGGCAATGATTGAATAAATTATTTTAGTTCACAGAGTCTTTTTAACGCAGACGACCACCTTACGGTTGCAGAAAGATCACTCAAAGGCCTTTTTTCTTTCTTCGGTTTTTGTAATAGGATGGGGAGGGGCAACTGGCGCTAGCGACCCCCTAAAAGCCTATTTAAATATATGAAAACGAGTCTATAGAGTGGAAATTTGATGGTCACAATCTAAAAGCCGTTTCTAGATGGAAAACAAGGACACGTGTTTTCACTTTTATCACTACAAAAATTGTAAAAAAATTAAATAAATTTGAAGTTTCACCTTCAAAAGGAAAACAACCAAGTAAGTTTCTTAAGGTTTTATTAAGGTCTGGAAATTATTTTTATGAACAAAACACGTTCTCCAGAAAACTGAATATAAAATTATGGCCGGTGTTAAATAAATGAAATTACTTAAGATTGTTGGGAACGGTGGGAGTTAGAACGGTTTTCTACGGATATACTGTCAGGAGTCGGAAGATATATTATTAAGAGTTAAAGCAGTTCTAGGGATATATTGTCACGGTGGGCCTTGACACTTGATAAGTGCATACCACGCGTGGATATCTTGTTCTATGTGTTCCATTCGCGTAGTGCAAGAAAAGCCCTAAGCTTATACTGCAGATGGAGGACATGTATAAAATTTCGATCATACAATAACTCGCTTCTAGTTATGCATTGTCAATCCCTACTCGGAAATTCATGTAACGTCGGCAAAATTAACCAATATGGCTAAACGTTCAACATGTCTTTTCAAGAGAATCACTGCTCTTACGAAGAGAATTTTGCTTCAGAGGGGTGTGTACAGAGGGGATCCATGAGCAACAACAGATCAAAATGGTACAATTCGTCCGTGACCCTCCGAACCGGGCCGAGCGTCCAAGATCAAGCCGGATCCAACCGAACCGGCCGCGTGACCGTGAGCATCGCCGAGCCGGTGACCGAACGCTCTCCCCTCTGAGCCAGCCAGCCAGTCGCTTTAAAACTTTAAGCCGCCGATCTTCTAAGGCGCGGCTGGCGCGAGGCTCAGGTGCAAGTCCAGGCCCCACCCTTCGTCGAAGCTGGGCCCACCGTCCCCTCTCGAGAACCTACTCGGCGGAGGCCCATCAAACACCACCCGGCCCGGCAAGCCGGGCTGCGCCGCGGGGCCCCCGAGGGGGCTCGCCGCCGCCGCCGCCCCCGGCGGCGCCCTCACGCCGGGGCCGGCGAAGACGCAGCCGTGCGCGATGTGGATCGGCGCGGCGGCCCTCGACACGTAGACCCACGGCGGGGGCACGGCGCCGCCGGCGACGGAGAGGAGGTGCGGGGGCGGGGCGAAGGCGGAGACGATGGGGTTGTGGGCGTAGACGGTGGCGTGGCGGGCGGCCTGCAGCTGGGCGCGCTTGAGCTGCTGCCGCTCCTTCTTGTGGGCGTTCTGGTGGCCGCCCAGGGCCTGGGAGTTGGCGAATTCCCGGCAGCAGTACTGGCACTCGAACTTCCGGTCGACGGAGGAGGAGGACACGCCGGCGGACTCGTCGGACGGCGAGGGGCTGGTCTTGTTGGACGTGGGGTCTAGCTCAGCTGGTTCGGGTTCTTCTTCGTCTTCGGCGAAGTCGAAGCCGAAGAGCTTGAACCGCGCGGGGTAGTGATTTTCTTTGGCTTTGAGTTGGTCCAGTTCGGCCATGGCGAGAGAGAGAGAGAGAAAGAGAGAGAGAGAGAGAAGCTGAAGTGTGAAAACTGAAGGGAGGCGAGAAGGGCTTTCAGAGAGAGTCGTTGCATGTGAAGCTTATTTATACAAACATCGGGCGAGACAAGACATTGACTAAGCAGGTTCAGAGGAGAGAAGAGAGAGAGAGAGAGATGGCCACGGAAGTTGAAAGGAGACAGGATAGCCCAAAACAAGGGACTTATCAAGATCATTAGCTTGTTCAACTACCTACGAAATTAACTTATACAATCACAAAAATCTCATCTTTACAAAACCCAATTCATGTATTTGTTTTTTTATCTTTAAATTACGGACTCTGACTTTCAAATAATCGTGTCATTTTTATGTTATTAAAATGTCAATTCTATGTTATGACTGGCATATGCATAAATAAGATTCACTAGTGTAGGTTAGTTGCTCAATTTAAATCTTGTGGCATCACTCTATTTAATATCGTCAATAGCGGTCTCTGTTATTATTATTGTGATGAAATATCATAATTTGAGCTGTCCACACGGAGCCGACTTATCAATTTCATTTTCATGTTTTGTCTATTCACTGCGTATTAAGTTGTCTCTTTCTTTAGGTAAAAGCTAGGCAAGTGCCTCGATTGCACCTTATATTGCAAGCCTTTCCGGCTAATTGGCCGCCTTTCCTTCTTCAAACCTTTCTTTATCAAAGTATAAATATTATATGTAGTGTAATGATCTATATGGTTAGCGTAAAAAGATTCAAACGGACCACTGAATTAGTGGACCAACTCATCATCCATTTCTCAAGAATGGACGACAATTATTTCATTATCTCTCTGTGTGTCTGCCTTCATGAACTAATCGATACGCTTCTTGCACTCAGATTGCTGGCTAGAAAGAGAGATTCACAAGGGTTGACAATTCGTGTTGTTGGTTGAGAAAAAAACCGGTATGGAAAGGGAATAGAGTCTTTCTTTTCTTTAAGACGGAATAAGAAATGGTTTATTCTTATGGCTTTAGCAAAGTCTGGTCGGAACGATTATACTTGAATTTAAAAAGACAGATTATGATTCCAACTAGGGGTTTCAAATCATCTAGATGACTAGCTTATCTAGACGAAACTTTGAACAAGATGGGAACTAAAAGGGTACTGTTGGTCAAGGTCATGCATCACTTTAGAAAGAGAGAGAGGCGGGGGACTTAGGCAGAAGGTGCCGACGCCGATGGTGATAGTCTCGGTGTCGACGATTTATAGGCGGGATAGTGGTGGTTGGCCGTGATGGAGGGTGGTGGGCAAATTTAGTTAGGGTTAGGGTGTCGACTGTCGAGTTTGCCCACTATTTGAAATTAAAGTTTTCTGGAATTCTTTTTAAAGGAGTGTATTTCAGTTATTTGCATTATACAAAGTAGGATCACAAGCGCGGTTGTAGTTTTAGAAGTGGAGAATGCAAGACGTTAAATATGCAAAGGTAGAGAAAAGTTTTGGATTAATTCAAATCGAATATTAAAAAGTGATGGGATTCAAAATTGAGCTCGAAAGATGACAAAATCTCACCATATATGTGTCGTTTGGATTGCACTCCGTGGCCCATTTTTTTTTTTTCACAAAGTGAGTGCATACCTAGTTTTCTTTCTCCCAACTTTGATGTGCTATTGCAACTGCTACAGATATTTTCTCTCCGCGTCCGTGCTTAATCCCAGGAGCCGACACCACCAACTACCACCACTCTCTTTCCAAAAAGTCAAAAACATCCATGCATACAAGCACTTCAAGATCGCTCTCAATCTGTGTCCGCACCTTAAACTAGAGCTTTGCTCAGGGCCCGAACTTGTCTGTAACCCACCCGTCATTATCACCCTTACCTTGCAAATCTAGCTTCAGATCCTCCTGTTCCATACAAAGAAAAGGACCCACAATCTCTCTCCGTTTTTCTCTCTATCTCTCTCTCTCTCTCTCTCTCGCGCACCGATCAAGCATCTGATATGATGGCCCTCCTTTATGACAAAAGTCAACATCGGAAAAGCTTCGGCCAATCTGCTTGCTTAAAGCTTTTGTCTGAAAGGGGGGTCACACATTACATGAATGCGAGCCAATCCCCTCGTCAGGTGCTTCCAAATGGTGAATGATTAACGTACGCTTTGCGTGATTGACGTTGAAACATGTAATGGACCCTCAGTTTCAATGCTGGGGGGGTGGTTTCTTTGTAAAAAAACAAAGAGACATCCGCCAGAATCTTCTAAATGATGTGGGTTTGAGTGGGAGTTTGTTTAAATTTTGCGAAACTTCCACTTAACCAAAGATCACATGATTCATTATTCAAACTGTTGTTAGTCAAATTCGCCCCCAGCAAGAAAATAACTTTCTTGGTGTAAGAAAAATAAAACATTTTTTTAAATTTTTTTTATCTAATACATGTCATGACATAGTAAGATTTCTTAAGCACCTAACATTGCATACAACCGTCCATGTAATAAATGATCACTTTCTTGAAATGCCTACATACCTTTTTTTTAATGAGAAACCTTTTCGTAGAACATATAACCTACCGTTTTTCCGAGAGCTAGCTTAGCTTAGCTATACATTTAAAGAATCACAATATCTTTTATTCAAATTCTTTACGTGCGACAAAACCCTTAAGAGAAAACAGTGGGCATGTGCTCAAAACATTTCTTCTTTTGTGAGTCTTAATCCCAGCTCCAAGCCATGACCCACCATGTCTACCTCCGTCAGTTTCTGGAGGGACTATGCGTTTTGTCGAAAGCCCTCCCACCAATTTTCAAACCCAACGTTTGGATAGAAAAAGCTTATGTCCTTTCTCGACAGTTTGATTCCTCTTAATTAAATCAACCATCATCATTACTTCCATAACCAGCTGGAGGTTTCTTATCCGTAGACATCTATAATTTGGTAGACTAGACTGCTGACTTGGTCGTGCCAAATGCGCAATCCATTGCGGTTTTTAGATGCAATAAGCATCCGATGATCTTCAAGATGCTAGCTAAGGTCGTGATGATAAAATACACAAGTAACGATGTGATCCGATAAGCTGAAACTTCTGGAATAAACGGTTATTTATTGATAATAAGGTTAGGGTCTAATATAGTTCCTCCTACTAGACCTTTGATGTGCGATATTTTATCTTGTAATTTCCACACCTAACTAAGTGCTACGCATCCCTAATAAAGCAACCCTATAATTTCCCTCCCACCACCTATCTTGCTCGCTTAGTTTACATGCCACGGCCTCTCAGCCCATGGATCCGCCGGCAGCTTCATCTCTGCTGTGATAGGACGTTGTAGCTGCGGCGTTGTCTTCATAGCTTCTCCTCCATCACCGCCACCACTTGTCATCGCCGTTCTCCGGTCTCTCTGTTTCTGCGTGTTTACGGTAGCCGATGATATATACCTTAGAGCTACTGCATCTGAGAATGGGGTTGTGTGAATGGAAACGGGGAGAAGGGGGGGTGGGGGTGGAGATGCAGCAAATTCCGGTGTTAAATGATGCCCAATCAAGGACCAAAGACAGCGGCGGACGGTGGCTACGGGATTGAGGAGGCGACAATCATGGCATGGTCGATATGAGAGAGAGAGAGAGAGAGAGAGAGAGAGAGAGAGAGATGTGGACATGTTCGAATAGGATTAAAGTTTTGATTTTTTTCTTCTTTTTTGTGTATTTTTATTTTATTTAAATTTGCACGTGAGTGATACGATACATGAAGGTAATATCAAGACGTGTGAGTATAGCAACGTGTGAGTATAGCAAGAGAAGATTCTCTAATCCGTACATGCTACTCTTGATGTCTCGATGAATCTTAATCTTCAATTAAACCCTCATTTTCGTAGACCGGCCTTCGAAATTAGGATTATTGAATGGTGTAGTAGATCTACGTGCTTTTCTTAATACCTTAATTATCTTGGGAGGAGAGGACTGGGAATTTTTTTTTTTAATCATGTGAATGCACACGTCACAATACAATTCAATTTCTAACAACCCCTCTGGTACTTAATTTGGTCCATCACTCTTGTTATCTAGTCTCGTCTGCCTAACGTGGTTAAGTCTACCTCCCGCATTTCACATGTGGGGTCTTTCTTATACATGATGAGAATTGTCACTTTACGTGTTGTATATGCATATATTGTTAGGCCAATTCTCAGAACTTTCAAGAACAATGATTTATCTAACGAGTTCATATTAGTTCATATTATCTAACATTTACATTCTTAGTGGTTCAAAATGAAATAGACCCTTTCGCGGGGACCATGCTTTGGACTTCTAAACGTGGGCCATGGGAAGTGCCTTACCTGCTGATTCGTTATGCTGATTGAAATTAGGCTTGCAAATCACACTTTATTTCTGGCTCATTAAACCTAACAATCCTTTTGCTTTTATGAGAATCCGATGCCTTTTTTTCAAAGAATATTTGATAAATCTTCATGTTTTCCTCACTCCGGGGAACATTGGAAGCCAGGAGCGACGGTTGAATGGTCCGCTGGTACCCACCACCATGCTTTACTGATCTCTTTTGCTCGGAAAAAGGGAAGAGCTTTTGAAGTTGGTGGCATAATTGGACGAATGCGACGAGCGTTTGTTTGGACTCTTCAAAGCTCAACGAGCTAATATGCTTCGGGACCAGCAATGCAATCCAATCTCGTACAGTGTCTTTCTTCAATTCGCCTGATGCGAACCTAAAAGTTGTGGCTCGTTACAAAAATCATCCTCAATTTGCGATCGATGAATATTTTGCACCTTTAAGAATGCAACGCATTTCACGCTTCACACATCGGAGTTAAAAAAGAAAAGAAAAGGAATGGCAGTATTGTACACCGTGAAGTTCCAACATGTTATAGAAACATGTACATGTATAACAAAAACTAGAAGATGCTGAGTATAATTAGGGAGGAGCATTGGCAACATTTATAGCAAATAAACTGTTCTTTCGACTCTTGCATAAAAGGTTGCCCAACAAGGTGAACATAGGCAAGAAAAGAAATGCTTGGACTCCTCTACGAACTGTTTTCTCCTGATCAATCTTGTCATTGTACTCTCTCCAGCATTATTGGTATCCAGAAAGTTCAGCTAAACAGGGCAGGGGAAGTCGCGGCACTGTGTACGTGGGTTTTGTTCATCGTTTCCCGCAGGCGAGAAGACAGAACGAGGGGTGAAAACATAATGCAGAGACCCACCTAAAGTACTCTTGTACCTTAGCGCCTTGTTCCTTGGATGCCACCCTATGTCATTCAATAGCTTGCTTGATTGATTGACATAGTTGAAAATGTACCTCGTTCCGATATCGCACTCAATTTAATGAATTTGTTTGAGGTTGGGAGGCACAACTCAACCTTATGTATAATTGAAGTACTGTGATGTAGACGGATCAGTGCAACTCCCATCATATCATATCGGTAAGGAAATTAATGTGTATTGTAGGTTTGATGTGGCTAAGGACATCTTTGATGTGTAGGGCTTGGACCAAAGTCTCCATGTACGGCAAGGAGGATCCAAATAAATCGAGCAGCGTTTCCGTGCATATAATTGTGTCGTGTTTTGTGGTCGACCTTGGTGCACATTGTTGTTTGGAATTTTTTGTGAAGAACTTTTGAGCAGTCTCTTCCTGTAGAAATATGACCGACAAATTGGAATCGGTAAATATCTTTGTATTTCTTATGTGTTTTCATTTTAGTTTCATGCAACAACAAGCCAAAAAAAATAATCGACAATATTAGGAAATTAACGTGTTGCTCATTTTAGATTAACCATAACTTATAGATTGGAAAAGCCCGGCTGAAATGCATATAGGATCTCATATTTTCTTTCACTAAAGTGGATTTTCTTTTCTTTTTAATTCAACAGATAATATATTATGAAAGTCCATTTTATACTTATGAACTCATCAATATCACCATCTAATTTTACGTTGAAGCTTACAATTGCCACATGCTACAAATGCACATGTTTGTATATCAATTTCTCACTCAATCTGTTGGACATTAATCTGAAACGTAGTCTATATCAAATAATAAATGTTCATCGCATCGAGACGAATACCTATGCTCGCTTCGTAGAATCAACCCCACCATGCACCAGCCAAAAGCGCTTTTAGCTGCTAGAATCCTTAGGAAAAAATCCAATCAGAGATCATCCGGTAATTGTTGTTAACTCATGAACAACTGTCTTCAGGAAGATTGGTTTTCTTTTCCTCATTCGCTTCTTCATAATATTTTTTTTTTTTTGGCTATTTAATCGTTCTTTTCTTAGGTCATTGATTGAAGGGAGGCCGACATTATTGTATATAAGATCGCCCGAATCCTAAACGTGCCCCCACCATGTTGTTCCAATCAAGGGAATTCGAGCAAATCCAACATTAAAAAATGGCAACATTTTCGCAATTGATTGTTCTCGGGACACCGTATCATTCGAGGACTCCATTATCTTTCAAATCGACTTTCATCGTCAAGTGATGACTTTTTGATTTTTCGAGATTTAAAAAGTTGGTTTTCGAGCAATCCGAAACAAATGTGGATGTGGGTGTGACAAGCAATGCGCCCATTCCAATCATAAGTGTTTTCAAGTGACAATAACCTACTTTTATTAGAATAATATAACATAAATTAAAATAAATAAAAAAAGGCGTGGGGGGTTGGGTGGAGTTAGCTTTAAGTCATGTGAAGTGACACTTTCTCTCAACAAATCATTTAATTACATGTCTAAATAATTGGGTTATCCTATGCCTAGGTTGCAGTCTAGAGTGTCCATATCTGAAAATTTTTAAAAAAGAAAACATGTTGCCCAATGAGATTCCAATCAAGTATTCTTTGAATTTAATCAATGGAGAATCCCATGAAGAGATGAGGTTCGGAGAGAGACTTTGGTCAATTAGATGAGACAAGAGACACTTGCTTGGGGTTCATGATAAAGGGGGACACTAAGATAGATGGCTACACAAGCAGCCACTCAATTGATCTGTGTTTAACCTAATAAAGCGACATTTAGGTGAGCATGTGACACGACATATGATTGCACTTCTATATTTATTTGAAGCGTCTAGTTTAATAGCACCTATCCTTCCACATGCTTCGTCTTTTGAGCCTATCCAATTTCACTATTAGGGTCGCAATTATTTATATGAAAATTCCCATATGTGTCGCATCGAGGTAATTACTACGGGTATTGTCATATTTTCTCTTGTATTGCTTGATTCCCAGGTGATAGATCATTCATAAATTTACTAGATAAGTCATGGATTTGTGATATATTTGGAGTTTCCCTTTGCGACGAAAAAAAAATCCAAGTCCTTTATGAGGAATTGCATCTATGGATTGTAGGGTGGATATTGCAGACAATTAGAAAGTTTTGAATTGGACTTAATATGATATCATAGCATATAGATCCTGATGATTAGCAACGGTGGAACAAATCAAATATGATGAACCACAGGCCGTACATGTGAAATAAACTAGGAAATATTATAAAATTTAATCAAAAAGCTTAATTTAGCTTGCATGTGAGAGCAAGTATTAGGACGTTCCACATCACTTGCTTACGACCTTGTTTGTTTTAATATACATATGATCTTTTTTCATTATAAGTTTAAGTTTTTGAGTTGAACTTTTTAAGAGCCCAATAAAAGTGGTTGCCAATTGGTAATTGAATACTTTGGTCGTACTTTGTGGTAACTTCACTTTCAATCCAATCCCTATATTTTTCTCTATGTCATTAGTCCTTGTACAATTTTTGATGACAATCTAGAAAGTCATTCCGATAAATTTTCTTATTAATTCATAAGTGAGAGGGGTTTGCGTAGGTGTCAACATCAACCCCCTCATTATTGAATGGCTCAAAGCGAAACTTCCTTCGGTTTGCAAACAAGAGCTACAGCGGCGTAAGCGTATGATTTTCTATTTGAAGATTATTCAATTAGATATTGCATGTCAACAACCAATGCCAGCTCAACTTTTCCTATCAATGTCAAAAGGGGAGTTGAAAATAAGTGTACTTGCTATGCTTCTAGTCCCCTCATCTGTAATCAACTACGTATAATTAACGTTAGGAGCATTGATGTGACAGGTTTTTCTCAACTTTTGAATATGATTCTTCCGTCTGAATCCTCATTTGCAGTCCATCACATTAATGTTCTGTACCTTTCCCTGACATTGTTGGTTCCACGAAATTGCATGGAATCCTAATTCTCGAGATTCAATTATACTATATGTTGAAACAATCGTTACAGAAGAGTTAGATGATCAATAACACTTTTGTAACGATCGTTTCAATATATATAGTGCGCATTGCAATTACTGGAAAATCTGAGTTTATTGCAACATCACATGAAAGGGAAGTTTTATATGTGCAAACCCTAGGACCTTCAAACTTGAAAAACAGGTGAAAAGCACCAGAATAATGGAAGGCACTATAAATGTGTGAAGACTACGCGAGGACAAAAAGTCTTGCTTTGCACCTTCGCTCATAAAACCTAACGTGAGGAATTGGTTCAATGGATTGTCGGGAGAATAATTTCAAGTACTCGACCCCGTCTGTCGCGGAGCCTTTTGTACTTGGGATGTTCGTACTTGGGGCATGTGCATGTGAAAGACACGGCAGAAAAGAAAGAGGACATGTTCGACATCTTTGACCGATTGATCTTAATGTCCGGAATCATTCCACCAAACCAAGCTAATCACATTTTCTAGAAAATCGATAGGATCAACATTGGATCCTATTCTTATTGAGAAATGCAAATTCAAACGCACATCCTTAATTCTAAGGGTTAATACCTTGAAAAATCTCAAGTTGGTACACCTGTGACAAATTTACCTAAAATTATTTTTTCGACCATAAAAAACTCCTAACTGATATACTTTTGACAAATTTATCCAAAACTGGTATACTTGTGACAAATTTACTCTATGTTAGTTTTCGTTAAATTTTATTTTCAAATTATTAAGTTAAATGATACGTGACGGTTGATTGGTATATCAATTTAAGATTTTATGCTTCGTTTGTCACAGTTTACAATTTTTGTGATTTTTTGTGGTATTAATTCAATTTAACGGAGGGTCAATTTATCAGTTTGAGATTTTTTGCGGTCGAATAAATTAGTTTGGAATAAATTTGTGATAAATGTACCGGTTTAAGGTTTTTTTATGGTCAGTTGAGGTAAATTTGTTACGGGTGTACCGGTTTTGAGGTTTTTCATGATCAAAAAAATGGTTTTGGGTAAATTTGTCACATGTGTACTAGTTTAGGGTTTTTCAAGGTATTAATCATAATTCTAACTAGTTTTGTCCATTATATAATATCAAATCTATTTGATCTTTTTTCCCAAGCAACATATCGAAAGTTTAAGTAAATAGTTTCATAGTAAAGATCCATGAATTATGGGAAAAAATTGCCATTTTGCAAGTGTTTAAAGTATGACGAGTTTGACAATCAAAGGTGATTATTCCAATGGCTAAAGGGTTATTTGTTTTTCACGAGATCGCAAGTTTGATTTACAACATGAATAAATCTCTAAATGATTTGTGCTTTTACTCCTAAAAAAGATATTAGCTGCAACATAATCAACAATCGGATTCCATATACAAGTCGATGAAATACACACTTCGAGTTGGGGAAGCATTTAATATGGCCAACATTGCCGAATACCCGTTCGGCTATTCTTTCCGACTCTACCTTTATAATGTATTTGATCTCTTTTGTTTCCTCTCTATGGATACATATGGGGTCGAGTATCAAAGGGCTCCCATCATAGTTTGGCCAAATTGGAGGTAACAATTAAAAAAAAAATAATCATAAACCTATTGTATTTGTTATGCCAATTCAGTCCTAAATCTTTTGACGATTTGCCAGTATAGTCCTCCCAGTCAATTTTGATTGGAAAACGTTGATGCGGTAGTCCACTCAATGCTAACTATCTTATGTGGCGTGGCTCGCGATGAGATGAATAATATTTTAAAAATTTTCTGAATTTTTGCTTCCTTTTTGTGTTTCTTCTTTCCTTTTCATTAGTGGCCGGTTTCAAATGATGCGTGGTGAGGGTCGCTCTCCTCCAATTTGGTGAGGGCTGCCCTTGCCAGCCACATGTTGGGCTGGCCCTTGTTAAATCTGGGCAAGGGTTGTCTTGCTCAAGGGAGGGGAGGGTTGTGAGCCTCTTTGGATGTGATAAAGAAAATACAAAAACGAAAAAAGAAAGAAAAACATCAATAAAATATCAATTTTCTTTAATTGCAAAAATGTCCACAATTAGCGTCAGTGATGCCAAATAGGATATCTGGCTCAACACTTGCGATTTCCGACTAAAATTGACCGAATGAACTATATCGATAATTTGTCAAAATATTTAGAACTTAACTAGTTAAATTAAAAAGTTTAAAATTGATTTTGTACAAATACAATAGATTCAGAATTTTTTGATAATTTTTCCCAAATTGAAGCATCGACCAGTGGAATTAGATCTATAGAGAGATTGCTCATGTCTTTGAAAATTCAACAAAGCTGGATTGAGGAGAAGTCCATCAGACGTGGATGTTCTCCCATAACTTTTCAGGCAGGACCAAAACCTAATCGGAGAAAAGACACCACTTGTTTGGCACGTGAGAATTAAACTTCTGGACACCAATTATTGCATGCATTATCAATGCGTGTAGACATGGTCAAGACCATGATGATAGTCACAGAGTTGTTCTCTGTTTTGATTGAAGTGCACCGAAAGAAAGAGATGCAGATGCTGCTGATTCGTTTGGTAACGAATGATGTTCTCCGATTAGGTTGGCAACCTCTGTTGAACTTTCGCTGAGAGAAGAGTGACGTATTCTCATTAGCCCAAACTCCATATATATAATGAATTTATAAGACTAGAAAAGTGGTAAAAGAAACTCAAGCGCCTAAGTGCAGAATACTTATGGTTCGAGGGAAAAAAAATAGCAAAATTACACCCCGAGTGTCAAAATTTGGCATGGAGAGACATTTAAGTGTCAAAAGTTAGGAAAGTAATACTTAAGTGTCAAAAGTTAGGAAAGTAAGTGCCAAAATCGGAGCAAAATGAATCATTTAAGTGCCAAAATTGAAGCAAAAATGACGTTGTTTTGGTGTTGACGTGGTAAAAAATTAATATAAAAAATAATTAAATTAAATTTACAATAAATTTATTTAAAATATTTAAAAATATTTTTTTAAATGAAGATTTTAAAAAATATATTTTAAAAAAAGGGACAAAAGGCGGTTGAGGGC
Source organism: Eucalyptus grandis (assembly GCF_016545825.1). Lineage (NCBI taxonomy): Eukaryota > Viridiplantae > Streptophyta > Magnoliopsida > Myrtales > Myrtaceae > Eucalyptus > Eucalyptus grandis. The sequence continues at coordinate 48,199,133 of NC_052613.1, read as the reverse complement.
GACCCCTCGACGCTGTTGTCTCCCCGCCGCCGAGGGCCCGTGAGCCCTCGCCTTGATCTGGGGCGAGGGTCGACGGCCCTTGCTCAGCCCCTAGTGGGTGGTGGCCCTTGGCTAGACCGAGCGAGAGCCGTCAACCCTCGCCCCCGATTGGGGCGAGGGCTCGCGGGCCCTCATCGCTAGCCCTTGGCCGTGGCTCGGTGACTCCGACCCTTGACTGACCCTCCCCCTTTGTCGTCGGCCCTTCCCAATGGTAGTGGCGAAGGGTCGACCTTCGCCGCCTCCCTCCCCCACTCCTTTTTTTTTTTTTTTTTAAATTTAATATTTGTATTTATATTTTTAAATATTTTAAATAAATTTAGTTCTAATTAAATTTAATTATTTTTTATATTAATTTTTTACCACTTCAACACCAGGAACAACGTCGTTTTTGCATTATCTAGCCACGTCAGCGTACAAAATAACGCCGTTTTGTATTTACTTTGCCGGAAAATTGTCACGTTAGCATTTTGGCCAAATTAGCACTTAAGTAACCTATTTTGCTCCGATTTTGGCACTTAAGTGTTATTTTCCTAACTTTTGGCACATAAGTGTTCATTTGTGCCAAGTTTTGGCATTCCGTATGTTTGACACTCGAAAAAAAATTCATGATACAGTTTTCCATTCTTTCCCTTGAATAAATAGAGTTACGTTAGCTAATATACAAATGTCATTTGCAAGACTTTTAATGATATGTGATTCTTTTAACAAAGTTGATTCTCACCTGTAAGTACTCTTCAAAGTCTTGCGAGATGAGATTGTCTAATTATTGTTTTTTGAGGGAAAATGATACAAATGATCCACGAACTTAACTTCAATATGTAATATTATCCTTGAACCTTTAATATGTTTAATGTGGTACTTGAACTATTAGTAAATGTTCAATCTATTTCTTAAACTATATAAAAATATTCAATATCATCCTTCCGTTAGTTCGAATTAATGGTATTTGCTAATTTGCCTTCAATCATTAAGTTTGAATAGTGGACAGAAAAAAAAAATTACACACGAATAATCGAAGTAAGACATTCATCTCAAATCACAATATAATAATCCATGTCATTAAATAATGATGGATATGTTAATGCCTTAATTTTTCGTTTCATTTTCAAAATTAGATGGATGAAAAGATAGACAAGTTGACTCATCCTTTTTAAAGATCCAAGTTAGCTTGTAATGATTTATGTTATCAAATAACATTTGATTTATCATTTGAGCAAATGGAAGAACTTCATTAAACATTTATAATAGTTCAAGTCCCACAATGAACAAATTTAAAACTTAGGAATTACATTGCACATTAGACTAACGTTCATGGATTATTTGTGTCATTGCCCTTTTTTTTAGATGGCCTATGATGCATGCTAAAGGGATCTTAGCTGTCCCATATCGCTTGGAAGAAGCCCTCTAACCTGCTTTATAACCGTTGCGGCTCCCCTCACCTCTTAAGATGTCTTTTGAGGCTGAGACCCCCCAGATTGGTATCAGAGCTAGGTTAAGGTGTCACCTCTCAAGATGTCTTTTGGGGGTAGGGAGCAAAGGTTCGATCAATTGAAGGTCCATAATATATGTTGCAACTTGCAAGCCCCACAAATGGGATAAGATAAAGCCTTTGACCTAGTCAAATTGTTTCGAATCTAGAGTAGTTTGTACATAATTATTTTGTCAAAATGACAAGGTGAATGAAATGCATGTGAATAAAAAATTATAATCTTTAATATTGATATAATATTATACCCACTAGACATATGAGTTTCATGAGTATTCTAACAACGTCGATATCAGGTCTGAATCAACTTATGTAATTGAAAATATTGCGGACTTGAAATGCCTCTTTGACCAGTACCTGCTGTTAAGATAAAGGCACAAGACATTACATCACTATCGTTTCTCTTACTGTAATGCAGGGGATAGCCAACTAATGCATGTCAAAATAGCACTATCGTGTGTGCAAATGATGGATGTACTATCCTCAAGACTGTTTCACTTCCTATTTCCAGTAATGCCCATGAACCTGCAATTAGCTCACTTCATCTCTGTGACCTGAAAAAGAAAAAAAGACAAATCAGCACACATCACCAGCTGAATTGCCTTCCAACTCCCTAAGCTTAACATATAGGCAATGAACACTTGCACCCACGAATCTCCTTTTCCCAAGTACTTATCCCCTTGATCAAGACACACCCTAAGGCATGACCTTGAAGCATCAATACCTGTGTCAAGGGATTAATGTCCCTCTTCAAGTACAGACCTTTGATCTCACAACTTAAGTGCTAACACCAAAATGCATTAGCTTGAAGACCGATGACATGTAAAGAACTAGAGGATAGAAAGAGAGGTGCAAGTATAAATCCTCAATAAACAGTACTTGGCATAGAACCCTAAAGCAAAAACACTTGCACAACAAGAAAATTTACGAAATATGATGCATAATTCCAGTACTCTTATCTCTTACTCATGACTCACCCTCTTCCTTACTTGCATGCCACTCGAAATGAGGAGGCTCGCGAATGTCTTGCACCCGGCCTTCTTGAGCAGTGTCGTCATGTTCATGTCCGAGGCCGACGGCGCCGGGGGTGGCGAGGATGGTCGGGACCAGGATGGGGGCATTGATATGGAGGAAGGCGACGATGGGTGAGCGGAAGCAGCGCAGCGCTTGGATGGATCGGCGGAGGTGAGAGGCTGAGAGTGACAAGCGTGAGTAAAGATAGAAACGACTAGGGTTTTGGTCTTTTGGACTTTTGGGGCCCAAAAACTGGTTCTCAAACCGGTCCGATCAATCCGGTTCCTTGGTGGGTATTCCCTCGGAACCGGTTCCCAAACCGGTTTAAACAGGGTCTGAACTTTGGGAACAGGTTCCCAACCCTATTTTTTTGGATGGGCCAAAATGGGAACCGGGTTGACTTGGTTCGGTTGCACACTCTGCTGCTTGCTGTTGGCCGATCATCACTGATCGTCATTGCTACAACTCGTTGCTGCCTACCATTGATGACCGTTGACGCCAGCTATTGGCTAGTTGACTAATTGCCGTTGCTCGCCGATTGGCCAATGGATTGTCGCCGCTGCTCGTTGGTTGGTCGACCAACTGTTGTCGCCGTCGTCGGCGGCCACCAATCGTAGCCACCCGCCGCTTGCTGCAGTTGACGTCGTTAGTGCCAGCCTTTGGCCATTGCCGATTGACAGTTGACAGTAACAGTTGGTGGCGACAAGCAGTGTTGTTGGTAGTTATCAGTGACGGTAGCGGTCAACGACAGTAAAGAATAATAAGAAAAAAAATTATAAGAAATTCTACATTACAAAAAAATTCGTGAATCGTACTAAACACATTCCTATTTATTTTATATTCTAAGAATATAAATTATGTATAGTTATCAAACGCATTCTTTTATTAAGAAATGTTCCAAGAAGTAGAAATAGAAAAAGACATTTTGAAAAGAAATTATTCCCCAAAATATAATTGTTACCAAATGGACCTTTAGTAGCTCACTTTACAAATCTTGGGCTTATGGGGCCTTATTTTTCACCCATAGCCCACCGAACCATTTTCAGTGTTAATAGGCCGTCATTCCTATATTTACATTCAAATGATTATTTAGAAAATTCGTGTCAATATACCCTAGAGATTTATTCTCGTATTAGAACCATATGGGATCTACAAAATACTATTAGTTTGCTTTTAATTTCAAAATTCTTATGAATCATGTTATGGGTAGGATTGAGCCGCCTATCATACTAGTCTAAAGGGAAAGTATCAAAAAGTCCTAAATTTATTGCATAAGTGTCAATTCAATCATAAATATTTTAATTGGACCAATTTAAATCTAAACTTTTTGCATTTTTGCCAATTGAATCCATCCGACCAATTTTGACCGGAAATCACTAATGTGAATGCCAACCATCTGATTGATATGGCCAGTGATGTTGTGGGCAATTTTAGATAATATTTTGATTTTTTAAAATAATTTTTGTTTTTTTCTTTTCTTTTCCTTCTTTACTTTTTTTTTTTTTTTTTTTTTGGCAACTTTGGTCAACGAGGGGTGGAGGCCCTCACCCATGTCACACCTTTGTTCTTAGCAAAAAAGGGAGATAACAAGACCATCCTTCCTCCCAAGGATGCAACCAAAGACATCAAAATTTCTATAATCCATTAAAAAAAAATACCTCTTCCAACTCAATTTAACTATATATATATAATTCCTTCAACCACATCAGTTGTATTTGCTAAGTGCTAATCGCCAAACCTAAAAAGATTGGAAAGGAAGGGGATGGGTATAACTTAGTGAGTATTACGTATCTTTTCTAAGCAGATTGAGCACCCATTATGAGTGTCGTGACCTGATCTCACCGCCCTCGAAGTCAAAAAGGGGGAAATGTTGGGTTTAGAGATACTTGATCACGAGAGTTCCCTCACGAGATCACGAGCTCTCCCAAGCTTGTACCCTGCGCGACAGCAAGTTTATTAATGTGATCTAGTTGTTTATGACAACCTAAAAATAGACGGGAGTCGCCACTAACATCGTTTCAGGGGTCGGCTAAAAAACCCAATCGAGGGTTGGGAGTATTCCCTCGATTCCTACTCAACCAAATATCTAGGTTCGAAGACTTAGATTACGCTAATATTGCTATTAGCGCCCTTTCGGTACCTAAACAATATGTTGTGTTTTCCTAACATGTCCATACATTTCTTTTTACATTTTCGAGATCATTAATCCTAAACTAAGTGATCATGCAAGATTGGATCATTTTAATTCTATTATGTTTCTAAGAAAAACCGATAAAAGGAATCAATAAGAGAAATTGAAATTGCAATATATGAAGTAAACAATCCAGAAAAACAATAAATCTATTATGCAATCCTAAAAATATCAAAAAAGAGAGAACACAATTAAGAAAAATGAGAAAAAAAGAAGAAGAGAAAACCCGCAACTCGTCGGGTTTTATATAAAAAACAAGGAACCCAAGACATATGTCAGGAAAAACGAATTAATAATAGTCGGAATGGACATCGACCTCCACCATCTTCGCGCTTTCTCTATCTTCGAGGTCTAATCTAATCCTAACCTAAGAAACCTATAACTAGGTGCATACAACGGAAGAAAACAAACAAACACATCAAACAATCAAAAACAAGATCTTTTGTGTTCAAAGTTCATAAAGTAAGAATAAGTAAGAATCAAAATCAAGGAGACAAGTAATCTCAATTCAGCATGCAAGATATTCTAAAAAAAATCCTAAAATGAAATCATAACAAAGAATCACAACATAAATCATCAAACATAAAATGGGGTAGAACCCATGGATAATTGGCTCTAAGAAAAGAGCAGAACATCAAGTACACCATGAGGAACAACTTTCAAGAATGGAGTTTCCTAAGATGTATCAAGTTCAAGTAAAGTCATTCATGGCCGAAAAGCAACAATCGCTAAAGCATGCAAATCAATCATAAGCAAATTAGAGAATGATGCATAATAACTGATTTGTTAAGTCAGTTAATCAATGCATGAAAATCGTGAAATTTGAACATGACATAGGGTTAAATGTGAAGAAAAAGTTTGATTTAGACATTTAACTCTAAATCCATGTGCAAAAGTCACACAAATCCATTAACATTAACATTGATATGTGACTTGTCATTAGGAGCAAAATGCATAACAATTTAAATTGCTACATGTCGACTTGAATTCTAAGGTTACTTGACCTTATTTAATGATGCTTAAAAATTCTCAAATTTTAGCATGGGATGGATATGGATATTATGGACAGCTTTCATTGAGGATTCAACTTCAAAATCATCATGCATAAGACCACACAAAATTGGTAGACAGTCGGATTCATAGAGGCAAGACAGCACTGCAGGTCAAGACAAATTCCAGACTTCAAAACTTGATCTAAAAAAAAAAGAAAAGCACAACAAACGATGGCCAAATCGCACATATAATATGTCTATGGAAAGCTTGAGAAGTCTATTACAAATCTCTAGAAGATATTAAGTCCTAATAACATCATCTACCAGCTCATTCCAGTCAAAACAGAAAATCGCAGTAAGTCAGAACAACAAATCAATCTAAAAAGACTACTGCAGAATCAAGAGACTAGGTGTTTTTCAGCGACCAAACGACATCCATTATGGGCGTGCGGCATATCAAATTGAAGTGTATTTTTTATGTCTAGAAGGGCTCGAGGTCAAAAAAACTCATCTAGCACCTTGTTTCAGCCAAAACAAAAAGTGACATATCAGGTATACGAAATTGCAGATCAAGGCAAATCAAGTTCAATCAACTTCAAGTTCATCATCAATAATCATCAACTCATTGCAAATCATGCGAGAGAAAAGCGCGCGAATTTCCAACTCCACAGCCATCTAACAAATGCACAATTTCTCGTCTTGCTTTTGCAGCAACATCCGAATGGTGCTTGAAACAACGGAAGGTTCGCATAAACTATTCCACAGCACCATCAGAGCAAAATTCCAGCCCGGGCATGCCGATGCTAGCTCCCCCAGTCAAGATAAAAAATCACTCCCAATCAATGATACTAGGCCTAAACCAGCTGACCTCTAACACAATTCTGTTCGACGAACAACACCCCTGCAATGAATGGCACTACACTTCGCCAGCTGTGTTTATCAAAATGAATGGAAGGCATCTTCGTTATCGACGAAAGGTTCAAAAATAGATAACACGGATACCAAACTGAAACATTAAGAGGAGAATTCTGATTACTATATCTAGTGCTAATCATGCCTAGCTCTGTCACAGCAGCAATTTCAATGATCTCAAACACAAATGTTCCAGCAAATCTAAAGCAAGTTCAAAATAAAATGTCTATAATTTTCAATGAAGAAACAGAACACAACTAGCCTGTCTAATCTATTTACTCATAAAAATGCTGAACTACCATCTCAATCATCTATGTCCTGAACCTACGCCAAACCTTGAAGGACAGATTCAATGGCCGAATTTGGTACAAAAAGCCCCACAATACGCTGTCTATCTGTAGTAATTTTGATGTGCACAACACGGAGGCGCTTATGACTTTACCGAGTGACGGAGAAGCAATACCTCAATCAAGCGACGGAAAGCGTTGAAGGCGAGAGAGAGAAAACCTGATCGAGCCAGAGAGAAAGCTGAGAGAAAAACCCCGGCGGTAGATGATGAACAAGAAGATGATCGGAAGCCGCTGTCGTCACCGCCGTCGATCGAGCTTCGGATCTCTATCCTCGGAGCTTAGCTTCGCGATTCGAACTCCTCCACCGGCCGCTGCTCCGTCTTCTAGGGCTCGAAGAGATGCAGAGGAGGAGGTCGAGATTCCTGACGAGAGCTGGAGGGCAAAACGGCAGATCAAAGAAGCGGTGGTTGGAAGCGTCGGATCTGGCGCCGATCGCGAGGGAGGCGATCACGAGGGCGGCGATCGCCGCAAGGAAACGGCCGCGGCCAGCTCCTTCCTCAGGCTTCTCTCGCCGGAGATGACGGAATCGATCGATGGATCCCTCGGGTTTTTTTTTTTTTTTTGCTCCGGTTTTGGGTGAACTCTGAGCAGAGAGAGAGACCTGCCAGAGAGAGCTTGCGAGAGAGAGAATGCGAAAAGAGAGAGCGTCCGCGAGAGAGAGAATCCGCGCGCGAAAAATGAGCCAGCCCCCGTCAGCGTTTTCCCCTTTTTCTTTTTGTTTTCTTTTTTCTTGTTTTCTTTACATTTTTTTTTTTTTTTAATGTTTTCATTCATTCATTTTTTATCTTTTTGCAAAATGGATGATTAAAATGTTGATAAAAAATTTCAGATGTCAACAATGAGTAATATCAAAACTCAATAACCCCAAAATTAGTAAATAACAAATTTACAATATCAAAATAAGTAAAATAAGACTTTAACAAAATTATATTCATAACAGAAATACCCATTTTCATCAATTAATGGTCTAATTTATTGATCAATCTCATCAAATCATACATGATCTATTCCAATGACCAATCTCATCAAATTATATGTCATCACATCACATCTTATAGGCCCTAGAGATGGCTTTTATGCAATTCACGTTATCATGTAGCACTTGGCTTTCGAGTAGCACGAGGCCCTAGAGGTGACTTGCACGAGAGTCACATTACCGTGTATCAACACATATCAATTAACTGGTCGCTCCATGATACTCACATTTCTGTGTAGGAACACATATTAATGATACAAAATCCTAAAGGTGGCTTTCATGAGACTCACGTCATTATGTGACACTTAACCCTTAAATAGTTCATATCACAATTGGTTTCACAAATCAATTACTTCCACAAAACTAAATCTAGAATTCGTATCATAAATTGGTTCACAAATCGAAAATCACGTTTCACAGCTTGATTTATCAAAGAGAAAGTATTTCACAAATCAATACATAAAACATTTCATAAACCATACTCAAAGTCGAGCCTTTCATAACTCTGTGAAAAGGTTTTGCAAACTAGATATATATAATCTTTCTCAACTCTGTCCATCAAACAAAATGTATACACACATATATATATATCACAAGACATTTCTCACACCATTTTGTAATCCTTTCATATATTTGTAATATTTTGAAATGTATATTATAGAATATTTTTCTCAAATTGTTCACAAATAACCAAAATGCAGTAAGTGCCCAATCTAGACTTTTATGCAATAAGCATACTTTGATAACTCATACAACACTCAAATATTTATTGCTTTTGAGACATGAGTTTATAAATTCAAAGAAAAAATAATTCCACTAACCTTGGATTGCCCACAATCACTATAAGTGCTGACGATCACGTAATCTTATTAATTAAAAAAGAATCAACGTCAAAATCAAGTAAAATAATACAACTACGAACCGACTGAGTTACGCTTAAAAGCTAACAAAATAAACTCCTATTTCTCAACAAATTGCATTCCCAAAGCGATTATTCAAACTATTTGTAACGCAGAACTTGTATGAAAAATCCTAAAATTTTCACTTTGATCAAACCATTACTCTAAATCAAACTTTCATCAAACTCTGCGGCTCCATAGCGCCATAATCCACCATTAATTCAAAAATCGGATTTTGCAGCTTGAATTTCACAGACTTCAAACTTAAGCCATAATTTGGAAAACTTCCCCAATTGGATTTACAAAGGATATGAGCACTTAGCAAGCGTTGCAAATCTACTTGGCTTGTGCGTGTTCTCTTCTTTTTAGTTTCCTTTTTGTGCTGAGCGTGTGCCTTTTTCTTTATTTTGTTGACTTTTCAAGATTTCACTCTTTTCTTTGGGTCCCACATTACAGCTCAGACCTCGCTTGTGGCTGACGAGAGCCGACCGGCGACCTCGCCCGAGTTTTGAAGTGCTTCTGTCATACAGCATTCACGTGAAGTGGGACGTTCCCATGTAGAAAAGAACTGGCATCCATCTAGCTATGATAACCAGTCCCCTCATTAATCTCTCAACCAAAATAAAATGATTAGATCAATCAGAAGAAACAACGCCATATTCATCAAAATTAGCAGAAGTAAACAAGAAAGCGAGACAAAAAAATCTCACATCGCCTTCTAATACATGGCACGAAATTGGGAACAAAGGTAGCTCGTCCAATGAATAGATCTGATACAATATAAGGATGCAAAAATTCATCACTCCCTCCATCTTCACCTTCCAAAATTTGGCTTAACTAATACAATACACGTTGTGAAACCAGCATTCAAGCTATAGTGAACAAGAAATAGCAAGCCCCTCAAAAGGATGTGAGAATTACACATACCGGGGCTCAAAAGGGTGCAATCTGAATACCGAACCCTTTCAGATCATAGTATGCTGTCTAAGTATCTTTTTCACTTAGCTTTTTCTCAGATCCTCTCATGTTGAGATTATACCATCTCTTTCTCGTGGGCTTATCTTTCCCATCGGTGGTTCCATCTTCCCCTGGACTTCCTGCCTTCGAGTCTTCGCTCGAAACTTTCTCAGCAGTGCTTCCGTTATTCATGTGACCAGCGCTCCCGGTACTACTAGATAACCCTCTTGATACGGTGAATGAAGAATGGACACAATCTCGCTGCTTTAGCAGCTCGTCTACCTGCAACGATCAAGCACATTGCCCAGACCAGCCGAATGAACCAGTCCTAAATCCTTTTAATGTTCAAACTCAAAACTCAAAGGAAAAGAAAGGATCGGAGAAGCAGAATCACAGGTGCACTTAGCCCACTGATCTTTACTATAAAGGAGGCTTTTGAAGTTTCGTTTTGTCGATGCTTGTCCAACTCATGAATCAAGTTTGGTAGGGTAAAAGGTGGATTTTCTTGTTTCTTTGCTCCTTTTTTCCTTTTCCTTTCCTCTACCTTTACGTAATAGAAAAACATTTCTTTCCTCTCCAAATTACATACACTGGCATAATGCCCTTTTGTAACTTGAACCGCTCTTCACTAATTAGAGAAATTTCATGATTTATGTTTTCATAAAATTTTGTATTCTATTCATTATGAATAGATTTAGGCATGAAGCAAAATTGTTTTGTTAAGTAACTTTTTAAATTAAAACCTTAATACGTGTCATTTACTTCATTTTTAATATTGTCCATTTGGATTAGACATTTATCTTCTTTAAAAATGACTAGCATCCTATAGCATTAGATAAAGAAAAAGATTTATCTTCTTCATTAGTTAAAAAGCAATCATCTTACTTGAATTAATATAATTTTCTTACGAAGAAACAACTCTTCTTAGCATCAATCTTCAAGTGAAAATTAATAAAGGATAAAGCGAGTTGATCCGTTGCTCTTAAAAATGATTCATAAAAGCTTTATGATAAAATGATACCATCGTGAAGTGTGGGTTTTCCACTAGTTTTAAAATAATGCAACAGAAAGAATGAATCATAGTGACTGAAGATAGATCCCTTGACGAGTGAATAAACAAAAACTTGAGTCAGAGAGTTGATGAGTATGTGCAGACAAGCCCAGGCACATGACCTGAATGTGCTTCTACAATCCTCATGGTATAAATAAATGTGAGATACCAGTTTCAAAGTGCTGCATGAGCTCACTTGCACAATGATGCCAATCGAGCCCCATGCGCCCAATCATAGATATGAAAATATTTAATCAAAGTACTCTCCACACAGGAATCTCCACACGGAATCAAGGAGTATGACTGTATAAGGGGCCAAAGGAACTTACAGATTGCTTCTCTTGACTGTATCTGTTGGTCACTTCCTGGTAGCGTGCCAATGCCTACAAAAGCATGGTCTGAATAAAAGACAAGATCTTATAGCGAGCTATTAAGACAAGAGTGGATAGAATGGCAACGAGTGATACCGCTCTGTATTCAGTCTCGAATTGTCGTAACTCACTTCTTTTCCGCAAAATTTGAGACTCAACTTCCTTGAGCTTCTGTGTGGTATCCTCGTATGTCTTAGCACAAAGAGCCTCAATCATATAGGAAGCTGTTTTAAAGAAGTTGTCTCCTGGAAAATTCAGGGTAGGTCAGTAAGATAGGTCCACAAAAGAATTGCTTTATAATGTTTTTCCCCCTTAGAGAAAGAGAGAGACAAAGGGAAATGAAACAAAGGAAAAACTAAAATTAATCTGACCATAAACAGCAAATATATGGGTTCCAGCTTTGAGTTGTGAAATTTCACAAGGTTGAAGCCCTTCCAACCTTTTAAAGAAAGCAGCTTCAGGGTCCTTTGCAATTGCCAACTGCACAATGATAATGATAATGGTTTGTTTGGCAATGAAAGAAAAATAAGTGTATGTTGAAAACAAAAAGAAGAGGACAGGAAAAGGTAACAAAGCTAACATACCGCATTCACAGTCGAATCCATTCGGTACACTTGGATATGTAAGAAATACATTCCTGCAGATGTCACCTTACCTGTTTTCTCACAGTCTTCCTATATTTGAAGAAATCAGCAGGTTACTAGAACTAGCAGTAACCCTATGAATCATGTAGTGCTGACAAGGTATGAAGGAGTGATAATCCTTACTATAGTGATTCTACATGGATGTAAACCCTTGGTAATGCAATCTATCTCGAATGATTTTCATGTACTCTAATTTCAAGAACATAATTCCATTTTAATAATGCTGAAGACTGCAACAACTACTGTGCCAAAATGCTAGTGGCAGTTCTTTAAGTAATGACAGCAGCAGATTTGACAAGAGGCACATCAGGGATTAAGTTACCTGTAAGGCCAACCCATAACCACCATTGGCATCTTGTTCAAAGTAAAGTAGCTGGATATATACAGAAGAAGACAGCAAATGTGGCATTAATTTTTCCCCCAACTATACAAGAAAGGAAGACATTTACAATGCTTAATGGAAAAATAGAACATCCTTGGGAACATTTTATGTACCTTGAATTTGCTCTGAGCTGTGGATGTAACTCTGACCACCAATCCTGCCTCAGCCTGTTGCTCATTGATTGTTACACCGAAAAAGTGGGCACACTGCTTTTCAACCTGAAGGAGAGGTACATTTCTTTTTTGAGTTGACTACATTTCTTTTTTGAGTTGACAACTATGCAATTGACATATGAGAAAGTTTCCTCATGGGGACGGGACAAGCACCTTTCCACTAACTGATGTCCCAATTGGCAGGGGTCGAATTGTAACTGTACCATTCAAAGCTTCTTCAAGAACAGTGGCGGAGATTGATGTTTTGATGGGCACGCCAAGCTTGCTATAAAGTAGTAGTGAGACAGGAGATACTACATAACTGAAGAAGTAATGTTCAAGTGAAACTTTACCTGAATAATGCTGCAAACACTGTATTGACAGTTCCCAGGTTAGACAAGTCGATTTCCACATCCAAACCATCAGTATCAAGTGCCTGATGCAATTATTTGGAAAAAGCAACAAAGTCATGCTGATGCATTGTAGCATTAAAACAACAAAATCAGTACAATAGGGATGAAGGACCTGACACAAGCAAGTACATTGATTAAACTTAAAACATAATATCGATGAAAAGGAGAAAAGTATAGAAAAAGAGAAGATATTTTATATTTCTTAAGATTGACACATGCATTGGAAAGATGAAAACTCTTAAACTCCAACTGACAGATAGCCAACCCATAATGAATATATAGCACGGTTTCATCCAACAATTGAACAGACTAAGTTCTCCTTGACAGTTCCAGTTTCATATTCAGGTGGTCAATTGTCTGAGCTAGATTGTATCCAGTACCCCACTTAATAAAGAAAATAAGACCTGAAATTTCCAAAGTGCCTTTAGAACTAGATTTACGGCATTGAAGGGATCAGACAACAGCAAATAACAAGTTTGAATCAATCTTTGACCACACAAATGGAAATTAACAATATTTTTCCCATTTCACTCTCAAACATACAAGTAAAAGGTCTCTCTCCCCAAAAATCATACATTTCATCCACAAGATATTACTTTAAAGAAGAACACACCTCAAATCCTGCGCTGTCATATTGCCTTCTTTTCTCTGGATCAGACAAGATACTATAAGAATATGCAACCTCTTTAAAATGCTCAGCAGCTTCAGGATTATTGGTGTTCTTGTCAGGATGATACCTGCTCATAAAAAAATTGTTATTACTGACACTGCATTGAGATCAGTCACAGCTACCTTTATAACACAATCGGCATGACAACTAAGAATGTGAACATTTATTTGTCGAAATGCTACTCCTCAGTGAATTACTTCAAACAACCGCATATCAGGATGACTTTTCATCACCGTTGAACAACAAAGTGCACATAAATGCTAAAGTATTGAATCTACTCGCCTGTACATCGCTCACTGGAATAATATCCGTGGCAGGTCAAATACTTCAAAGCAAGATCAACAGAAAAGCACTCGTTGCTGGAGCTTCCTAGAAAGACAGTACAAGCGCACGGACCTTCCTCATAAACTCCCAAAAACAATAAGAACGGCATCCCATTTCCAAAGATCTCATACCAGATGCAATCTCGAAACCCCCATTCGGCATTCACACGCCTAATCTTGCTCGACAAAACAATAAAAATACCAGCTGGACTCAAATGGGCAGAAGAGATTTCAAGAACCAGATACGCACATTAACCAAGCAACACAGCAGATCGCAAGAAGAAAATCGAGTTCTTGCGGACAACCCACAAACGTTCGACGACAAAAGCCCATGAATTCGGCAGGAAAATTAATGGACAAGAGAAAAAGAAGAAGAGAGAAAACAGAAAGAAAAGCAAGAAAGCAAACATACTTGAGGGCAAGCTTTCTATAAGCAGATTTGATCTCCTGGTCGGTGGAATCTCTCGACACGCACAACACCTCGTATGGGTCTCGCCTGATTGCCGGCGCAGATGAACCTTCCACCTTCGACCCCATCTCTCCTCTCTCCTCTCTCCTCTCTCTCTCTAGAGAAGGACTATGTCCGGGGGCCTCTGAATGAATCTGCAGCTTCTTGGAATAATTCAACGATCCCTAATCTCTCAAGTCTAGCTATTCTCAGGGTCAACAGACTTCCCAACACAAAACAAAATGAGAAATTTTAGTGCTTTTTCTGGGGCAAAAAAATCCAAAAAACACGAGATTGACCGCGAAAGGAATCAAACCGAAATCCGGGAAAACGGGTGAAGATTTTTCTCCCGGGTTGGGGGTGGGGGTGTTGGGAAATCAAATGGTTTATCAATTGGCGATTGCGGAGTGAAAAAGAAAGAGATAAAGAAAGAAGAGTGTGCTTGTTTCGGTTTTGAATTCCTCTACGAAATTACGAATGAGAAATGCGGCAGCCACACAGGTACGAGATTGTCAGTCTTTTCTTTCTTTTGGCTAAGGATACATTGAGGCCTCCCCTTTTTTTGGCAAAATAAAAAAAATTAATATTACAAAAAATTTCAAACCAATACATTTATAATAAATTGATTTTTTTACTACTTATATTTTTGACAAATTCACCACAAATTAATATATTTATGGAAAATTTACTATTTATTAGTTTTTATTAAATTTTACTATCAAATTCTTGAATTAAATGACACGTGATGGGTGATTGATGTATCAATTTAGGAGCAGTTGTACTAGTTTTGTATTTTTTTCTGTGAAATTAATCCCATTTAATGGATGATATATTTGTCGTAAATGTACTGATTTGAGATTTTTAGTGGTTGGGTAAATTTATAACAAGTATATTAGTATGAGGTTTTTGTAATCAATTAGGGTAAATTTATAAAAAATATATTAGTTTGAGATTTTTTCGTGATAAGAAAATTAGTTTGAGATAAATTTATTATAGATGTATCAGGTTTGGATTTTTTGTAGTATTAACCAAAAAAAAAAAAAAGACTTTTTAAAGCATTGTAATTCTGCCTTTATATTAGAAAAGTATTGGCAATGTAATTTCTATTTTTTTTCCATTATAATTAAACTAGCAATGATGCTAACTATGCTATAAGCGCGGGATCTTTTCGAAATTCGAAAAAAAAGAAAAGAAAAGGTAAGCGAGCTACGGTGGAAGTCTTTAAAATTGGGTGAGAGCTAAAATGAGTTGAACAATGAGAGTTCGGTAAGGTCAAAGAAATCTATAATGGCATTTTGTAACTTAATATAGCAGTAAAATAAGTGGTACGGTACAAGTTATGTCTAAATTTCTCGGGATATTTTGGTCACATGATAGATAATGGTTTGATTGAAAGTAAAGCCATAGTTGATTGATTTATACGTTAAAATTGAAGGGAAGGCTAATCTAAAAGTAAGTTGAAAAGTTGATTAGCCATTGGTGTAATTTCCCTATTTTTTTTTCATAAGTATATAACTTGATCTAGTGATACACATTTTTCATTTAAATATGATCATTCAAGATTCTCATGATTGAATTTCTATTTTAGAGATCCCTAACCCATAAAGTGCATTAGATTAGAACTTCGAGAATAAGATGGGAGAGAAGCTTGCACAGTTATTTTTATGTGTATAGATTCTTGACTTTCGGATGACTAATTCTAGTTGATGGACGAGATCCCTCGTAACCATACCGGGGAAGCTTCCTTGAGAGACACTTCAACTACTTGGATTGACTTAGAGGTAAAGTAGAAATTCTGATCTAGGGCCGTGATCTTTTGAGGTCACAGAGTTTATACTCCGACTTGGGAAAAATTATCTAAAAAGTTTTAGGTCTATTACACTTTTATCAATTCACTCTTAACTTTTTCAATTTTGTCAATTGAGTCTGTCTGACCAACTAATTTTGGCTGGAATTCAATGACGTGGATGTCGACCATTTTACGTGATACAACTGACATAAACATACACAAAATTTATTATTTTTAATATATATTTATATATTTATTTTTAAAATTATTTTTTATATTTTTAATTTCTTTTTTTTTTCTTTTTCCTTTTCTTCTTTGACTGGTTGCCTAAGCCATGTTTGGTAACCATTGAAACGGGGCCAAATTCGATTTTTTGTTCCTAGAATTAATTTGAGCTCAAAATCGCGTTTGGTAAAACTTTTGTTCCGAAAACAAATTTGTTCCCAGGAACGATTGGGAGTAGAATTATGAATAAAAAAAATATGATTCTTGTTCCAGAATCAGAAAAAAGAATCAAAACCAACTATTTTCTTATCTTTTCTTCTTCTTCTTCTTCAATCGAATGGTTGCGATCTGCCACCGTTCGCCGCCGATCGCTTTCGTTCGCCGCTGCCGGTCGCCGGCAACCGGTCCGGCGAGCTCGTCGGAGGCTTGCTAGGCTAGGGCAAGGTTTGGTGAGCTTGCTGGAGGCAAGCCCGACCATTGGCGAGGCTAGGCAAGCCTCGTGACGCCCACCCCACCGGTGGCCAAGCGGGCCTCACCTAGCCCCGGTGAGGCTTGCCTAGCCCCGCCGGTGGCCAAGCAGGCCTCGCCCAACCCCGACGAGGCTGGCCTAGCCATTGGTGAGGCTCGGCCAATGAGGGCCAGCCTCGCTCCGGTGAGGTCACCAACCCTCATCTGGCTGGTCGTCAGTTCAATGACTGGCCTGAAGAAGAAGAAGAAGAAGAATATGAGAAAAAAAAAAAAAAAAAGAAAAAAAAAAAGAAAAGGAAAAAAAGTATAAAAATTATTTAAAAATTTAAAAAAATTAATTTGGAACATAATTAATGAGCATTGTACTAAACGTAATTTTATTCCAAAAGATCGAAATTTTGGACGTTACTAAACGGCTTAAAATGTTTAGAATCTGTTCCCGCGAACAGAAAAAAAATCATTTATGATTAGAATCTACTTCCTGAATAGAATCGTTACCAAACGTGCCCCTAGCCTCTAACGACCGGCTAGAGGCCACAATTGGTGAGGGTTGGCCTCGCCGGCCTTAAGCGAGGTCGCCCTCTCGGGAATCTAGCGAGGGCGACCTCACTTGAGGCCTACGAGGCCGACCCTTGTTGGTCGTGACCTATGGCCCGTTGTCGGAGGCTAGGTGACTGGCTAGAGGAAAAAAATGGAAAGAAATTAAAAAAGAAAAAAAGAAAAAAAAATTAAAAACATACAAAATATTTTAAAAAATTTTAAAAAATATTAAAAATAGTAAATTTGTCCATGTTAGCAAATTCTAGCTAAAATTGATTAGATGGACTTAATTAGCAAAAATGAAGATATTTAGAACTCAATTGACAAAGTTAAAAGGTTTAGAATCGAATTAGTAAAAATGTAATAAATTTAAAACTTTTTGGACAATTTTTCTTTCTGGCTTGAGTTGATTATGATCATTGAGTCTTGAATATAGTAGACTCAAAACATAATGGGAGCTTGTCGATCATAAATTCTCAACCTTGCGCCCAACTGAAATAATGTTTCAAATAAGCCAAGCTTGACTTGATTCAGATCGTGGCGCTTCAAGCTTTTACAGTAATATTTTAAGTCTAAACAAGAGTTAAAAGGCCATACCAGACTCGAATCTGGAAAGTGAACTAAAATGAAAATATTGCACTGTCAATCTTGTAATATACATAAACGTGTATATATGTTTATAATTTATAATAAACGATTTTTCGATCATGCCTGGGAACTGATAGTTTGAGTTTTGCACGAGTAAGTACTTGAGCTATTCAAATTTGAAACAAATTGAGCCGAGCTCCTTGTAACTCGGGGTAGCTTAAACTCTCTCGTACTCTTATTCAATCGTGCCTCAAGTAGTAGATCTGGAGGTGAATTCATGTCCTAAATGAACTCATACTTTATTAGGGAGAGTAGTCATTTCTCATTTGTCTAATGTCTCCGGATCATGCGCAATACGGGCGAATCACTGAGTACCATCTTAGAAAAGTTCCTCGATCAAATCGGATGTTTGTACGTATTTAGTTTAGGGTCCCTCGGTATTGCCCAGAACCCAACACAGATAAAGATCTTTCCATGAGGTTTCTGGTGTGGCTCATACAAGCCTTTTTTTTCTTCTTCTTCAATTCTTTCTTCTCTATCCTATGCTGATGCCCACATTCACATTGGAACAAGAAGGGGCCAATGTCAACTTGTTTCCCACCCCATTGTCATCCTCATATGCTATCATACGCTATTCTCGAATGTGCTTTGGCACAGAGATGAATCCCTCTATCGATCAGCTACATTTCGACTGTCAGGTGTGAGGGAAGAACTTCCAGGCACGACCTACGCGCGAGGAGGAGAAAAGAACTGCGGCTTGGGAGGCATTGGAATGCTTTTCAAGTTGCCCATCAACATTTCCAGCACTTGTGTCATTGAGGGCCGATCCTTCGGATTTATTTGAATGCACCACACGCCTACCATAACCATCTTTCTTGACACAGCAACTTCTTCTTCCACAAGATCACCGAATTCTTGTGCTCTTTCTTCATTGATTTCGTCATAAATTCGGCCTGGAAAATACAATTCACTCGATGCACTTCCCCTTACTTCTTCATGCTTCCTCCCGCCAACCATCTCAAGCAACAGCATTCCGAAGCTGTAGACATCGGATTTATGAGAAGGATTATTTCTCATGAATATTTCAGGAGCAATGAACCCGATTGTCCCCCTAGCACCTGTCATGGTTATGAAGCTTCTACTCCTGGAGTGTATTTTTGCCAACCCAAAATCAGAGATTTTCGGGTTGAAGTTCTCGTCAAGCAAAACATTATGGGGCTTTATGTCGAGATGCAATATCCGTGAGGCACAGCCCTTGTGCAAGTACTCAATTCCAAGGGCAACCCCAATAGCAATTTCGAGCAGCCTTTCCGTCGCCAAAGAAAGTTTTGACCCTTCTTTATGCAGCAAATCTCCTAGAGACCCGTTAGGCATGTGCTCATAAATTAGAGCTTGTTTTGAACCTTCCAAACAGAAGCCGAGCAATCGGATAATATTAACATGGTGAATCGTGCCTATGGTTGCAACTTCGTTAATGACCATTTGGCTGTTGTTGCTGGACTTGTCGAGTATTTTGACGGCGATTGGTCGCCCGTCCGGCAGCTTTCCTTTGTAGACAGTACCATATCCACCTTTACCTAGTCGCTCCTTCAAGGCATGAGTCATTTTCTTTACGTCCTTGTATGAATACTTGGTCAATAAGGTTGACTGATAAGTTCTTAGGAATTGCTCTGCATTTGCCCTTTCTTCTGCAGTTTCATCTTTGCCAAAACGGGATGTCTTCTGAATTGACAAGCTTCTCGTCTTAAAAATGTACAGTAAGGTCATAATGAGCACAAGAGAAGAGCTTCCCAATGCACAACCTGCAAATCATGCGCCAACTGATTAGCTTAATGGACAACCAACAATCTTTTTGCAAAGTAATAAAGACGATTAATTTGCAGAAGGAATTCAAGCAAGTCGCGTTGATGAGAAGCCAATAAACAATTTTGGGTTCTTGCAAGAGAACAACTAAAACAGAATTCAGTGCCATTGCTCCTTGAGAATCCCTATCACTAAGCATGGTCTGTAACTTCTCAATAGGGACAGGCAAAACCAAACCACCCAATGAAACTAAAAATAATCAGACTTCATAATATGCAGATATGTAATTGCTGCAGTCCTCGTCTAGCTTCCAAAATTTCTCATCGTCAACCTTGTATAGTCTGCCAGCAAAAACTGAGATGAAATAAGAAAAATTATGCATTCAAGCACGAAATACCTCAAGCAAGACCATGGCTATCAGAGATCATATCAAATATTAAGTTTCATGCTCTCTTCCATGTCCAACTTAACTCTAGAGTCTAAAACTTCAGAAGCGATGAAGTAAATGTGCATACCGATAATGAGTTTGGTCTTGCTTGGCTTCCTGCAAAGGTCAGACGAAGGAAATGAGTACCGTGTAGGATTTCTTTTCGAGGGAAGTGATGAAGTTCAACTTCCAATATCCTCATTAGGAGGCAGTGGCAACGGCCATCGCTGCATGCTGTACATATATTTAAGTCATAGCGAAGTCTATCTCACCTCTATCTTTTAGCTTCTAGTGCACAGGCTGTGCGGACAAATAGAATTCCCAAGGTTGTCTTGAGAACATGACTCCAACTTGAATCCGTAAAGGTAAGCAGAATTTTTATTTTTATTTTCTCATTATACGACTTGAGATTTAATTAGGAAAGTCTTGATTAAACTTTTGGTTGACCGAAAGTACAAAGCAACAATAAATCTTTGTGGACTCTTTTTTTTTTTTTTTTTTTTTTTTTTGATTTTGACAGAAATCTTTGTAGGGTTGGTTTCTAGTTTGAGAGAGTTTTTTTATTTTTGGAATTGCATTAATTGTGGTGCTTGCTTGTGAATGTTAATATTAAAATTCTAAATTGGTAGACTTATGATAAATTTACTATAAATTAATTTTTTAACAATAAAAAATCCCAAATTAGAACTTCTACGATAAATTTATCCCAAATAACCACAAAAACCCCAAACTAATACACTTGTTTAAAAATTACCAAAAAATAATTTTTTACTGCCAAAAACCCTAAACTAGTATATTTGTAATAAATATATCATCCATTAAATTGGATTAATATCACAAAAAATCACAAAACTGAAGAGAGAGTAAAATCCCAAATTGGTAAACTAGTCAATTGTCAACCAACTCAGCAATTTGACAAAAAAATTTAATGAAAAATAACAGATGGTAAATTTATTATAAGTGTATTAATTTCGAGTAAATTTGTCAAAAGTATACCAATTTAGGTTTTTGATTATTAAAAAATTAGTTTTGGGTAAATTTGTTACAAATATATCAGTTTGGATTTTTTGTGGTATTAACCCTAATTTTGTGCTCCACAAAGTGCTCTTTTATTGAAATGTCATGTGATGTTGGTTAATTGTTGCTATGAAGCTTATTTGGTAAGTTTGAAATTATTTGTGTTTAAAATTAAGGGTTAATACTACGAAAAACACTAAATTGGTATATTTATGATCAATTTATCATAAATTAATTTTTTGATCATCTAAAACTCCAAAATTGTACATTTGTAACAAATTTATCATTCGTTGGTTTTTGTTAAATTTGATTAATTTAATGAAAAGCCATAAAATTGGTACACATATGATAAACTTAAGGTGAAACCTCAAACTAGTATATCAACTTAACAATTTAACGAAAAAATTTAATAAAAATTAATGGAAGGTAAATTTGTCATAAGTATATTAATTTGAAGTTTTTTGTATGATGGATAGTGTAACTTTTGAATGACCACTTAAGTTTCACTTTCAATGTTAACTCAGTAAAAGCATGCTGGACCATTTATTCAAAATATTAATATGGAGGATTTTATATGATTTTTCTAACATTCTTGATCTCGATTTTTGTTTTTTAATTTTCAAATTATGGGGTGTTTTCATCATCAAGTTTTGGGGAACTTCCATTTGTTTTATTTTTTTATTTTGTTACTTACTCTCAGACTTTTATCATACTCATTTACAAAGTAAGAGGGTGGAACCCCACAATATTTGAAATTAAACATCTCCATCCCAGTTCCTAAGAAGTTGGGGAATCAAACTTTCCACATTCCCGACATTAACTATTCCTTTTTATTGATGAAAATTTCATGGGATAAGTGTTACGAAATCTTAAAACTTGTTATGAAAATGCAATTGAGCCTTAAAACTTGCAAAAAATGCAATCAAGTTTTAAAACTTATCAAATTGTTTCAATCGAGTCCTAAAGTTAACATCGTGAACCTTTTTCCGTTAAAAATGCTGATGTGACATTTTAAATAATTTTTTTTAAATTTTCCATGTGGATTTTTAATGATTTTTATTCATTTTTTAAAATTAGATTTATTCATTTTATCTTATTTTCACCAAAAACTAAAAAGAAAAGTTAAAAATTCATTTTTAAAAATTAAAAAAAAATCGGTGGCTCCTCTCTCTGCCGCCTCCCACCATCGCCGGAGGGGCCGAGCGACGGTTGCTAGCCCTGGGCGGTGGTGGCGGCCCTTGCCCGGCCAGGGCAAGGCCTCTCCAACCTTAGGTGAGGGCCGGCAATCGTTGCCCACCTTGGGCGAGGCCTCGTCGGCCCTCGCTCGGGGCCGAGGCTTGTTAGATCTTGGTAGGGGTGCCCCGATTTGGGCCCGCCGGTTCTTGCGGGGGGCCGGCAAATGTCACCCTCCTTGGGCGAGTCTTTGCTAGCCCTCACGAGGGGTCGACGATTGTTGCTGCCTTGGGTGAGGCCTTGTCGACCCTTGCTTGGGGTTGACGAGGCCTCGCCTAGCCCCTCTCGATGATGGGTAGCGGCGACGGGAATAGGAGCCACTAATTTTTTTAAACAATTTTTGAAAATAATTTTTTAAACTTTTCTTTTTAGTTTTTGGTGAAAATGAGATAAAATGAATAAATCTAATTTTTAGTTTTTAAATCTATTTTTTTAAACGAATAAAAAATTATTAAAAAAATTCACATGAAAAATAAAAAATTATTTAAAATGTCACGTCGGCATTTTTAACGAAAAAAAGCTAACGATGTTAATTTTAGGATTCAATTGAAATAATTTGATAAATTTTAGAACTCAATTATATTTTTGTGATAAGTTTTAACTTCTCAAAGACTTATCCCAAATTTCATCTATGCATTCAGAACAAATGGGAAGGGGAAAGTGGAGAGTTGGATTCTCCATCTTCTTCGAGGGCTGACATTTTATTGCATAGTGATAAAGTGAAAATTCAAGAGTGAGTTGTAAGTTAGAATAAGATTGATTTAAAAAAAAAAAAAAAAAACGTCAAAGGACTTACTTGCGGCTGCCACCGAAGCAGATGACTTTTCCCAAACTGGCGTCGAATCCGCACCGTCCGCCCCTCAGCTGGCAGCGGTCGCACTCCGGAATGGCGGACCAGACCAGACGAAATCCTTTACCCATCAGATCGAGAACGAATCTCCACCTCTCGCCATTACTCTTGTTCATAAATCCACTGCTCCTTAAACCGAGGACATCGGACACAGGCACCTCCACGAGCCTACATCCGTCGGGCGTCTCTCCCCCGTACGAGTTGTCGGAACCGATCGACTGATCGCTCGATCGGTTCATCCACAGATAAAGCTCTGCGTCTCCACAGCTCGCATTCACCAGCGTCGAGTCGGTGAGCTCGCGGGGGAGCGCAATGCCGGCGGCACACTTGAAGAAGGTGAGGTTGAAGCGCCACTGAGGAGGGAGGCTGAGGTTGTCGATCTTGACCCCGGAGCTCGGAACGGTCAGGTTCGTGAGCGACTCGCAGGAGCCGGCGGCCAGGTCTTTGATGAGCTGGGCGTTGACTACGGTGACGGCGAGGTCCTGGCGGTCCAGGTAGAGAGTTCGGACCTGGTAGGGAGTGCCGGGGAGGTCGAGGACGGGGCGGCCGGCGGCATCGCAGGAGACCTGGAAGCGGGGGAGGCCGCAGTCGAAGCGGCCAGTGCCGAAGGTGGCGGCGTCGGAGAAGGGGAAGGGGAAGTTGATGCCTCCGCAGGTGAAAGGCTGGCATGGGTCGTGGTACGACGGGTACTCTCGAGATTGGGCGGTGCCGAAGATGGGGACGAGAAAGATGGTGAGCGCGGAGAAAAGCGGGGGCCGCATGGCTTGACAGTGATGGCGTATTTCACAAGAAAACTCGTGTTCAATCTCCACTTCTCCATTCTTCAATCTGTAAACCTGTTTTTATAGACTAGTCAATTGTTTATGAACGCTAATAGCCTTTTTGACGTCACAGCCTCCCCACGTACAGTGGAACTAACCATGGCAAGCCAACTAGTTCCAGCATTACCGGGCAATTTCAAATACCGACAAACTCAAACTTCCAAACATTATGTTCCGTGTGAGAAAATATTCAGTGGCTTCAAACCATCAAGCACGGCATTCCTTAATTTAATCAATTCTACTTTTGACGTTCGATGAAAAATTACGGCGGAAGCTAACTTTTTTCTCTCCTCCGGATGGCTTTCTACGGAATGGACTGAGCACAGTTCAATGTCGACATTTGTTGACTGCTTGCTCTCTCTCTCTCTCTTCTTTGTAACAAAACTCGATGAGATCCTCTTTTCTTTCACGTTTCCGTCTCTCTTCTGCAACGAGCTTCCATCTGTCTTCCTCTCTTAAGGGTATCCCTGACTCACCTCAAGTCGTCCCCTCCTCCTTCTTCTTCGCCTTTGTCCTTGTCGTCATTGTCGCCTTTCCGGTTTTGACTCTAAAAATCATTGACTAATCTCTCGAACTCTTCTTCGTTTCCACTCCTAATTTGTACCTCGAGTACATCCCAAAGATTTTGAAGTGGAAGATGTTGGAACTTTATTTGTAAAACAAACTAAATGTATGTTTCCTTGTTCCACGTAGAAAAAGTAAAAGGAGGTGGACCAATTAATAAATGTAGGGTTTCTTTAATGTACCTAAAAAAAAAGATTGGGTGTGGGTTAGACCCCACCATACCCATGTGTGTGAGTGCGCGAAAATCAGCTACATTGGTTTTATCATCATTCTTTGTATACCGATGATTTTTGCCTGCTTTCAAGCCTCTGTCTTTGATTTTGGTTGGGCTAAGGACAACCAAAGATTCTGGCGATCCGTTTTAATTGCATTTGATCTGACTTTGAGGTTGTTGCTGAAAGGAAAATTAAAGTTAGGCACGGAGGTCTACTCCCCTCAGTATTGTGCTCGGCAACTTGGTTTAACCCCGGGCATTCCGCTTATGGCTCTTTACTCCATGGACTTCCCGTTAGAAGAGAAGCAGCTTTTCGGGGTGACTAAAACGTTTTGATCTTTTCATTTGTTGCCGCACTATCACCAACAAAATACTCCGCCATTTCACGATCAAACCTTTCGTCTCAGCCCCTAGCGTTTTCAAGAGCTTCATTACTTGGTGGAGGACTTACCGAGATTCTCTTTTTACCGAAGACTTTGACGCTATTCTCGGCAAGATCATCTCCAAGGCTGCTCCTACCGACATTGTTGAACCTTCATCTAGCTTTCCTACCATTCCAACTCATTATGCGTTGAAAAGAACGTGAGACCCAAGTAATTTATTTTCTTAGCTTTGTGGTACTCTTTAATTTGGCTCTAGTTTAATGTCCCAATGATCTATATGTCCTTGCTTCCGGGCAAGCACCCCTACCTCGAAATAGGAGACGCTTATCAATATCAAGGTCTGTCCCGATTGTACAATCTACCCGATCAGCACGCATAACCTTTAGCTCTTTCGCTCCTGAGATTATCAATGTGGAACCATCGCAAACACATGGCCGTTCTCGTGTTGATAGTCCCACATCTTTGACTTCTCTTGCCGTCGAGACTTCAGCATCAGTTCCAATCAGTATTGACAATTCCCCAGGCTTGCAACACTTCCTACGTCAGAACATGCTTCCTCGTCTTCGGATGGAATGAATGGATCTCCTTCAATGGATGGGGAAGACTCACCAGGACTGGCTCACCCCCGAGAGCTGACCTCTTATATTGCTAGCGGGCAGGATCCCGATGTGCTTCACAAAGAAACAACGTCGTCACCTACCTAGAGGAACTTGGAAGTGAACTCTCCTCTCACTCCAGATCTTCTTCTAGAAAGAAGGGAGGATCCTGCTGCCACTCCCATCTTACCTATTGTTACCTCAGGTTTCCTCTAAGAGCCACCAACTACTTTGACCTCTTGGATCAAAGAAGAAAGAGACCCTGCGTTATCCTCAGTTTAAGATTTCATTTCCTCATGGTCTGCTCTAGTGACATTAGAAGCTATCTTCTCCCCTTCTGTCACTTCGACTACAATTTCGCCCTCTTCTATGACCATGCTACTACCGAGTGGGTCAGAGATCATTGTGTTTATTGATGTAAGTCAGGTTTTCACCTTGCCTTGATTTTATTTTTATTTTTTTGCTTCTGACTTCTATTTTGTTAGGTTCTCTGTCATGAACCTGTTCCTATAATTATCGGGTCAACGACCCAGCTTGACTTGAAGAAGGTATCTCTTCCTACTTTCGACATCCTCAATAGCGCCAAGCGGACTTTTCATAGAATTGTACGGACGCCTTCTGTTACTCCTTTTGAGTTTAGTCCAGAGGAACTTGCTAAGCTTGCCCTAGAGGAACAACTTCGATCATTTCTGAAGATATCCAGAGGAGGCCTCTTAGGACTTTTTGGTGATCCTTGGCTCGAAGTACAGGCCAAAGCACTCCTTAAATCATTCTGTTCTGACACTGCTTTTGCTGGACATCGCGCTTTCTGAGCCAGCTGCAAAAAATATCTTTCAATCTTCCTTGAGAGCTTGGACTTAGTTAAGAGAAACAGTGATCGGTTCCAGTCTTTGGTTCTCTCAGAACGCAGGGTCCAAGCATTTGCTGAGAAAGCCCAGAAGCAGAAAATTGAAGCAGAACATCTCATGAAGTCATTTCTAATGATGATGAAGATTGAATCCCAATTGAAAAGAAACATCCTTAACCTTGAAACTCAACTTGCTAAGGAACGCCGCAAACTCCTGTCTCACCAACTAGATATGACTGACACTTGGGGCTTGTTGAGCGGCAGCATTGACATAGTAGTAGAGCAATTCAAAGAATCCGAGAAGTCTGTTGCTACCTTAGACTGCCAAAAACTGATCAAACTCCATCTCCTATCCCAGAACATGGCTCGCGACAAAGAGTTTCTATCTTTTTGTTCTATAATTGAGTGGGAATGTTATCGCTCGACTTCTCTATGTCTGACCTAATATTGAATTATCTAGCTTTGTAATTCTTTTTGTACTTATGCACGTATTCCCTTGTGATTGGGCATGTTGACAGACACGTTGCCTTCTCCTATGCTTTGGTCTATGGTAGAGGGGAACTGCCAGGAGTAGTGAATGGTCTCGGTAAGGAGATCATGTGGAGCGTGGTGATGGAGCGGTTCCATTACTGACCTTCAATCTTCCCTCAATACTGATCATCCTGGGGACCCTTTTTCGGCCCTTTGTGGCTTTTGCAAGCTTGGGTTAAACTTTATATCCTCGACTTGTTTGCTGATGCTCTCGAAATTCCTCGAAGGTGGTATGATGTACATTCAGGTCCACTTGGTCCCGATAACTTCGGCGTTGAAGTTCTTTGTAAGCCCTTACAGTACCAATCATCATCTCCTCTCTGACCTTTTACCTTTTTTATAGAACATTTCCTTTTAGTTCAAGAGGAAACCATAGTATTCGATCGTGTTTTCTTTTTTGGTCTATACCCGGCCTCAGACCAATTACCTAACTACTCCCGTGATCGATATCCAGAGGATGAGTACCTTTGAAGACATGTCTTCACTTCCGGCGATCTTCTCTTATACTTCTCTAAAGACGGTAAATTCTCCCTTGGGTTTGAAGTATACTATCCACAATACTGCGCAAGGCTGTTTGGAGCTATTCAGGAGATTTCTATGCCCTGCGTCTACTCAGTCGATTTTCCTTTTGCCTTATCGAAGCGCTGTTATCCTTGAGCTACTTTCGAGTGCCAAGAAGCTATTAATGAGGAGATGGTTGCGCACTCCAACTACTGTTGCTTCTGGTTAGATGCTAAAGGCTCCCCTTCTTTCAAGAACTGGTGGGCTTCTTATTGAGAGACTTTGTTCGCTGCCTCTACCGAGGCTATTCTTTCCAAAATGGCTAGAGTTCATCCCCCTCATCTCTGCGATCCTTGTGTTAATCGTGATGATGCAATGCTTTCCTCCTCAAGTAAGTGTGTTAATCGTGGTAACTTGATCTGTTCCTTGTGACATTTTAGCTTATCGAAAAACCTCATACACAGGAGCACTTTCTTATCATGCTGAAACCTCTCACTCCTAATCTAGTCACAGTAGGAGCCGAACTGGTATTTCTCCAAATGACAATCCTGCTCACTCCTTTGGTGTTTTGTCTTCACCCATGGATGTTCGTGATTTAGAGAAATGGAGGAGATTGTCCACTATCCTTTCATATGGATATCCTTAAATCATTTCTAATTTGCTTCTGATGGGAGAGATTGATCATCTGTTGTCAAACTCAGATCCCATAATAAACTCTTATGTCACGTCTGGCTTCTCAGTACATCTATAGGGATCTATCTCTGTCCATCAAATCCACTCTTGAAGTGCATAAGGATAACTACGTCAAACTTGCTTCTATCGAGGCGCTTAAGGCCGAATACCAACGCAAAGAATCAGAGAAAGCTAATTTTGAAGAGGAACTCAGAATTAGGATGGAATAGCTGAATGACAATAGGCGAGAGTCATCATCACTTCTTTGACGTGTTATTCCCAACGATCCGTCTTTGGTTGAATTTTTACACCGGATAAAGCTAACTGGAGAATCTGCCGGTGTCTTAACTCGATATATATATCAAGTCCAGGATGCTTTGATGTCTTTCGCTTGAGAATGTGAGGCATTTAATCGGAACATCCGAGCTTAGGCCTCTCGAAGGACTCGGTATCACACCGAGAACCTGGCGCTAGAGTGGCGATTGAGAAACTTTGTTCTTGCCTTACGTCAACAGTTTGACTTTTAATTTCTTCTTGTTACATCTAGGCGGGTCCCTGTAAATATATTTCTCTTTTCGCTTGAGAAATGTACTTATATTTCAGTAGACTTTTTAGTCTAAGCAAGAGTTAAAAGGCCAAGCCCGATGCGAAATTTGTAAACTCAAATGGAAAAATTATACTATTTATGCAGTAGTATTCTATTTTTAAATGTATGTAGATGTTTATAATGTAGGTAGATGTATCTTTTCTGGAACATAAAAACCTCACTTTCTTTTCTCCAACTTCCTTCAAGCCTTCCTTTCTGTCCTATGAAGCCTATAAACCCACTGGAACAAAAAGTATTAAGAGTGTCAACGTATTTCCCATTCTATGTCATCCTCAATTCCTCATGTGCCATCCATACGCCATTCTCAAATGTGCTTCACTGAGAAAAATCCCTTTACTAATCAGCTACGTCTCTTGACTGTCAAGCGTGAGGGGTACAGAACTAGCGTCTACATCTGTGGAAGAACTTCCAGGCATGACTTGCGATCGAGGAGGAGAAAAGAACTGCGGCTTGGGCGGCATTGGAATGCTTTTCGAGTTGCCCATCAACATTTCCAGCACTTGCGTCATCGAGGGCCGATCCTTCGGATTTATTTGAATGCACCACAAACCTACCATAATCATCTTTCTTGACACAGCAACTTCTTCCACGAGATCGCCAAATTCTTGTGCTCTTTCTTCATTGATTTCATCGTAAATCTGGCCTGGAAAATATGATTCACTCGATTTGCCTCCCTTCACTTCTTCATGCTTCCTCTTGCCAACCATCTCGAGCAACAGCATTCCAAAGCTGTAGACGTCGGACTTATGAGAAGGATTTCCCAGATTTCTCATGAATATTTCAGGAGCAATGAACCCGACCGTTCCCCTAGCACCTGTCATGGTGATGAAACTCCTATTCCTGGAGTATATTTTTGCCAACCCAAAATCAGAGATTTTCGGGTTGAAGTTCTCATCAAGCAAAACATTATGAGGCTTTATGTCAAGATGCAATATCCGTGAGTTGCAACCCTTGTGCAAGTACTCAATTCCAAGGGCAACCCCTATAGCAATTTCGAGCAGTTTTTCCATCACCAAAGAAAGTTTTGACCCTTCGTTATGCAGCAAGTCTCCTAGAGACCCGTTAGGCATGTACTCATAGATTAGAGCTCGTTTCGAACCTTCCAAACAGAAACCGAGCAAACGGATAATATTAACATGGTGAATCATGCCTATGGTTGCAACTTCGTTGATGAAGTCCTGGCTGTTGTTGCTGGACTTGTCGAGTATTTTGACAGCGACAGGTCGCCCGCCTGGCATCCTTCCTTTATAGACAGTACCATATCCACCTTCACCCAGTCGCTCCTTCAAGGCGTTGGTCATCTTCTTTACGTCCTTGTATGAATAACTGGTCAATAAGGTTGACTGATAAGTTCTTATGAATTGCTCTGCCTTTGCCCTCTCTTCTGCAGTTTCATCTTTGCCAAAACAGGATGTCTTCTGAATTGACAAACTTCTCGACTTAAAAATGTATAGTAAGATCATAACGAGCCCAAGAGACAAGCTTCCCAATGCACAACCTGCAAATCATGCACAAACTGATTAGCTTAATGGACAACGAATGATCTTTTTGCAAAGTAATGAAGACGATTAGTTTTCAGAAGACATTCAAGCAAATTGTGTCGATCAGAAGCTAATAAGCAATTTCGAGTTCTTACAAGAGAACAACTAAAACAGAATTCAGTGCCAACAACTAAAACATAATTCAGTGCCATCGCTCCTTGAGATTCCCTATGACCAAGCATAGTCCGTAGCTCTCTCAATGGGCACAGGCAAAACCAAACCACCCAGTGAAACTAAAAATAATCAGACTTCATAATATGCAGATATGTAGTTGCCGACGATCCTTGTCTAACTTCCAAAATTTCTTATCATCAACTTTGTATAGTATGCCAGCGAAAACCAAACAAAATAAGAAAAATTATGCATTCAAGCACGAAATACCTCAAGCAACAACATGGTTACCAGAGATCGTATTGAATATTAAGTTTCATGCTCCTACCATGTCCGACTTAACTCTAGAGTCTAAAACTTCAGAAGCGATGGAGTAAATGTGCATACCGATAATGAGTTTGGTCTTGTCTGGCTTCCTGCAAAGGTCAGACAAAGGAAATGAGTACTATCTAGGATTTCTTTTGCAGGGAAGTGATGAAGTTCAACTTCCCATGTCACATTAGGAGGCAGGGGCACGCTGCATGCTGTATTTATATCTGAGTCAGAGTGAAGACTATCTCCCCCCTAGCTTTCAGTTTCTAGTGCACAGGCGGACAAATAGAATTCCCAAGGTTGTATTGAGATATGTCTCCAACTTGAATCCGTAAAGCAAAGCAGAACTTTTTTTTTTCACTATACGACTTGTGATTTAAATTAGGAAAGTCTTGATTAAACTTTTCGTTGACCGAAAGTATAAAGCAACAATAAATTATTGTGGAGTTTTTTTTTTCTTTGGACAGAAATCTTTATAGGGTTGGATTTCTAGTTTGAGTGAGTTTTTTTGAATTGGCTAAAAAGGGTGTATTTTGGTTTTAATCCATTAATGAGCAGGGGAGCATTTGGCCGTCATAATCTAATTGTGTAGCTTGCTTGTGAATTACATTTGGAAGAAATTGCACCAATAAATCTTATGATAAGACTATGAATTCCTCTATGAGATTGACAAATTGTTTCGCGATAACTTGTAAGTGCTGACACCATATAAGTTATTAGATGCAATTATACGCTTTCGCACCATGTGAGCGTTTGAGTGACTTGTGTGGTATAATCTCTAAGGTATCACTTGATTTATAATGGAATCTTATGCCATTCTCTACTTGGAATAGTCACATTATTTGAATAACGTAAATTGAGAGTCTCCTTTCTTTCTTTGCGCTATATATTCTACCATTTGATATTTTTTCCCTTTTTTCCACAATAGGTGACTTGATTTTGATTTTTTTTCCCGCCGTGTACATATTTAGCAAAGGTAAAATTTTGCACTATGCAAACTATTCTTTTATTGAAATGTCATGCCATGTTGGTTATTTAACGGAAATTAAATAAGGGTAAATTTGTTATAGGTATTCTAATTTGAAGTTTTTGTGGTATTAACCCTTAAATTAATGGAAAGTATAACCTTTGCATGGCCACTTAAGTCTCACTCTCGATATTAAATCATATGGATTCTTGATCTTCATTTTTTTTTTTTTTGATGACCCAGAGAACCCGCGCACCATATCAACACAGATAGCTCGATAGGCCCGGGGTAACGGGGTAAACCCTGGGACGACGCTAGCGGATGACCCACCATCTGACGTCGCACTTAAGATCCCGTGCGGCTAGCGGGATTCGAACTCCTCTTCTCTCGCAAAGAATGATGGGAGCACTTATCCTACTTGGCCACCGCAGGCAATGGTTTTTTTTTTTTTTTTTGATAAAGATAAGAATATATTGATAAGCCTCGGACAAATGTACAAAAACGGCATCAAAACTTACACTCTAAATGCGAACAAAAGAGTAATTCTTCTTCTTCTTCTTTTTTAGTTTTTTTTTTTTTTCATTTTCTTTTTAAATTTTTAAATTTTTTAGTTTTTTTAATTTTCAAATATATGGGATTGCTCTGCCCTTTTGTAGAGCGAGAGTGGAACCTCGGGTCTCAAACGAAACGTTTGGACCCTAGCTCTCCGGTGGGAATTGAAATTTTCACTTCCTCCTTTCCACGCGTCCGTCCGTGATGAAATTTTCATCAACAAAGAATAGTAAACGTTGGACGAAAAGAAAAGAAAAGAAAAGAAAAGAAATAAAGGACTTACTTGCAGCCGCTGCAGAAGCAGACGACTTTTCTCGAACCGGCCTCGAATCCGCACCGGCCGCCTCTCCTTCGGCAGTTTTCGCAATCCGGAATGGCGGACCAGGCCAGAGGAAATCCTTTTCTCATCACACCCAGAACGAAGCTCCACCTCTCCTCTTTACTCATGTTCCTAAATCCACTGCTATTTAAATTGAGGACATCGGACACTGGCACCTCCACGAACTTGCATCCATAGGGCGTCTCTCCGCCGTACGAGTAATCGGAACGAATCGACTGATTCCTCGATTGGTTCCACCACACATAAAGTCTCTCCTCTCCGCAGCTCACGTTCACCACCATCGCGTCGGCGATTTCGCGGGGGAGCGCGATGCCGGAGTCGCACTCGAAGAAGGTGAGGTTGAAGGGCCACCGAGGAGGGAGGCCGAGGCTGTCGATCTGGACTCCGGAGCTCGGGATGGTCAGGTTCTGGAGCGACTCGCAGGAGCTGGCGTTCAGGTCCTTGATGAGCTGGTCGTTGACGACGGTGATGGCGAGCTCCTCGCTGTTCGGGTAGAGAGCTAGGACCCGGTAGGGAGTGCCGGGGAGGTCGAGGACGGGGCGGCCGGAGGCGTCGCAGGAGAGCTGGAAGCGGGAGAGGCCGCAGCCGACGGAGTCGGTGCCGAAGGAGGCGGAGTCGGAGAAGGGGAAGGGGAAGGAGTAGTTGATGCCTCCGCAGGTGAAGGGCCGGCATCGGTCGTAGTCCAAGGCGTCGTCTTGGGGTTGGGCGGCGACGATGATGGTGAGGAGGAAGGTGAGCGCGTGGAAAAGCATGGGAGACATGTTCGACTGGCCTGAAAAATATAAAAATAAAAATAATGTGCTACATATAAATATATATATAGTATACTTAATACATATTGGAACTGTTCGCGTGGATGATTTTCGATCAGAAGTGGCCCGTCAGGCACTCCCCAAGTCAAGTCAAACTCGCAGGACACTTGTCGCTGGTCACTATCAATTCATCGTTCGAAGGTGAAGTCCGAACATGAATGAGTAGACACGACTTTTTTTTTCTTTTTTTTTTGATTTGTATGCCAGAGCGAACTAACCCTTTTCCTTTCTTGTTGTGTTATTGTTTTACAACTTCTCCGATCAAAATCATAACATTTTTCGTATTGATTATCATATGAACAATGGAAAAAATTATAATGCGTGCCAAAATGAATTGCAAATCACACATATTTGACATTTTTAGAGCTTTTCTTTCTCGCGAGGTATGTCATGACATGCCCATCGCTTTTTCATATAAATGTACGACAAAGGTATGATACTCATGACATTGCACATGCCTATACTCAAAACTATAGTAATATATTCCTTCGAGCATTCGATCTTTTTTTTTTTTTTTTTTTGGTAAAGGTAATAATAATAAGAGGAAAAGTTAGCTATACAAAAGACTAGCACAAAAAAAATTCACTCAAAAAGCACATGAGCAAACTGAGTGAAAGGGAGCCGATGTAAAAGAAACAAGAAACAGCTGAGACAATCAACAACAACAAGAGCAAATGCCCCAAGTTCGAATGAAGCAAAAGGGAACACATCCAAAAGCATCATGAGCGCAACAGGCGCAGCAACGTCTAGACAAAGGACAGGAGCAAAACCCCAGCACTAATCGATCTAGCGAAGAACAAACCCAGCAGCCTATTATAGCTCAGCAGGGCTAGCAACGAAGACTAGAGGGTCAAATCCCCACCCTCGTTGAAGCCTCCTATTTCTCAGGTTATCAGGCACCTTGTTGTAGGTTAGTACTTTTTCTTTGACGACTTTTATGAGATGATTCTTCAAGGCCGCAACCTCAAGCACTTTGCCCCGGAAAATGATGCTGTTCATTTTCTTCCAGATAAGATGGCACATGGCCCCAGAAGAGAAACGGGCAATTGAGTGGAAAAAGTCTTTACTAGATAAAAATTTTAGAGCCCAAAGGAGATTTTCTGCCCACGACCTGTTATGCCAGGGAAGATTATATTCCCTGCCCAAAAGAAAGCAAACCTCGCAGGAACATGACACTTGAAGAAGAGATGGTCAATCGAATCAGGAGCATAATTGCATAAGGCACACACTTCATAATCAATTCTTCCATGAGAAATGAGTAAAGCCTAAGTAGGAAGTCGGTTCTTGGTGATCAGCCTGGCTGAACTGGTAAAATAAACCTTCATGGGCGTGAGCCCCTCCTCTTACAAGACAGAGGTCGGTGCTTATTCCCGGAGTAAGCCTCAATTCCCACGCCCCTTTTACCTTAGGCTTTCGATCTATTTTGTTGTATTACTCGAGTAAATGGATAGTTTAGATAAGTTTTAAATAAGTGATGTGTATCTCGCAATTTTGTGAATCAAAGGATGATGAACGCGGAGAAAAGCGTGGGAGGCATGTTTTGACCTTGATTGCGCAACTCGAGTATTTGTATGCAAAGTCCACTTCTCCATTATTTAATTTGTAAGCTTATTTTTTTTTTATAGATTGTTCAACTGTTTACAAACGCTGGTCGTCTTCTTGACATCAGAGCCTATCCGTGAAGGGTGGAACTAATCATCTGCAGCTCAGCTCTAATCATGGGCAACAAGCTCCCCACCTCCCCGGATGATATAGTCAATACCGACAAAGTCAAACTCCCAAACGCCATCTCCTGTGGAGAGACCAAGTTCATCCGGGAATGGATCAGCGAAAATCAATAAATTAAGATACGGTTTTTTTTTGTCAGTCCTACTCTATGTCTACTCTACACTCACTCTCAGACTTTTGCCCTACCTCTTGCAGGGCGTGAGAGTCGAAACCTACTCCTGAAACTTACGCGTCCCCACCCCATTCCCTTCTAAGAAGGTGGAGATTTGAACCCCTCACCTCCCCCTTCCATGTTGGAATGGTGGCCACTAGGGCGAATCCCAGTGGTTACGTATCTCTTTTTGGATTCATGAATTTCCTATAGTTTTTTGTTCACGTATCTACTGAATTCATGAATTTCCTAGATTCATATATCTTTTAATTCATGTATTTATTGAGTTCATGAATATCTTAAATTCATGTGTCTTTGGATTTATGAATTTCTTGGATTTGCGTATCTCTTGATTCATGAATTTCGTGGATACATGCGTCTATTTAATTCATGTATCTCTTCTGTACATAAACTAAAAATCTCTATAAATAGATAGGAGGATAGAGCTTCATTCATTAGGGTTTTTGGTTTTTGGTTTTTCTGACTCAATTCCAAAAAGGCTTTGATATACTTTTCTACTCATTTGATATACTTTTCTACTCCTCTGATTCTTCTGAGTGTGCTGGTTCAATTGAACGGTTCGACTGAGCCCTGTTTGCATAGTGCTAATCCAAACATGTTCGAGGTGTTGTATTTTGGGAGGCATAGTTCGTGAATCTGCGGAGCATCATTAGCAGGAACTAATCGCCTTAAGGAGATTCGGATATCCGTACCTCACCTCCAATTTTATGTTATTTTTTTCAGTGATATCTTATTTTATTTTTCTTCAAGATTTGTAAGTCTACATAAAACGAATGATATTGTTTAGCTATTATCTTCTTCTTTATATTGATGTTCTAATTACAAAAAATAGTGTGTTTTCTCTAGATTAATTTCCAACAGAACACCGATGGCGAGGAAGAGCTAATTGCAGCTCATTCATGGTGGAAACAAGATGACATGATGATGAAGCCACAAATGAAATTCGCAAGTGAGATTCTTTCAAGAACTCGCATGCAGGAGGGCAAGTCTAGTTTCTACTCCTCTCAATGCAAAGCTTATAGAAGTCTTGTAGGTGCACTTCAATATCTCAACATGACACGACGAGGCCATTCATGTGCTGTGAATTTGCTAAGACCAGA
The DNA here is from genome assembly GCF_016545825.1 of Eucalyptus grandis. Taxonomy (NCBI): domain Eukaryota; kingdom Viridiplantae; phylum Streptophyta; class Magnoliopsida; order Myrtales; family Myrtaceae; genus Eucalyptus; species Eucalyptus grandis. Next base: position 48,162,552 of record NC_052613.1, on the reverse strand, counting down.
GGAAATCCTTCTCTCATCAGATCCAGAACGAAGCTCCACCTCTCGCCGTTACTCTTGTTCATAAATCCACTGCTCCTTAAACCGAGGCCATCGGACACAGGCACCTCCACGAGCCCACATCCATCGGGCGTCACTCCCCCGTACGAGTAATCGAAACCGATCGACTGATTGCTCGATGGGTTCTTCCACAGATAAAGCCTCTCGTCTCCGCAGGTCTCGTTCACCAGCGTCGCGACGGCGAGCTCGCGGGGGAGCGCGATGCCGGAGGCGCACTTGAAGAAGGTGAGGTGGAAGCCCCATTGAGGGAGGCTGAGGTTGGCGATGGTGACTCCAGAGCTCGGGATGATCACGTTCTGGAGCGACTCGCACGAGTCGTCGTTCAGGTCCTTGATGAGCTGGTCGTTGACGACGGTGACGGCGCGCTCCTTGCTGTTCGGGTAGAGAGCTAGGACCCGGTAGTGAGTGCCGGCGAGGTCGAGGACGGGGTGGCCCAAACGGTCGCAGGACACGTGGAAGCCGGGGAGGCCGCAGTCGAAGGGGTTGGTGCCGGAGGAGGGGAAGTTGGAGAAGGGGAAGGGGAAGGAGAAGTTGATGCCTCCGCAGGTCAAGGGCGGGCATCGGGCGCCGTCCAAGGCGTCGTCTTGGTGTTGGGCGGCGACGATGATGATGAGGAGGAAGGCGAGCGCGTGGAAAAGCATGGGAGACGTGTTCGACTGGCCTGAAAAAAATAAAAATAAAAATAATGTGCTACATATAAATATATATAAATATATATATTTTTAATCTAGTATACTTAATACGTATTGCGACCTGTTCGCGTGGTTGATTTTCGATCAGAAGTGACCCGTCAGGCACTCCCCAAGTCAAGTCAAACTCACAGGACACTTGTCGCTGGTCACTATCAATTCATCGTACGAAGGTGAAGTCTGAACATGAATGAGTAGACGCGACTTTTTTTTTTTTTTTGATTTATATGCCATAACGAATTAACCCTTTTCCTTTCCTGTTGTGTTATTGTTTTGCAACTTCTCCAATCAAAATCATAATGTTTTTCGTGTCGACTATCATATGAACAGTAAAAAAAAATTATAACGCATGCCAAAATGAATTGCAAATCACACATATTTGATATTCACATAGCTTTTCTTTCTCACGTGTCATATCATAACATGCTCATTACTTTTATATATCAATGTACGATAAATGCATGATACTCATGACATTGCACATGCCTATACGCAAGACTATAGTAATATATTTCTTCGAGCATTCGATCTATTTTGTTGCATTACTCGAGTGAATGGATAGTTTAGATGAGTTTTAAATAAGTGACGTGCATTTCACAATTTTGTGAAACAAAGGATGATGAGCGCGGAGAAAAGGTTGGGAGGCATGTTTTGACCTTGATTCCGCAACTCGAGGATTTGTATGCAAAGTCCACTTCTCCATTATTTAATCTGTAAACTTAATTTTTTATAGATTGTTCAACTGTTTACAAACGCTGGTCGTCTTCTTGACAGCAGAGCCTATCCACGCAGGGTGGAACTAATCATCTGCAGCTCAGCTCTAATCATGGGCAACAAGCTCCCCCCCCTCCCCGGATGATATACTCAAGTACCGACAAAGTCAAGCTCCCAAACGTCATCTCCTGTGGAGAGACCAAGTTCATCCGAACTGAGACGATTTGGGTCGAACACCGATGGCGAGGAAGAGCTAATTGCAGCTCATTCATGGTGGAAATGGAAACAAGTTGACAGGATGATGAAGAACTTCAATGCTGGCACAAAAGAAATTCGCAAGTGAGATTCTTTCAAGAACTCGCATGCAGGAGGGCAAGTCTAGTTTCTACGCCTCTCAGTGCAAAGCTCTGACTCAAAAGATCTATTGAATCCTGAATCTTATAGAAGTCTTGTAGGTGCACTTCAATATCTCAACATGACACGACGAGACCATTCATGTGCTGTGAATTTGCTTAGTTAGTACATGCGTGCTCCTGCTGACTATCATCTTCAATCAGCTTAAAGAGTTTTCAGATATGTACATGGTATTTCCGACCAGGGTATTCATATGCTCAAGGACACTTCTCTCAGGATGTGTTTGCTTGAGTGAAAATGTTTTCCACACTTCTCGTCGAAAATGACTAGCCAATCGAAAATACTTTTCCGATCAAAGAAAATATTCATGTATAAAATTAGAAAAGTCAATCCTTAAACCTAATCACTTTGTTGCTCAGTGACCATCCTTTTGACATGGGAAAGGAGGGATGAGGAGTTTGATTCCTCACTTTCTCAGGTGCTGCGGTGGGGATGTTTAATTTGAGGCATGGGATTCAACTCCTACTCTCTGCAAAGTGGCATTGCAAGTTGAGAGTTAAAATAGGACTCTTCAAGTGCGGCAAGCACCAAAGCGTGCCCAATCCCTCGGCGTCGTTGCCTTCCGCCTCCAGCGTGAGCGAGTGGCCTGATCAGCGTGATCTGTCGAACTCCTCTCCCGTCACTCTGAGGGATGCCGAAATCCAGATTCACAGCATGAGAATTGCGACCTTCTCCTTGGCTTTCCAAGCTCCTCTCCAGTCCACGAGTCCCTCCTCGTCCTCAACGCGTTCCCCTCTTGGGCAGTCATGTTAGGATTAGAGCTTTTGCGTATGAACAGCTCGACGAGATGTCACAACGGGTGAACTGTGGCAATTTAACGAGACAAATGGATGATCACAAGAGCTGTTGAGATTCTGGACCCGAGATGTATCAGTTGAATTCATTGGGACAAGAAGAAATCGTTCGACGGAAATCAGGAGGGAAGCATGTTGTCGGAGGGATAGCGTGAGGAAAGTGTTTGATATGATGCCGAAGAGGGATGTTGTTTCCTGGAATAATGTCATTGCTGGGAATGCGCAGAATGGTACGTATGAAGAAGCTCTAGCGATGGTTGGGGAGATGGGAAATGCTAACTTGAGAGCCGACTCCTTTACTCTGTCCGACGTTCTTCCATATTCGCGGAGCATGTAGATGCTTGTAAAGGAAAGGAGATTCATGGATATGCAGTGAGGCATGGGTTCGATTTGAACTTGTTCATTGAAAGTAGCTTGATAGGCATATATGGAAAGTTTGCTTGTGTCGCAAATTCAAACGTTATTCATGAGATTAAAATCATTTTCCAAGTGAAATCCAAACACTAGAAAACATTTTCGATCGTATATTATCAAACAAAGAAAACTAACTATTTTCTTAACTATTTTCTTGAAATATAATTTCCTGAAAGGCATTTTCCTTTATCTTGGTGTTTTCTCCTAATCAAACGCATCCTTAATTTACGTGTCTTTCATATGCGGACTGGGTTGGATGCTTGTTGTTTGACCTTTGGCTACTGTGCATTTTTTGTGGTAGATAATGTCCCATGTCTGCAAAGGAGCAGCCCATCGTGTCCAGATCTAAGCTTCGAAGCAAACTATTGATCCATAACTTTAGCAGTAACTGAGTTGACATAGCCATCATCTGTTTTTCGCATTTATGGTAAACCTTGAAATCACCCTTTCCTATTCCGCGATTACTTGATTGCTATCTAAATGAGAGTAGATCCCGTGTTTCATCGCCATACGAAGAAGTTGACTACTGGCGATTTTATCTAATGCTCGATTAGCTGACATTTTTTAGCAAAGCGTTTCCCCACAATCGACCCCGATCTCTTGCCACGTAGCTTGCTATGGGACAGGGGCAAGACTTAAAATGGGTAATGAGATCTGCGGGGTTTTTGACGGACGTTTCAATTGTCGCATCTCCACGCAAATGCTTCTAAATTATTAAAGAAAATAAAATTCGTAACAAACATTACGGATATATTTGGTAACATTTCTATTTCTCTATTTTTTATTTTTTTCCTTTTGTATACTAGAGCAAAAAAATAGCAAAAATCTATTTGTATACGTCGGTCAATTTTTCTAGTCTTTGTAATAGATTAGTGACAAAAAAAATAGATCTTAAACAGATATTAGAAGTAAAAAGAATATATTTTTTGTTCCATAAAACAAAAAGAGAAACAATATCAATTTTTTTTTTTGGTAAGAGAAACAATATCATTTTAGATAAGCCGACTTAGCGTAATCCAAATCCTAAGCTGTACACTATATAGCAAAGACTATACATCCTAAACCCTACGCCCCTACACCCTAAACACTACCCTACATCCTACATATAATATGCTACAGTAAACCGTACATTAAACCGTACATTGTACACCATAAACCTTACACCTACTCTACACCATACACTCTAAAACCCAAGCTCTAAACCCTACACCCTAAAGCTTAAAAAATCTATACACTTGTTTATTGTAATGCTAAAAGATCGCCAATCTCCTCGTATGGTGAGTTATAAGCCAATATAATTCTTTGTTATTATTTCAGCCATCTATTTGTGACTAATTATCACATTGAATTTTATGAAGCCATCGGTTAAATTCCTACAAAAGTTCAATTTTATCTATTGACTTTTTTATGATTAAATGAAAAAAAGTTAGGAATAGAAATTTTTATGATCGTACTAAATACATTTCTTTTTATTTTTTATTTTAAACAAATCGAGATCGGCTAATTGTTCTCGGATAGCACCCGCTCCAGGAAATCCTGTATTTTACATATCCATACGATTGAGTCCTTGGGTTAATTGAAGATACAGGTCAAGAAATTGAATTTCAATTATTTGTGGAAACATATCAATTGGTAGACCACGTCCTATAGGGATCATCGAATCAATAGCAATAAGTCCAGTTTTCTCGTTTCCGCTTCGTCCACCCCTACTCTCGCGGGTGCTTCCCTCTAAGGCGGAACGCTCCCCTATTTGATCTTCTGAATGAATTCTTCCTTGTTCGGTTTCTGGAAATGGAAATAAAGAAAGTTTTTTTGTTTTTTAACAGTTTGGGGAATGGAAACTGAAGTTCCTTTTGGTTCTCCCAGAAAACAACGTTCCTACTTTCTTACGATTACGAGGGTTATTCGAATATGAAATCCAATCATGGAAATACAGCATCCCAGATCCTCGGACTATTAATGATACAGATAAATATATTTATGTATATCCTTTCAATTAAAAATTTGAAAAAAGTGACGGTGATTCTCAAATATCGAAGAACAGAATGTGATACGATGAGATAGAATGCAATAGAAACAAAGACACAGGGAACATTAATTTTATGTAGTTAGTAAACGCATTCTTTTGTTTAGAAATTCATAAGAAAGTAAGTACATAAAAAAAATTATTCTAAAAACAAAAATGTTACGGACATCGTTAGGGAGGCTGAAGAAAGAAACTAGACTTCGATTTTACTGACAACGGGCCCCAACGGGGGGACGTCAAAAAGGACATTTTGGCGGGCGGGGTTTGGTTAGGCGCACGTGCAACCGAAACTCGCATTTGATGCCTTTCAACTAATCCTTCGTCTCGCTTAAAACCGAACATTCGGGACCATCACTGCGCGAGCCAACAGCTACTGATTCCCCCCCAAATTCTCTCGCTCTCGCTTTCCTCTCGAATGGCCGCTCACAACCTCGCGGTGATCCTCCGGAGCTCCTCCAGCGTCGCCCGGTTCCTCCTCGCCAAGCAGCGGCGGCCCCCGGCGTTCGGCGACGAGGAGTACGACTCCTACGTCGATTCCGACCTCTGGGACCTGCCCTCCGCCCCGCTGAGCCCCCTCGCGGGGCGGCCCGGCGAGGTCCGCGTCCGCCTCGGAGGCGCGGCCGCGGCGTGCTCGGAGAAGGTCGATTTGGGACGGTTCGATGTGGATTCCGCCGTCGTCCAGGTACTCGGCGAACTGGCGACGCTCCACTGGAATTATTGTGATCTCTTTTTTTTTTATTTTTTTATTTTTTTATTGGATGAAGTGGAGCTGAATTGCTACACTTTGTGGTCGGATAGGGCCTGGGGCTTGTTGGACTGGAGGTTTCCGATGTGGGAGAGTGGAAATTCTTCAAGTATGTTGAAGAAGCGGAGTTCGGGCCGGGATTACCTGTTAATACGGTCTTTATCGAGGGCAAATTGATCGCTGGGGACTGTAATTTACCAGGTTTGATGCCGTTTCTTTGCATTTTTTTCCTGCAATTTCTGGAGCATTTTTAGGTGTGTATGCTTGGGTGTTGTATTTTAGTAATTCTGGCCATCAGGAAGTTGCAAGGATGAGCATGAGCACGGGGATTTCATTGGCTATTGTTTTATCCCATTGGATGTGAATAACCCGTGAGGATTGCATTTGCAGAGTCATGTAAATGGATGTCCGTTGAAAGTTGCCTAGATTGGCTCGTGGACGTGAAACCAAGTAGTGATCGCGTTGGACCTTTAACGGTTCTCGGTCTAATAAATGACTCTATGCCACCATCCAAATTTAAGGTCCCGTCAACGTTAATTTATCAGGTTTGTTCTTGCTTCAGTCAATTTCTCTGTGTATGTGTTGTTCCCTAGGATGTTGAGCGGATTTATGCAATATATTCCACTGATAGCAAGACTTGTTATCTTTATTTTTGGCACATTCCAATAGCAAGACTTCATGAAGCACTTCTTTGGCTGGCCTTCATGCCTGTCCTCGTAAGAGAATTCCACATTGGTGCATGACACGTGATACTTGATCCAAATCTCTGCAAACATTAAAAAATCTCTTTTTACTTCAGGAGTATCCTCCAGGTGTTGTAGTTGTTCCTATGGGAAGTCGGACAGCAAAGCCTTTTCACACCACCAATTTAGTGGTGTTTGCACCTGCGAGTAGTTCAGATGAATGTGGGGAAGGTAATTTTATTATGTCAGGAGATGCTCTCATAGTTGATCCAGGTTGCCGATCCCAACACCATGAAGAGGTAAGTTTGTAAGTTCAGTTGATTTTATGCATGCATAATTGAGGCGCTTAGATCCATCAAGTGCATTCTAAGCCTTTAAATTTTATAGACACGACGAACAGAAACCGCTAATTTCTAATTGTTGGGTCAGTCCATGAGCTCCAAGTGATCTTAATAAATTTGGTCTTTAGAGTTCCTACGCATTGTTAATTCACTCTTATGACGACCCTCTTCTCTAAAGTCATATCTTCACACTTGAAGTCAAAATTTTCACTTGCCTAAACCAATTATAAAAGAGTTTCCTTCATCTTCGTCTTGAATGGTTGTAAAACTTCCTATTTCATTTACTTCACATTTTACTTGTTCATTCAGTCAATCATCATAGCAAAAAATCTTGGCTAGACTCATTATATGCCCATTCTGAAGTTAGCTATCTATATCTGTGGCAGAATACATAATTTACATAGTTTCAGTCCGGTAAGTATTTCCATTCAATTAAGCGGCATTCAGCAGTTGCATATAAATTCATGACATAAGAATGTTATAGCTTCCTCAGTCTAACATATGTGTGAATGATGTGATAGTGCATGGGAAGCTTAATACAGCAAATAAATTTTCAGCAAAAAAAGGTTAAAGAAAATGGATCAAAAGGTCATTCTCGTCTAACAATTCTATGAGTACCTATTCTAAATTTGAGGCATTTTTACTTGTCGACAGATTACATGGTATTAAATGTTGCGAGTCAGTAACTGTCCATGTAACCAATCTGGATTTGCATCTCCTTTTGTTTTTGTTTACAAACTTTTTTGAGAACTTGTTGATTTCTAATCTCCTATGTATTAGCTTGGGAAAATTGTTGCTGTCTTGCCAAGAAAGTTGATTGTGTTTCTCACCCATCATCACCATGATCACATTGAAGGTGAGTTAAGCTTCATACAGTGCTGAAAGCTATTTCATTTCCAAAGGGGCTCTAGGACTAAGATTTAATCAATCAAAACTGTACCCAATATGTATAGAGAATCGTTCGTTATGTCATTTTTTTATTCCCTGCAACTTCGGTTAAGAATTGGAAGGTAAAGGACTCAGTCCACCATTGATCCAATGATCTCATCTTGGGTTCCACATGGGGCCCACATGTTGGATGACTGAGATAACTCATCCACAGGTAGAATTTCACCTAAAGAATGGTCATCGGTATTAGTGAAGAAATCGTGGTTTAGAGAACGTTGATTTGTCCCGAGAGCATCATGCTCCTTAATTTTCTTGGTCTCTTGGCGCATCCATTTCCTTAAGATCCTAAAATTTTGAGTGGAGGACCAAGTTTAAAATTTTAGGACTACCGCCTCAACTTCTCTTATGTCATTTGATAGTTTACAAGGATGGATATAGAATGACTGTTGGGGTGCATGTGAAGGACTGGTCAGTAGGTCGATGCATGAGCTGCTATTGATTTTAGAGTCTTACAATTCTGGTTATAGCAGAAAATGTACTCTCTGTTAGAATATTTATATAATAAACCACGCCTTCTTTTAACAGCTTAACTTTTTAGAATAGTTGGAGTATGTTCCACATATTCTCACATGATATTAGAGCTAGAGGTCCTAAGTTCAAATTTTCCAGGCCCCATTCACCTCCCAATTAAATTTCCGCACTTAGAACTAGGTAAAAGGACCAAATTAAGCGAGAGGGAGAGTGTTAGAATATTTAAATGATAAACCATGCCTTTATCTAACAGCTTAAGCTTTTAGAATAGTCATGTTTGGCAAAATCTCTCTCTCATTTGCAGATGCACACATCAACGAACTCACATAATGTCGCTTGCACCCTTGGGCTTTATGGCACGCATGTGCTTGCTTGCATTCTCTGAATATAGATGTGAGCACCATGGACAGGTTTAGAAACACCCACCCACCTCCCCAAAACTGGAAGAACTATATTATTAAATTTTGTGTCAAAAAAAAATCTCAAGTTAGGATCAATGTCTTCAAATGTTGATCCTTATCATAGACTGTGAGGTGATATTAAGTATTTATTTCTAGTTTGAGAAATAAACCGATATTAGATCTGTTTCTACTTGGATAATACTTTTTTGCTGTGTACTCTAGTAATATTAATTGTTATGAAAGCTTGTCTTAAGGAGACGCTTAAGGAAGGTATTTGAGTGTGTTTATTGTCTTGAATTGGTTGATACAATTATCGATAAAGTGTCTTTCTAATATTCTCTACTACTTTTCTACCCTTTACTGGTTAAAAAGAGGAATTAATTTCATAATAGAATTCTCCTCCATACGTTTACTGCAACAAAAGTCTTTTATCATTAATAAATTGATTGCTATGGCACTGCACGGCATATGATATTTTGCACTAAATTTTTTTCAGGTCTCTCAGTCGTTCAGAGATGCAACAGTGATGCCATCTTGTTAGCACATAAAAACACCATCTCTCGCATTCAGAAAGGTGATGATAATGCCTACTTTTCCCCCATTGATGCTTTTCTGAATTTGTCTGTCCTCTGTAATTATACCATTGAGGACAGATATGAAACTACATAGAAACCCACAAATTCATCTACATACATGTAAATGTTAATACAATCACACAAATGTACCTGGGTGTTGAATGCTTAGCTGATTTATTTTTTGGCAGATGTTTGGTCTCTTGGTTCCACTCCAGTTTCGGGAGCAGAAGACATCTGCATTGGTGGTCAGAGGTTAAGTATAATTTTTGCACCGGTAATTCACCTTTATATGAACAACTTTTCTTACTGTATGGTTTATGGATCATAAGATGAAATTAAGTTCAAAAGGTTGCTAACAAGACAGAGGAAACTTTAATTTTATGCAAGATGCATTAAGATTTGCCATTCTGATTTACTAATTTGGCTCATGACTTTTCAGTCTTCTTTAAATATGCCAAATGGAATGCTAGAGTTGAGTTTTTCTATACATTTCTTCATGGTCAAGTTTTAGGAAAAATCCATGGTCTGGTGGCTGCTTTGTTGGACTGGTCCCATAGAGAATATGGGAAATTGGATGGAAAGCCAAAAAATCTTGTTCATCAGATCAATTTCAAGAAATGTAATAGGTTCCCTGTTAAAGCCATAACTCACTGACATTTGAGGAATTTTACTGAAGTAAGATTATAAATTTTACAGTTAAAGAAGGAAACTGATGACAACCAATGATTATTACTTACGGATAGGCTGCATTAATTAACAAACTTGAAAGAAATGTCACTCATTTTCGTAAGTTTACTAAGGATAGGGAACGGGTGAGTACAAAAATTTTAGGTTGCTTACTATTTCTCCAGAGAACTTACAGTCATTAACGACTTTCAAGCTTAATGAGAACTAAAGGTAATTTCCTGTTTTTAAAGGTAGATCACTGATCATCATTTACATAAACTTATGGGTAACTTACGATTATTGAGGCCAATTACTTAAACTTCTGTCTCCTACAGCAATTTGCGGTACATTACTATGCCATTGGTTAATTACTAAGTTACGGGGTATGAAATCTATAGCTAAATTACTACGTGAGAAGGGAAACAATTAGCTACATGTGCAATCGAGATTATGACGATTCTAGACCAATTACAATCATTGGAGGTATATTAAGTAAGAACAGGAACTATAAGTTATGACGGATTGAGGAAAATTACAATATGGTAGGCTAATTACTAAGGGATTCTATTGTTGAGTTCTGAAGTATAAAGGGTACTTGAATTAGTGACCACGATGAAATCCCAATTGCTACTATCTGAGGGAAATTGTGATATTTTGTGGATAATCACTAGTGACAACATCTTCTTGGTATGAAGTGAAATAATGGATGTGCAAGGTCTAGAGATTTCAAATCATCTTATTTGCTTATATTTGTGTTAATTTGGATTTTTAGGATGACTTCACAAAGTTGTATCTCTCTTAGGTAATAAATTACTTGTAGTTATAATTCTCAAAATGAGTAATTTACTTTCAAAGTAATAACACCGCATAAGGCAAAGTAATTTACCTTATAGACAGTAATTCAAAGTAGTAATATATCTTATAATATGTAATTCCCTTTTAAAGTAGTAGTTTCCCTAGTAATTAGTAAATTGAGCGAGTGCTAATTCTTGATGATTGTAACTATAATTATTCTCAGTAAATTGCTACCAAAATCTAATCGTAATTAAATACCTTATTATATTGTAAATGCAAAATGATGTGCGTAAGTTATATTTTGTGTTCGTAAGATAAGATTTAGCGTCGTTAGTGTAAACGCAAAATTAATCTCATGTGTCATAAATTATCGTTTGGGTTTTGTAAATTAACTATAGTTAGTCTTTTTTCCACATGGGATGGGGTCCCCTTTTTCTCATACGGAACCCTAGAAGCGCCTTTAGTTTTATGATTGCCCAGAACTTCTGTTATAGTTATGTCTGCCAAGTCTTGGATTGTGCACAAGATTGGGTTGCACAGCTCTGGATTTGGTTGGAACCTCCATTTGTTTTGAAACTTCCAGTTTCCTCAACCTATGTTGAAGAAGTTGGTAAGCTACTTGATCAGCTGCTTCTCAAGGTAGTTATCATGGATGGTGGTTTAGGGGCAACCATGCCTAACTCGATATGTTTTGCTCCAGTCATGGTAAGATTGGGTAGATGGACTGGACCAGAAAGCTAAGTACATAGCGTGCAGGTGTTGGCTTACTTTTTTCTTCTTGGGTTGCTAGTAGTAGTTGCCTTGAAAAGATTGGGTTTTACTTGGCATCAGCAATGTACTTTTTTGGATTTTTGCTGAAGTGTATTTGCATCTTGAACCATCAGCCGAGACTCCAGGCTTAAAATACTGCATGCACATAAAGTTACAGCAGGAAGACTATTAGTAGTGAAATATACCTATAAGAATTTACCCTTTGGTTGTTTGTTAGTCTGCTTCCTTATTTGTTTATCATGGTTTTGGTTGGTGAAAGTAAATGATGAAGTGTTGTTGTTCATTTTCTGCACTACTATACATGTCACCACATATCTACTCGTGCTTCAATCTGTCTAGAGATCATATACAAAATCACTATTTAGTTTGTCTCACTGTAGATGTTTGGTAGACAAAGATAGTTGCCAGTTCAGATGCTTTGAAACAAAAATTGTTTTGGCATATAGACAATTGGTTAATTTCTCTCTAGTTTGTTACCTGTCTAATTAGCAGTAGCAGGTTTAAGAAATAGTATGTCCATCTATTTGTTTGTTATTTGTTGTTTATGGAGGAAGTCTTTAACTCAGGGTCATACGGATGGACATCTGGCACTATTACACAACAGTACTCACTCACTCATAGTAGGTGATCATTGTTTGGGGTAAGTTTCTTGAAAGACTCTAGCTTATGTACAGGTCATTATGAAACTGGATATGGATGTGTGCTTGTAGAATTTGAGGTTTTAAATTTGGGGAAATATTCGTATCTGTGGATCAATCAGCTTTCATGGAGAGCCTACTTAAATTCTAATTGTTTTATTTGGCTTACTTTATTTTATATATACAATAAAGTAAGTAATTTTGTGTAATCTAACAGAGAATTACATGCTGTCATCACTTGAGTAGCAAATTCATGGAAAAGTAGGTCGATCAGGGATAGTGCTTGTTATTGATATTTTTTACCTAGGTTAAAAATTGTAAAGGTCATGCAGATATAAAGCGTGGCTAGTTTAGAATATTATAATTTTTTGGAGTTTATCTGGTAAAACAACAGATAGGTAAAGTGTAGCTTTTCCATTTCATGTTTTATTTGATTTTGACTCAGTGAGGTGTGAGCATGTACCCTTGAGTTTGACTCATTTATTTCTTTAAGTTTAATATGCATGGATTTGCAAAAATGATCCACAATCTGGGCATGCATGTATTTGCAAAAATGATCCACAATCTAGGCATGGGAATTGATGGTTCAATAATATGAAGATGAGCGAAAAAATAGCAGAAGAGATAATTTCAAATGATGTGTCAAATGCAGTTACATTATCCCATGTTCATTTCTCTCTCTTTTCATTTTATTCATGAATTGCTTACTCCTAACCTTTGGTTTGTCACCCTTGAATGGTGTCTTGATCTCTGAAATGATCTCTTCAGCCAAGGAAGTTCAATACTGGATGTTACTTCTGGTGGAAATATCTTTGTAAGTTCAATAACAAATTCTCTTCATGTTTTACCTTTGTTATTTTAGCATGTATTGATTGTACTAGTTGCTCTAGGATCTTTCCCAATGATAATAATTGGAAACCCTATGATAGGATCCTATTTCAACTCTTAAGAGAATAAGCTTACTATATCAAGCATCGCCAGTGTGAAGTGTTGTCATTTGAAGAAAAGTTAAAATGAAAATTTGACTCGACCAATATGAAGTTTGCCAGAAAAAGGAAAATTTTCATTTCACATTTTCTGGCTTGGGTACACTCAGTCAGTCAACCCAATTTTCTGTCTCAGATGTTCATGTGCACATTTTTTTGATAATGGAGAAGTTCAACTAGAGGGCAATTGGGGGTAGAAACAAATCCATATAATAAAGCCATAAAGAAAACAGATCTCAAAACTGAAAGGGACTGATACAGGATAAATCATTGACCATATCAACCAACGCATTTACATTCATATGCAAGATTTGCTATGTTCTTGATTTGGCCAGTACCCAAAAGGGAGTAATGCAGGAGAGTGGGAACTGTATTGTACCAATTAAGAATATAGCACTTCTTCTCTAGTGCTGCCAAAAGATTCTACAATTAAATGTGATTGAACAAGTGTGCAGTAGTTTGGGAAACTTTAACAAATGATTCCATTATCTTCTGAGAAGATATAGTTTTCCTATGCTTTGTTATCTTGAAACTATTCTTGATGACCCTTTTGCTTGCCCAGGATTACTTCCAATCAACATACAAATTCATGGAGCTTTCTCCACATGCTCTCATCCCCATGCACGGGAGAGTCAACCTGTGGCCAAAGCACATGCTTTGTGGATATCTGAAGTATGTCATCAGCTTTGCTCCCTAAACTCCTATCTTATCGTACTAAGACATACATCCATAATTACAACTCCACCTTGCAACTTTTATTTGTCACCTTGGAGGTTTCTTTTGTTATGTTCCAAGAAAAAAATTTGGTGGCTTTCAGATCGGTGTCAATAATTGTGTGGGATCATTTGATGACTGGCAGAGTAAAATTTTTTGACTGTTCAAGGACAAATACTTGGTTTTTCAACTCATGCAAAGTATGAACATAGACATTAATTTTGCTTGCTCACAGCTTGTATGAGTGGTGTCATGTGTATGATTGGTGTCAGATGTGCATTTGCTTTACTTTCCCTAAACCCGATCTTTTTAGGTTACTAAACTACATTGAAATTTTTGTTCAAAAAAAAAAAACTACATTGAAATTAAACTGGGACAGATAGCTAGCTCTCACTGTTACTTCTGTATTCAGGAATCGTAGGCAGAGAGAGGAATCCATATTGAAAGCTATAGAAGATGGAGCGCAGACATTATTTGACATTGTTGCAAATGTCTATTCTGGGGTTGATCGCAGTTTTTGGCCTCATGCTACGTTCAATGTGAGGGTTCACGTGGATCATTTGGCCCAACAAGATAAGTTACCAAAGGTGTGTCCTAAAATTCAACGTTCAACCTGCAGTTACAATTGAATGCTACTTAGTTGTGTGGGTTGGTTAATTGGTCTGCCTGTGTGCCTACTAATTTTTGTACAGAGTTAAAAATAATTAATGTTTTTAGAATGAGTATTCCTTATATTTAGATCCTACAGGTTAAAAATAGAGATGCTTTCTTACTTCCATTGGAAATTGTAGAACTGAATCGAATTAATTGTAATGACCATACTGAACTTTTTCTCTTAATAAAATAAGCGTAAAGGATTTTCCAGTTTACACCTTGAATCTTGTTTCACCTCAACCATTCTCACATTGAGTCATCGGTTGTCCTGTATGTGAACAAAAGCAAGCCTTACTATCTTAGCAAGGGTACTGTTATAGCATTTCTTGTTACGGCTATGGAAGTCACGTGTTGCTCAATAGCCTCCCCAAAAATTATGAAATATGGAAATACAAGGAATTATACAATATACATAATAAGTACTTCATTCTAGGGTGCTTTTCATATCAATTCTGATGGCGTTCTTCTGGAGCTTCTAATTGTGCATTGTATATGACATAACATTTTGCTATCAAAGCTATTTCTTTATGTAACTCCAGTTATTGCAGAAGACTATGAAAGAGATTGACATTTGGTCAAATTGCCTATTTAGATTTTTTCTGGGGAGAATGTGTTCAAGCCATGGCTAGCCTCTAGCAATGGAGGAAAGCTATTCCATTTGCAGTAAAATTTTGCAACTCTTTCTAAGTTGATTTGATTAATATCAGCCTCCAAGAAGCTATCTTCTCTGCATACCGGGTATTAAGTGATCTGTGATGTCGAAGTTGATCTCATTAGATAGTGAAACTAAAATGAAACTAGGATGAACCAGGTAGTGAGAAGAACATAGAAAAACGAGGTTTTCTCTTATCTAATATTAAGGGATCACTGATTTGAGATGGGATGCCAGAATCCAGATTTGGTAATCTTATTGAAAATATTCAAAGCTTTATGGTGGTTCTTATCCTTGCAAGGTTTAGGATTCATCCCCTTGTACAGACAAGTCACGCTATATTAACCTCTGTTTTTCCTTCACATACAGTCTCTGAACAATTTGGTTGGAGTTAAAACTGAATAGATGCTGAGAGCTTGCAGGACTTTTCAATGGACACTTTCAGTCACAGTTTGGTTGCATTTCCTGACCACTTGGCTAAACATGGGGCCAAGTAAGGAGAGCTGCTCTCTGGCCTGCCTCCACCTGCTCTAGTTTAGATTGGACCTTGCCTACTTTGAATGTAAGGGCCGAAAGTTCTTAGCTGCATTTTTAAATTGATTTGACTCAGTAAATCATTAGACATGAGAATGCAAACACATTGTTCACTGCAATTGCAGCAGATTTTTTCTTACTGGAAATTAATCTTGCGATAGTAACTCTATAAATCTTCAAATTTTGACTGACTGATCACAGCTTGTTGCCCTGATGCAGGAATTTTCAATTCAGAAATTCCAAAGAAGCTGTAAGCTGCATTTCTTCATTCGGTGGCTTGGGTCCTACTTTATATATCTATTGATGGTGAGGTGCTGCAAGCTAAGCAAGTCAACATTTATAGTTTCTGGCCTGATAGCTGGCTTCACCTCAATTTACTTAATAAAAAAAAGCTCATTGTCGAGTAGTTAAAGAGAGGAACTTGCAATCCTAGTTTTCAGAGCAGATTTATAAGGTTATGTTGTCAAACATGAAATTTGTGTATAGCTGATTATCTGCCTGGAGAGGATCTGAACTAGATTATTGCGGTAGTACTTCAGACATGGATGCACATGGGAAATATGTGCATTCCCTTTTCTCACCGCAGGATGATAATCTGCAGGGTACTTCTATGTCCCTATCCTAGCTTTAATTTTGGGTGTTTCAAATATTGAACAATCCATAACTGCAATTTTTTTTATAGTCTGGCACGCGTATCTTTCTTCCACATCAGAATTGAAGCAGACTCATTCCATGTACAAGTCTGTTTACCATAGGATGGATTTGAAAGTTAATTTAGTTCCAGCATTAGTCACGAGCACAAGGACATTGCCAGTGCTTAAATCATTGAAAATCCAACAGTATGTAACTTATGTTGGGGGTTCAAACGCTGGAAAAAGTCGTCAACGCCTAAAATAATTACTCTAATGCCTTTTTTCCATATGTAAAGAAATGCTTAGCTTCTGATCTGACTGAAGATTTAGTTGCCTAGACTAGATACTCAACCTGTCTCTCGTTTCGCTTCTGCCATGAAATGTAAACCTCGCATTTCAATTCATGCCATACGGCATTTCGCCTGGGATGCTTGAGCTTGCAATCATTCACGAGAAAATGGCTCCTCTTTCTTGTTTCGAAGCCTACTCACAGGCCAACAACGCCTGGCACTTACCATGTGTTCACATCTCCTAGAAAACGTGCTCAGCCCTAATCTCATCCCCAAGAGTCCGCCTTATAAGCTGTTACTGTGCCATCGTCTCTTGAACGCTGTACTACAAAAACGGTTTCTTACAGTAATACCGCAGAGATGAAGAGGTCTAAGATTACCGTGTGCATTAAAGAACTCACAGTGCGCATTGGAAGAGACAGGAGCTTTCACATCATGGCTACCATAATTTTCTGTCTGTCTATGGCGCTTTTCACAGTTGCCCTCGGGATGTACATTCACGATCACATGAAAAGGTTCATTATTTCAGATGAATCCTATTCTACTCAACTGACTCCACTTCTTACATTGGTACCCACTTCAGCGTTTTCATTATTCAACTTTTCGTTGGCCGCTTCTTCACCGATCCCATTTGAACGTGCAATTGGTCCAGTGGGTCCTGAGACGTCATGGCATTCAATGAGTGATGAGGAACTTGCATGGCAAGCCTCCATGGTGCCCCATATCCTAGAGTATCCTTATAATCGGACGCCGAAGGTGGCCTTCATGTTCTTGAGCAGAGGAAGTCTGCCTTTAGCTCCTCTTTGGGAGAGGTTCTTCAAGGGACACAAGGATCTCTATTCAATCTACCTGCACATGTCAGTGGACCTCGGCAATGACGAGATGCCGGAGACGTCAGTGTTTTACAAGCGCAGAATTCCGAGCAAGGTTCGAGTCATCTACTCCTTATTCCTGATCTCGTTCTTTTCCTCTGTGGAAGGGCCGGGAAAAATGAGTTAATGATAGTTCATGTTTCTTCATCTGCTGTTGGCGTCACTGTTGTTTGAATTACAGTGACCAAATACCACATTGCATGCTGTTGATAGGAAGCTGCCGAGGACGTTAAGCATTCCCAGCTTAATGGTCCGATATGCAGAAAGTAATTTCCTTGAGGTGATCATGACATGATTGCGGAACCCTTTTTTGCAGCCGGCTCAATGGGGACGGGCAAGCATGATCGATGCTGAGAGGCGCCTCCTGGCTAATGCCCTGCTTGACTTCTCCAACGAGAGATTCTTGTTACTCTCGGAAGCGTGCATTCCTCTTTTCAACTTCACCACGGTCTACAGCTACCTCATCAACTCTAATCAGAGCTTCCTCGGCTCGTTCGACGACCCAAGGCCCATGGGAAGAGGCCGGTACAACAAACGGATGTGGCCCACGGTGTCGTTGTCCGAGTGGCGTAAAGGCTCTCAATGGTTCGAAGTCCATCGCAGGGTCGCTGTCGAGATAGTGTCCGATGTCATTTACTACCCCGTATTCCGGAACCACTGCATGCCTCCTTGTTACATGGACGAACATTACTTGCCAACCCTTGTCACTAAAGTCTGCCCTGGCGCAAACTCGAACAGGAGCATCACTTGGGTTGATTGGTCGGGAGGCGGTTCACACCCTAAACAATTTACAAGGACGGACGTTTCTCAGGTGTTCTTGAATAGGATAAGACATGGATTTAATTGTACTTATAATGGCATCACGACCTCAATTTGCTTCCTTTTCGCTCGAAAGTTTCATCCCAACACTCTTCAGCCTCTCCTCAAGATAGCTCCTCCATTGCTTGGCTTTGTCCCATAGAACAGGACAATATGGCAGTGTCAAATAAAGACTTGACCTGGCTCATGAGTAGCAGGTGTGTTTTCTATAACACTCACTGACCAGCTGAACCGTTCTGACTGCAAACTTGATAACAGCAATGATTACATGTTGGTTCAAGATCATATAAATAAGATTGAACAAAAAAAGAAAAAAGAAAAAAGAAAAAGAAAAAGGAGTCACGAGCCGGTGACCTTAATTATGGTTCTTGATCTCAGGCTTTTCGGTTAGAAATGGCGAAAAGCAGCATATGATTATTCCTGTTTGTCTTGCATAAACATTTCAAAGAAATGCAACTTCTTAAGCTAAGGAAAATTGAGTAGTCACTTAGGGTGCATATGATAATAATTTTATTTCTCTATTTTTCTATTTTTTTGTTCCCAATAAATTTGAAAGAAGAATCCTTTTGGTAACATAAATTCACTTTCTTATTTCTTAAACAAAATTTTCAATCCAAAAATAGGGACTAGAAATGAGAAGTGAAAGTTTCTCATCAAAAATAAAAAAATAAAAAATTTTCTCATCACCCCACCATTATTACTAACTAGCCGCCTGCCCATCCGCTGCCTCCTGTCAACCGCCCAGAGGGAGAAATTTTTTATCGAGTGTATAAATAGAAATAAAAAAATCTATCTAGAAATTGATTTTCAGAATAGAATGATTATTATCCGCATCATTAGAAAGCCAAAAATTGATAAAAAAAGATTGGAGCACCGGGTCAAGATTTTGCATGAAAATAACTGAAAAACAACTATAGAAGATAAGAGAGTATTAGAAGGGACTAGTTAGTCTGTGGTCACCGGCAAGAATAAGTGGACAGTGAATGGAATATGGCAGAACCACAGCACAGAGAGAGAGAGAGAGAGAGAGAAAGAGAAGGTACTGTCCTCACAACTCACAAATGAACTCATAATTAAAATGCTACTCTAAGGTCGACATTATTTTGGTGACATTACATATACATTAGCGTCGATACCACTTTAAGATTCAAACAATCGCCCAGACCATGAAAAATGGTGAATTTAGTACAAAAAGAATGGAGCGGGGAAAAGAATAGATGAACAAAAATAATGCAAGCTACAATTTAGACCACTTTAACTCCACTCGGACGCTTTCCCTCCATTGCGTCCTTCTTGTTACGGCAATCACCACAAAGGAAAGGCCCTTGCCAGGGCTTTGTATTGGTTGAGAATATAGAACCGGCGTGAACAGAGATGCCCTCACTGGAAGCAAGATCGACTTGGCACACTGCGCATACAAATAGACCGGATGTGGATTGCCCCACGGATTCATCAGTCCCTAATCTGCATAACATAAAAAACGGAGCAAATATAATTAAATGAAGAACTAGACTTTATCAGATTAGTGGAGCGCAAATGAAAATATGTCCAGAATTTGATGCCACAAATCACAGCTCATAAACATGCGTCAGTTTCTGACCAATAAAAAATAAAAAGAACGTGTCAGTTTCCATGTTATGCCAATCAAGTGTTCAAAATGCCAAAGCAATGTGGGTGATCATCGTAGAACAACCCATGAGTACAGAAAGTTCTTGTCTAACCACTAAAAGAGTTTAATGCAGTAGACATTATCAAACGAGGGATACTTTCAAAATAATTCAATGAAGGAGAGCATTTGACAAACTACGGTATTAAGGTTCCAATGAGATAATTCTTAGAATGAGATTTCACACAGATGATGTGGCAGGTGGCCATCTATATACATGATTGAAACAGGCAGGTAGAGTTGATCGTGTGCTAGTGGAACTTTGTGTGCAGGATGATGGACAGAGCTCTCAAAATCGCTCTCTAAAACAAGTGAAAAAGATGCAGACTATGCGGATCCATCGCATGCAAAGAGAACCATAAAAAAAACTCCTAGAAGTTTGTGTGTCCCACAACCAACCCAGCATAAAATCAGAAGCATACTGAAGGGTAAACTAACTAGATTCTATGATTCATCGAAGCCTCATATCAGTCTAGATTCTGTGATCGTGCGATTCAAAGACTACAAAGCAATTCCTGTGAACTTACTGCTTTTCGTAGATGACAAAGAATAACCAAAATGTATGCTCATGGAACCATTGGTCAGAATAAAAAATATACAAGATGGACATTTCAAAGAAAAATGTAAGAAAATCATCACGTTTAATATACCAAACCTTTGATTTAGTAAAAAAGAGTGCAAACCTTTCTGCGAGCATCGCTGAGCCTTCTTCAAAAAGTTCTTCAACTATGCCAATAGCTGACAGCTTTTTCGACAGCTTATTAGCAGAACCCTTGGACTTGCTCCTAAATAATAGTGCCCTCAGTTTGTTCTGCTTTTTTGGGGGAGGTGCAATCTGTATGGAATTATCAGGTGGAATTATGTCAACAACAATGCATGTTGTGTCATCCTTCAGCCCTCTTGTCCTCAATGCTTCCTTCAAAATTCAAACATGATTGAATTTATATGCATTCCCGTACTTGATTACTCTTTATAATAAGGATGTTCAAGAAAGTTCAACACGACTACAAGGAAATTGAGAATGCATCAAGTATTAGTCGCCAACTCACCTTCACCACTTGTCTAGCAGCAAGTTCTGCAGGCACTCCACGACAAGATTTTGCAGCCATTTCAGAAGGAAGGGCATCCCAAATACCATCTGAAGCAATTATGAGTCTCCCGCCTACGTTTGATAACTGTTCACGAAAACTTGGTTATTAGGTTTAAATTTCAAGTTAAGCAGACATCACCATTTTTCTCTATCTGTACTCTATTGAAATTCTACGTCATCTACTAAGATCAAACAAACTCAACAGAAACTACATGAAGGATAAAAATGCAAAGCTCAACTTCATTGGGTGTAATTAACGATATACATAAATTAAAGCGAATGCATTGTTTGGGTACATGGACACATGCTATTCAATCTCCTGGTCACAAAATTCTTCCAGCTGACTTGAAAAGATAATTACCTTCACTTGCTTAACATGGGGTACTGGAACTATAAATTCTCCTACATCCATGTCTCCAATTGACCTGGAAAGGCATAGTCCACCTGGCCAACAGCGGAGGGGACCAATCTGTAATGGTTAAGAACACATTTTTAGCAAGCAAAGTACAGTAACCCCTAATAACAATTATCTTCACTGATTCCTGATCATATAGCACAACGCACATAAGCAAGGGATTTAAATGAGAGTTTACTGCTGAAGGCAGAACTATGTTGGTGAAACTCAGAAAAAATCCCAAGTCAAAACACCATTAGTTAGATTATAATTATTTCCATAATACAGATATTGAATTCCCCATGAGATGTCAGATCTGTTAGCTTAGGTTTCATCTTCACACGTCTTTCATTGTGGTTTTTAAGTTTGTGACGAAGTCCAACTTCATAAAGCTGGATATAGCTGATAAAATTTAAGTCAAATTATGGTGTTAAAGTCCTGCTATTATTGCTTGTCAGTTGTTAAGATTCAGCATTCACCTCCATGCCTTCTCCTGTCAAATCTCTGCTCACTGCTTCTGCTCCTGATTAATGTTTCCTCAAATTCTAATCACAGTCAACCCTTCTTTTAACCAGAAACATATCTCCACTCCATCTATTACAACCATTCTTATCCAACCTGACATCATCATGGCCATCCTGATCACTATGAAGAGAATGTCAAGAGGAAACAAGTCAGGAGTCAAAAGCACCTTACCTCAGCACCACCAAAGATGCTCAGTCTTCCAACTTCACCTCCACTTGCAGTGACTCGCTCCCTCCTACAATTAAATCATAAATAACAAATAAGCTATCTGGAAAAAGCAGCAAAAGGCATATAAGGCTTATAGCATGCTTACTCCTCTGCATTATCTTCAAGTCTGTGATCAACAGTTAGATTAGAAACAGCGCCCCCCTGAGCATCTAAAACACAACGAGAATCTCCAACGCATGCAACGGTCACAGTCCATCCATCAACGATTACAAAAGTAGCAGTTGTTCCAGAGGTTTCTCCTGCATAAACCAATATATGGGACACATTTCATTTCCAAATTATTTTGTCAAAGTCTCTCTTTAAACAGTGTGAACTGTTGACTCAAAGAACGATATCCATACCTCTCCTCTGAAATTCCTTATCTGTCTTCACAAATCCAGCAACTAATGCCCTAGGGAGAGCTTGGAGCCAATCCTCTCGTCCAAGACCACGAGGCATAGCGCTGATAATATGATTTAATAAATGCTCCTTCGAATAAATGGCGGCAGCATTTCCATTATGACCATCAAAGACCTAATGATTAGAAGAAGCGGGTGAGAGGTTGAAAACTAAATCATTCATGAATTACATGCGAGCACCAATCTCCTCTGTTTGATGAATATGTAATCAAGGACATGAACTGATTATGTTTCTGATAGTAACCATAAGAGTTATGCAGAATTTACTGTAAGCAATTGATTGATGCCATCTCTATACATATCCAGTGTGAATCGGTAAGTTTTTTCAGAGCAGTCCTTAGTCACAACGAGCTGTTTATATGACTCCAGGCTTCTAAAATTACAAAGGTTCACTCCTTTACAAATGATAATAAAGCATACAACAAAGCAGATCCAGGTTAGCTTTATGTGTTGATAAGTACATAACGATCCCAACATCAATCAGGAAACTGACCGTCGATTTGAACCACTCAAAAGTCCCACAAAGTTAAATACAAAACTCGAATAGACAACTCACTTAGCCCTCTCTGATGTACAGAGGTACCACAAACAGAAGAACGAGGAAAGTCCTGAAAAAAGGTACTTACTGCAAAAACAGAATATGCTGACGAAGGATTTCCGGGGACCCGCTGACAGTCCGTCTTTATCAGAAAGAAATCTTCTCCCTTCTTAGATTGGGAAGCACAGCCATACCTCACAGTGGGCTTCTCCAATTTCTCATTCTTCATCTCTCTGTTGATCAGCGCGGCAAGAGGCACTAGATCGTGACCACGGCGCCTCCCTTCTCCAGAGGCCATGTACACTTGCCTAATAACTTCAACCCGCTTCCCTCTGGCTGGCAATTTTAGTTGACCCTTGCTCTAAATTTCATTATCCTCAACAAGCTTAGCATCCAATAACGGTGCTAAGGTCAGCAACACCCAGAAAGCTCAATAGCACAGCTCCTAAAGGGCGTGGCAAAGTTCCACTCCAGAACAAGACACTGTTTTGCTTCTGCGATCAGTCGAGAAGTCGCTGAACTCGATCTGTAACTGAACAATCACAAGATCTGGTAGAACACCCACTGAGTACACGAAATTCAGCGGTCAGCCCAACACAGACCACCAAACATTAGCCGAGAAAATCGATTCTTTCAGCAGTTCAAACCAGATTTGAGCCAGATCGACCAGATTTAGCTAAAAAAGAGTGGATTTTACGATATGGGTCTGCCTAAGTTTAGCCGTCTAATGCCCTCCAGACATGGAAGAAACTCGAGCAAGGCTCATAAACCGGGGAACTACCTGAGAGAATGTCTGCATGTACGGACCGAGCACAGACCCGAATGCAGATCCAATGGAGGGACGCCAAGCAAAACAGCACCCACGTTGAGTAGACAACGGGGACGGGCGATGAAAGAAAAAAGAAGGGAAACAGGTAATCAACACGCAAAAGAAACGCGTAGTGATGATGAGGAGGTATGAACTGTAAGAACCCACTAATCGATTGCCCCAAAAGATCCCCTTTTTAAAGAAAGTGAATAAACAAAAGCACCGGACTCGGTTTAGAGAGAGAGAACCAGGTCAGCTTTCGCTCGCTTCCTTCTTTCACACCTCCCCCCATGCTGTCTTCCTCCTCAGACAACCTTAAACAAAGGATCTAATAAAATAGGATAAAGGAGCTGCCGAGAAAATGCGGTTGCTTGGCCAGACAAAGCTTCTTTTTTTTCTCTTTTTTTTTCCTATTGAATGGTTCGGAGGAGGAGAGAGAGAAAGTCAAGCTTCGCCGACCGTCGGAAAGCGATCTGCATACAGGCCTCCGCGTTTCTGAACCCGCTGAACGACTGATTCCATGAAAGTTTCCCTTTCTTTAATTTCCGGCAAAGTCCTTGCTTCTTTCCCGGGAAAATGAAGTCTACCGAGCCGGTGAGGAAGATGCGGAGAACTTGCATGCAACAAGAAACACCATCAGACAGAAAAAGATATGTCATTATCATATCATAGGGACTCATTGGACAAAATAATTAAAATCTATGGGAGTGAAAAACGAACCACCTATGTTTTCATTTCTTTCATAAGAAAGAAATATTTTTGGGTTTTGGCTTTTATTTAGCTTGGGTCTCATAATTTTCATAATTATATAAGATTGTTTTGATTGCCACAATAAAAATCGAGATAATATGAACAGAGATAAGATAAGAAATGTGGAGGGTTTTGCTATATCATTGATAAAATATTGGATGTCATCACAAATATAGTAATAAAAATATAATGGCAATGCAAAAAAAAAAAATCACTTAATGAAATCCTCATTTTCCTAGAAAAAAGAAGTCTACTGAATTGACGAGGAACACGCGGACAGCTGGCACGAATAAAAAAAAAAGTGAAATAGAAAACGATATGCCATTATTATATGAACTCAATGGACAAAATAATTAAAATCAATAAGAGTGAAAAAGGAACAACCCATTTTTTCTTTCATAGGAAAGAAATATTTTGGGTTTTTTATTTTTTTTATTTTGCTTGGGTCTCATAAATTTCATAATTATATAAGACTGCTTTCATTGCCATAATAAAAATTGGGATGAGATAAGATGATCATATAAGAAATATGAAGTGATCTATTATATTATATTTGATATTTGGTAAGACTGGATATCATCACATTTTTAGTAATAAAAATATAATGACAATGCAAAAAAAGGAAGAAAGAAATCAATTAATAAAGTGAAAGAATAAAAACATAAAAACGGGAGCCACCTTAATGACGGTGGTCCCCAAGTGGTAGTGCCTCTGTGGTAACCGCCATGGTGGTGGTCATGTTTGTTGTGGTGATTGCCTAGGACCAATACGATAGAGTTATGGCATCTGATCTTGATTCATATCTCAACCTTCAAATGCAAACATGACTATCGTGATAGTGGACCAACAATACAACTAGATAGGATAACTGACAATAGAAATGGGTGGGGAAGGGAGAAATCTCATATGTCCAGAGGGTCATCCAAGTAGTGTGATCATTGTGTGGCAGTTGCCATTAGTACACTTGATTGTTATTGCCTAAGTCTTATGCCCTTTCCTCTTGATTTTTTTTTTTTTTTGTGACCCAGGAATCACCGTACAGCTGGTAGCCGGCGGCGTAAACCCAAGGCGGACTGAGCCACCACTACAGACCCAGCCGCGGGTGAGTCGCGCGAATGCGACGCCTTTGGGATTTTTCGCTCCTTCCCTTCGTGATGAGGAGAAAGCCCAAAGCCATCTGCGCCACCGCGGGCGGTGGTACCTTTCCTCTTGAATTTTCTGTTGTATAACCCACTCACAATGCAACAATAGTGGTCCCCCTTCCAACATGAAAAGGGAATGTGGGGGTTCGAATTCCCATTTTCTTAGGGGGTTGGGATGTTGATGATTTAGTTTCAAGTGTGGGTTTTTTCACGCCCTACAAGAAGGTAAGACAAAATTTTGAAACTGAGAATTAGAGTAGGAATAAAGTATAACCGACAAAAAAAAAAAAAACACCCATAATGCTCCAATAGTATATATTCAATATTTTATCCAATCTTATCCTTTCCCAAATGTGTCCTCGGATAAATCCCATCCCCCCAAAAAAAACATAATTTGTATTCCATAAAACTTTTTTATCTAGGTGATCAAACGTACCCTGATTGTTAGTGGAATAGGTTTTAACACATTAAAAATCTTGTTAAATAGTCAACAAAGTAAAATCCGTTACAATTAGCTTCTTTCGTGTTCTGTGTAATTAATGTTAAGAAATCACTGCTGATTTGGCAGTCGCTTGACCAATTTTCCATGCACCACATTAGCATTTGTCCAAAGAATGACTGGGATTCCAATCAAGGAACTTGGATTGGATTGCAAAATGTTGAAAAGTTTATTACATTGGGTTATCGAACACAATATTCCAAATTGTTTCCTCTACAAGTTTAACAAATGACTACATGATCAGCATTTTAGATGTAAATGAGTAGATAAAATTTCAAAAATGATATTGAACATCTGACAAAGTAGAATACGCATGGTGTCGATATAGATTTTTGACCCACCGATTGAGAAATCAAATGATATTAACACGTGCATGCGTATGATTATGATAGAATTTTTAAGGATGATATCAATAACATGGCAGTATTTTTCTCACTTTATCACTTTCGATCTTCTACTTTTGAGACCTTAGTTTGTCTTCCCACCCCACGGCAATGACTTAAATATCCTCCTTTTTAGGAAAAGAAAAGGCTTGAAATCCTTAGCCTCAAACCATCTATACTCCCCCAATCTACCGCCATCCCCCAACGTCGCAAGCCATCACCCCCGTTATCTCTGGCCACACCGCTGCCATCGTTCGATGCCGATGAGGGAGCTTTCTGTGGCGGCCCTTTGTGGCGGTGTGACGATGAAGGCAGTAAGGAGGCGAATTCGTATTTTCAAAAATAGAGGTAAATAATTGGATACAAGTTCGTATGTCGATCCAACTTCTTATTTTATGACTATTGGTTGAATGATTGTCAAGTGGGTAAGCTCGCATGCATGTGCCTAACATCGAACGCCGTTCCACCAACCTCTCCCCCATCCCAATTCAACGAGGACTTCGGAAAGCAAGAGAGAAATTTCATTGCATCGATGCACTTTCTTTTAGAATTTCTTGCACTTGCGAGGAAGCTGCTCGGAAACCGTCGTGCCAATCGAAATGGTTGAATAGACAGGACCACGAATTGAGGGTGTACTTCCGCCTTGGCCCAATTAAAAAGGGGACAATCAACTACTTCTTGCCAACCACAAATTGGTTCGCTCATTTTTGTTTATGGCGGGTGGGTGCAATTTACCGACACACCATGTTCTTCTCTTTTGTTTGGGCGTCGATAGGGCGCTCTGCATGGACTTTCGAGAATCGTTCCGGCTTGATAAGAAGCGAGCCATCCGTGTTGAATCGAGGGAATGCATGATTGACTATGATTATGATACTATGACATGATCTTACGATGACAAGATGAATAAGAATTCAATTTGAGATCTCCCTCTTTGTGAGATATAAATCTATCATTAGTGCTCTTTGGCTAATCCACTTTCCTTGGATTGCAAAATCTCTACCAATCTCCACGAGACACGTACTAGACCTTGTTCACAGACGAGACATTTGACCATCGTAACTTTGCTGACTTAATGACATATATAAATCTAACTTAAGAGTCAGCTTAATTGTTTTCTTTAATTGGGCGTACTTTTTACATGTTTATACAGGGTCTAGGCACTTCTTGATAAAAGCGCCATCATTCACCATCACGTCTTAAATAATTTTGTCCCATTCTACCATGGGAGAGAAAAATATTTTAAGCAATACTTAAATTAGGATTGTTAATCATATTGTATGCAAAATTTGAAGGTTTAATTCCTTAAAAGCCCTCCTCAATTTTAGATCCAATCCCAATTTTGTTCCAAACTTTCTTTTATCTGAAAAAGTCATTAACTTTATCTCTGATCCCAAATCTACCTCAGTCTACCTTTCGTCCAAAAAATCACTATTGGTTTTTTCAAAATTGTCAACATCAAGAAGCTTCTGTTGTTCCTTACAAAGGTAAGGTGTTAATAAAATTGCAAGTTTTGATAATGAACTTCTAAATGGTCCTAATGTTAATAATTTTGAAGAAACTGGTAGTGATGTTTGGACAATACATTGACGAGGAAAGATTTAGTATTAAAGTAAAAAAAATTATGATTTTTTTTTTACAAAAAAAATTCAAGGTAGAGTTGTGATTAAACAGAAAGGTGAGATAAGCCAAATTCAAGATGAAAATATCATTTAAAAAAGTTTAAGCAAATTTTGCATTTCTTCAATTTAAGTTAGATGGGATTCTCCACCTTTCGGGCAGATTGAATCGAATACCAATGGGGTCTCTAAAGGTAACCTAGGACTTACTAGTGTAGAGAATTTATTTAGAAACAAAGGGGGTGACTAGGTTAGTAGTTTTTCCATATTTGTAAGAATATGTTCGTTGACATAAGAACTTTAGGCTTTGTGGTTGGGACGCAACTTTGCAAAACAACTTGATTTTCATAAGATCATTATTGAGATTGACTCTAAAATCGTCATTGATCTTGTTAGTCTAAAGTTCATAATTGACAATGTTGGCCTTGCTTTGCTTAAAAAATATAAGAAGACTTATTCACTCTTACTTTGAGTTTAAAATTCAACATGATAGTGCTCTGTTGATTGGCTTGCTAATTTTGATATAGAGAAGCACTTGGATACTAGTTTCTTTTTATTATCTTCCATAGGGTTACTTTATATTTTATTAGGTGATAAAATAAGGATAGTAGATTTATAATGTTCAATTTTCGTATCCAGTTGTGACTCTTTTCCATACTAAAAAAAGAAGAAAATAAAAAGAAGAGTATATATAAGTAGATGAAAGCATGTCATCACCATAAAAATAAGCTGCCTTTTTTCTTTCTCATGAGTGTCCCCACCAAATGTTCTAGAGTTTCTTCTCTTTATAATAAAATTGTGATATTTCTATAATGCATCCATGACGAGGTGCAATTAAGGCATCCATTCATCTTACTATGATATGATTGAAAATGCACCATTTGAAGGGGTATGAGAACCACTGGGGTTTGCCAAGTGGCCACCATTCCACCATGGAAGGGGGAGGTGGAGGGTTTGAATCCTCACATTTTCAGGGGGAATTGGGGGTGGGGATGATGTAGTTTTAAAAGTGGGTTTCGACTCCCACACCTTACAAAGAGGTAGGGCAAAAGTTTAAGAGTGAGAGTTAGAGTAGAAATAGCGTAGGACTGACAAAAAGAATGGGGGGTATGAGTAGTTATTTTAAAAAAAAAGTATAAATGGGATGACTTTAGAAGATAATTGATTGATGACAATAGAACGTTTCAGAAAAGAATGCTCCTCATTTCTCTCTCTCACTCCATCAAAGAAGAACGAACAAAAGGCAATTCTATTATTGCTTTGAGAAAACAATTATCATTAACGTTGTGGAATGTGAATACTTTCCTAGTGATTGTATTTGAACCATCGTGAAGTCGTATTGTCCATCGTTCACTTGTGATTCATCGTTCATTCCTAGGTAATTTGTTCATTGCACATCGAAAATGTTAGTCATTTTTTCCGTTGACTTTCTTACAACATTGGTATTATAGCTTATGTTATGATCTTTGCCTTATTTTGCATTGAATTTTCCCGCTTGTTGTTTGATATTGGTATCAAGAGGATGAACTTCACATCGTCTGGATGTTCATTGTTGGGAAATTGCAATATGAATCTTAAAAAAAACGAACTGAAGTGAAGAACGAGTTGGGGGTCGTGGACCACCGTACAATTTTGGTCATTTTTTCGGAATATTTTTCTTGACCAAAATCAATTTTTGAATATATGAGGTGAAAGTACTCATCGAGATGATCACAACGGTGGGTGGCATGCCGTTGGACAACATTGGACACGCCCACACATGCAGCAGAAGCCACAACGCATGAGTGCCATGAGCCCCATGCGTTAGGGGTGAGCACGGTTCCCAAGTAGAACTGGGAACCGGAGGGTCCAGTTCGTTTCAGTTCCTTTTTATGAGGAATCAGCGATTTCGGTTTCGGAACCGGTTAAGGCTCCAAAAGAAGCCCCAAATAGGAAATGCCCCAAATCAATTACCCTTCATTCACACTTTCACGATCACAGTTCTCTGAATCTTTCCTGTTTTTGCCTCTACCCGTCGCTGATGCCGCTCACCCTCAACGTCGTCGCCGAACATTGCTCGCCCTCGATGCCACTGCCAGACGCCCTAACCCTTGATGCCGCCGCCGAATGCCAGTCGCCCTACGCTTGTCTCACCCTTGCCTCTTGCTCCCTCGATGTCGTCACCCCTCGCTTGCCTCGTTGCTTAGCCACTCGCCGTCAATGCCACCAATGGATGCCGCTCGTTCCCTCAGTGGAGGCCGCTCGCCGCTTGTGCAGTCGCCCCCAATGATGCTCGCTCGGTTGCCCTGGACGCTGCTCCCCCCCGACGCCACTCGGCCAGCCACCCCCAACACTGCTGGCCTAGTTGGCCCTTGACATTGCTCAGTAGTTGACGACGCTCGTCCCAAGTGTTTGTCTCGATATGCTTGTAAGAAGAAGCTAATTTGGATGGTTTAACCTGGAGATTATGATTCATGGGCACTTGAGTTGGTTCTTCAGGTTGGCGGTCGCCATTTGCATTTTGCTTTGTGATTTTTGTTTTGTGATGAGGCATAACTTGTCTAGTTCGTGTCAAGTAGATTTGATGGGACTTGTAATACTTATGCGATTTGATTATATTTGTTTTTTAATAAAGCACATTTACGAGATGAGCTGTTGATCCACTGCCCCTTCCTCAAATCAAAGGATGTGATGTGTTTTTAAGTCATGAGCAAGCAGATTTGCTCGTCTTGTACTGAATTTTCATTTTTTTAGGGAAGGGGCCCTTGTAGCTGATGTTACATCCTGTAATCGAGCCATAACTACTTGAGAATTGGCAACTGACTTGATTAACAATTTGTTCGCATTTCTTTTGATTTTTATGCTGTTATTTTTTGTCCTTCACACGTTTTTTATTTATTTATATCTAGCATGCAGTTTGGTTAGACAGAAGCATTTGAGTCGCATTATTTACTTAAAAGATTTTGGTACAGTAAATGTATCGAACCCTTGAGAGGATAATGGCATGTCTTCTATTCTCTTTTCTCTTATCAAATTAGAGTTGGAGTAGATGAAGAAGAAGACTGATCCTTTGGTTTTTATGGATGTCTCCATTGATGGGGACCCTGTTGAAAGAATGGTTTTTGAGTTACTCATTTGTGAATGCGAATCTTAAATTTTTTTAACATCTGTATGTCCTCAGTTATTGCATTTCTTTTGAAATTTGCTGCGGATTCTTCACAATCCTTATATGTTGACTAGCTTTCTTGCGAATCTGGTTCAACGGCTTTTTCTTGAAGTTGCTCCAAAGATGGCAGAAAATTTCCGAGCACTTTATACTGGAGAGAAGGGAATTGGCTAGAAGACAGGGAGGCCACTGCACTTGAAGGGGCCGTTTTTCCATCGGATCATTAGAGGCTCTATGGCTCAGGTATGTTTGTTTGTTCATGTAAGAGCTTTGTTCTAGAGAAAGTTTGGCCTTTATGGTTGTGTAAGGCTAAATAGGTTCTTTTGGTCAGTTACCTTTCTTTATGCTCTAGGATACAGGGCTGATGCTCACAACTGCTTTTCTTGTGATATAGTTTTAAGGTTGTACTTACCATGTTGTCCACCCTTTATTTTTTCTTTGGTTAACATTTCACATACATTTCTTTGAATATTATCTTTCTCACTATTGGATTTTTCATTGATTTTTTGTTATTTTTCTTTTTCTTTGCTTTTTGCAGGGTGGTGATTTTCACAAAAGAGATGGTAAGAATTTTTTTCATGGCTATCCAATTTGTCTGTTTGTTTGTAATTTCACTCATCTTCCATGGTGTCTTTTGAGGCCTAAACTTTGGATTTGCTTGTTACGTGGTAATTTATTGAGGTTCTTTTTTCTTTTTTGTGTTTGGTTTCTATTATGTGCATCTCGTTGGTCAAGATGGACAACACTACAAATTGCTATAGGTGAACAGGCCAATGGCCATTATATGTGATTATGTGCATATACGTGACATGTTTACTTATTAGTTAGTTTGGATGAGTCTAGTACGTGTCACTACACATTCATCACACCAATGCGTTCTTTGAAAGCTATGTTACCTTTGAATCTCAACAAAATGTTGTTGGGTTTTGAATTAATAGTCTAATGTTCTTTTATGGATATAGAAGTTTTGGTTTGTCTCTTTCCTTCTTCGTTATAATTCAAATCTGAAAATGAAAAAATAAAAAAATAAATAAAAAGAACCAGTTGGAATCTGGAACCGACCATGGAACTTATGACAAGATAGGTTCCAGGTTCTTGGTTCTAATGGGTAGGTTCTAGGTTCCAAAAAATGAGGAACCTGTACCCGAAGGTAAGTTTCAGGTTCCAGACGAAACTGAATCGGAACCGGAAACCGCTCACCCCTAATAAGGCCGAACATAATAGTCTTACAATCGTGTATGCTTGCAGACTATCAGATGTGAGTATTTAATTGGGCGCTATAGAAAGCAAGATTATATAGCACTCGAGCTAAATATAAGTATGTGAGAAACACGTGATTATGTTTAAGCTAAAATCTATATAGTGGATGTGTTTAATAAATGAGATAAGCTCTTATAAAAAGAGAAATTCACTATAGCATATAATTAATACTACATGTGCATTGTACTACCGACAAGAGAAGATGAGTGAAATGATCCTTATTTGCCCATTGTGTAAGCCCTTGAAGAAATTTATAATTTATCTCATTTTGTGCCTTATGTTGCTTCTAACTATATTTTTGAAGTAAAAAAAATCAATATTGCTACTTTAGCATGTTACCGGCCATCATGAATATATATGGTTTTATGGGACATGTCTAAAAAACAGTTGTTTTACAATGGAGAGAGACTTGAGTGCGAATGATGACTATTGTTGTTTTACATTTATCACATGTACATACTAGTCGACCAATTATAATGCTTTTGTGATTTTGGATATAATTGTAAATATATTGTATTATGAGAATAGTCAAGTATAGCCTTTAGGGGATATGCATACTTGGATTGATGTAGCAAAATATATTTAATGTATTGTGAGACATCAATTGTTTATTTCTTTGTGGGGTTATAGCCATTATGTCATCCTTAATACGAGCAGAATTTGAGCTCTCAAGTGTAAGTGTATTTACTAATTATACAGCTTTCTTACTAGTATGAATTGTTTCTAAAGTATATGAATATTGAATGCCTTATATTCTTGATAGAGCACCATCAAGCCTATCATGTCTAAGTGGGAGATGTTATATTTCTATGTTATGTTCATGATGGGGTGCGATTAAGGCACCTATCTATCTTGATGTGATGTGATTGAGAATGCACTCTTTAAAGGGATATGAGTAGTTATCTTTTAAAGAAAGTATAAATATGCTGACTTCAGAAGATAACTCACTGCTGACAATATAATGTTTCAGAAAAGAATGCTTCTTATTTCTCTCTCACTCCAACAAAGAAGAACGAATAAAAGGCAATTCCATTATTGTTTTGAGAAGATAATCGGCATTAACGTTGTGGAATGTGAATACTTTCCTTGTGATTGTATTTGGACCATTGTGAAGTTGTATCGTCCGTCGTTCACTCGTCATTTATCGTTCGTTCCTGGGTAATTTGTTTATTGCACATCGAAAAGGTTAGCCGTTTCTTCCACCGACTTTCTTCCAACACCAATAACCTATGGTATATTACATAAATTATCATCAAAATGCGATGCGCATGGATGGGCAATTCGCGTGGAGATTAGTCTAGTGCAAGTTCACGTATACACCATGTTATTCTAAAAAAAGAAAAGAAAAAGGCTAATCAAAAAGTGATTTTTCTTGCTTATTTTTCCTCCGTTCTGATATTTTTGCAAAGGGATGATAGCCTTAGAAAGTACACAAAGGCAGAGCTTTGATCGAGGCCTTATTACTTGCGTTGACCTGAAATAGTTTCAGGACAAGCGCAAACTAACCCAAGACTTCAGAATAGAAACCATATGCGACACCCATGCTGTTTTTTTAATAACCTTGAATGGAGAAACCTCTAACATAGTGCAATACTTAAGCGACATTTGTCCCCAGAAATGGTCCTTGCTTGGTAGTTTCCCAATCTTTAAGCTCATTCGATCGTCTTCACCGAACTTCATGTTGATGTAGAAGCAATCTGGGACGAATTCGGTTCTTCAAAGCGTAGCCGGCTTAGTCCTCTGTTGACAAAGATTAAATGCCAATGGCCCAAAACAGATGAAATGGACATGGTGTAGATTGCCAACCAGATATGTTCCGTCTGGTCATAGTGTAGCGCTTCGACGAAAGCGACAGACGGGTCAAGTTTGGGCGAGCAGCTCAACTAGAATTCCCTTACAGGTTCGTGTTCCTGCGTGGTCGTCTTAGTACTTTCCCTAGACGGCCCATGCAAGGATCCTTCTGTCACTGAAGGTTTGACTTTGCATGGCCTTGATAGACAGTAGCTGACAGAGTAATCAGCTCGGTCGCTCATGCTAATTGCAAAAAACAGGCCCACTGCTTTCTGAACATGGTAGCATTTCAAAGGCAATGAATCCATCGATTTATGCTTTGCTTAAGTTGTCGATTTTTCGTCCTTGTGGTGGTTTTAGTCATCGCACATGCTTCGAGGGAAGCGCTTTCGTAAAGACTTGGCAATGCAAATCCTTTTCAAACCAAAGAGAATGCGACATCTTTTGTTTGGGCAAAATGCTGAGGCCTGTTTTAGTCTTTATGACCAATTCATGATTTTGATGTCTAGTGACGTTATACTAACCTATTCCCATGAGTTGACAATGATTAATTGAAAGAGAGAGTATCTGTGGGCTCTTATGATATCATGTCACTCATCCATCTAACTAATTCCTCAATACAAAAATATTGACGAAGATACTTTTCTCCTAGTTGAAATAATGAATAAT
Source organism: Eucalyptus grandis (assembly GCF_016545825.1). Classification (NCBI taxonomy): domain Eukaryota; kingdom Viridiplantae; phylum Streptophyta; class Magnoliopsida; order Myrtales; family Myrtaceae; genus Eucalyptus; species Eucalyptus grandis. The sequence continues at coordinate 48,127,355 of NC_052613.1, read as the reverse complement.
GTGGTACTTGGTTCGATGCGATTGGTTGGTGGAGAGCGACGCGACACTCCGCTAACGCCTAGAAATCTCTCGTATTAAATGGGTATTGGGGTAGCCTGTTTGTATGCGAAGACGGCCCCGTTTGGTTTGGCATTTAGAAGGGGCTTTTGGCCTCTAAAGGGGTTTGGGTAAAAGCGGGTGGTGTTTGGTTCAATACTTGGGGGACTTTGGGGAGATGCAATTGCATCTCCAATGGGCTTGAAGGGGCTTTAGGGGAATGGAGGGGGAGAGGTCAATTGGAAAGTTGCATTTTCGGAATGCAACTTCTACTGTTCATCTTCACCGGAGAGAAGAACGACCGCCGGCCAAGGGGTCGCGCGTGCCGGCAATGCACCGGCGACTGCTGGCCAAGGGTCCCCCGACCTCGGCGACTGCTGCCGGACCTCACACGATGCCTGGGTCGCGTGAACCAGCGGCCGCGTTGCCGAATCGCACGACCCGGGCGGCCGCCCGAGGTTGCGCGACCTCGGCGACGGTCGCCGAGGCCTCGGGCGACCCAGTGATGGCCGCCCGGGTCGCGCGACCTGTGCAGCCAGATCCTGCCATCCGCCGCTAGATTCGGTGGTCCGCCGCCGATCCGCGGTCCCTGGCGACTTCAAAAAAGAAAATAGAATTTTTTTATTTTTTTAATTTAATAAAAGTCATTTACAAGTACAAATTTTACTAAACGGTATTTTGGTCAAAGTTGTATTTTAATGCAAATTTTACCAAACGGTATTTGCATTTCGGAAAACCCCATTTAGCCAAAGGTATTTGCATTTTGACAAATGCATTCCCCAAAAGCCGAACCAAACGGGTCTACTACAAGGATGATCTCAAAGTATCTTTTATCATACAGCGACTTCGAGGTCAATTTAGGCACGTATGCATTGATCGTAACATCTTCATTTTTATATGTGCCTTTTCTTTTAAACCGGGGAAGTGACTTTAGGGTGTTTGACTTGAATTGCGATGTTAAAATAATTATAATCTCTTCGATCAAGCTGCAAAAGAGCTAAAAAAAGGGCTACCTTTCTTCTACCATACTTATAGTAACCTTACGGGATACAGAGATGCATGAAACGATTAATTAATTATAGCCTAGACTCGTTAAAAATTGCATTACACACCAAAGGCTGGAGAGATCGACAGCTTCCATTCGCCACCTAAGTCCATTAGTGAGCTTGATTTTAGTTAACAGAAATTAATGAAAAGTAAATTTGTCATAGATATATTAATTTGGGATTATTAATGGTCAATATACATGAAAGTATCTTTAATAGTGATTAGAACCTAAGTCCATTATTGGTTGATTGTGCTCATGTTGCTGTGATTAGAACCCATTGAGGAGGCAAGTATGCATACTATTTTAGAATTAGGTTACATATAGATTGCATCTAGATAATCATTTCACATGTCATTAGTTAGATTAGCATCACGTAAGCATATATAATTAAATTGTATCTCATGCATTGCTTAGAGTTTAATCTTTTGTTAAACAAGAAAAAGCCAAAAGGAATTAAATGTCATTGTATTTGGAAATCATGTTAGGGCATGCATTTTTTAATTAACATCTTGCAGATATTGGGAAATTAATCATAATGAAATTATGCTTTGTTTAATGCATTGAGGTTTGCCCTATTTAAAGCAATTTATTTATGTTTCAATTTGTTGAGTGTTACATCACTCATTGCGTACTCACATAGTCATCTATTACATATTAGTGGATTATGATTAATATAGACTAAGATTGTCAGGTAAGTAATTTTAAAAATAAAGAGAAAATGTATTGAAATGATGTTAGATTGATTTAACACAATCAATTTTCCGTATCTATGAATCTCTAGTTTGTAGAAGTAATGTATTTTCCCCACAATTTACTTGGGTTTCTAATTGGCTCATAATAAATAAATGGCAACTCATAATTGAATTGATTTGCATGTTAAACTGGTTAAATTGAAACCTCAAAGTTGTAGTTAATATGGGCTTAGAAGAGTTCATGCTAAGCTTTGAATCGGTAATCCATTAGCTTTCCATTTAATAGTTTACCTATTGAAAAAGTTGCAAAAGGCCAAAGTTGATGTGGATAGTTTTTCTAAATATTTTTTTTTCTTTTTTTCTTCTTCCTTTGCTGGTGTGGACTAGCCATAAGCGAGGGTTGATTTGCCGGCCTTGGGCAAGGTTCTCCCTCACCAGATCTTGCTTGCGAGGTTGAACTTTGCCACATGCTGACGAGTCTTGTACTCATTAGCTTTGTTGGATCTAGTGAGAGTCAACCTTCCTAGCCCTTGCTCATTAGCTGACCGTCAAAAGGAGAATGAAAAAAAAAATTAAAAAAAGAGAGAAAATAAAAAGTATAAAAAATAAATTTTGAAAAAAGAAGAAGTGTCAACGTAAATTTTGGCCATGCCATGTGAGATGCTCAATGCTATGTCACATAGGATGGTTGGTATCCACGCCAGTGATTTTCAACCTAAATTGATTGGAATGATTATGTCGACAAATCATAAAAGGGTTTACAACTAAATCAATTGAAATTGAAAATTAAGAATGAATTGGGACGTGTACAATAAATTTTAAAACTTTTTTGGTAATTCTCTAACTCCACATCTCGATGAAAATCCTAACCTTTCTTTCGATAAATCTCTCTCTCCCTCTCTCCCAAAAAGACTCGCTTAAAAAAACTTCACCTGTAGGCTTTCTGAAGTTGAAGAGTTTGTTTTTCTTTTATATGCCTTGATTTTTTTCTCTCTCTCGATTTAATCGGTGAGTTTTTTTTCGCCTCATTTGGCATCTTCTTTGGCTTGTTGTTACTTTTTCCCTCTCATCATGGTGACTAAATTTGTTTGTAGATGCAAAAAAATTTTGAGTATGTCGTCACCAGTCTAGCCAGTAGGATGCTTGGAACGTGGTTCTATGACTTCTCCTAGATTTGGCGAAAGCTCATCTCTCCTGATTTAGGTATAGATCTAAATTATGGAGCTATTCTCTCTCGACCTAAATCTAGATCTGAGAATTTATTAGAGATGTTCGATCTATGGTGATTCAATATGTTATCTTTGTCTCCGTATGGCAACGATGTTGAAGACACCGAATTTAGGTGCACACTACAAGCCATAGTTCCTAAAGGGGAAGATCTCGACTTGTGTCCATCACTGAGGGTTTCAGTTGGTTGGTTGTCAATGGCTTTTTGAGGTTGTGATAGTTTTGGTCTTTTTAGATGAGAGTATACTTATAAGTACAATCCTTCTTTATTTTTCTAGGGAAATGAGAAGAGAATGGCTCCGTCACTCTCCCAAATGTGACGAAGCACTCTTCACCACAAGATTTTCCCCCAAAACCTGTTAACCGGTGCATCCAGTTTTGCGGCAAAAATATACTTTAAATTAAACGCTATAGTGTTGTTAAACAATTCCATTCGGTGGGACTTTCAAAAAAGCAAAGATCAAATGAAAAAGAGAACATAGTTGGGCCAAAAATCAAACTGCAAAATAACAAGAAGAATAAAAAAAAAGACAAAATAAGCAATTAGAAGGTGGATTTCCCAACTTTTCAAAGGATTTCAAAATTTTTTTTTACTTAAAAGGGACGAGAGCAAGATTAAAACTTTCATACATGTAAGCCAGTACCAAAATGTGATTAACGATATGGATGTGTATATAAGACATGTCGGCAAGGCAAAACGATGTTGATGCTTTTAATTTTTTCAATCAAAAACTCGTGTGTTTTAGTGAGAAAGAGGGAAAAAATGAATAGCCACAATTTGAAAGAATTGGGGTTGGTGAACCGAGTTCTGTTTGGCCCAAAATAAAAGTTAATGTTCCAAATCAATGATTTTGAGGAATTCATTCATTTGCACAGGTGAAAGACTTAATTTTTTTTTAATGTAAAAATTCATGCGTCTTTGAATTATTTAAGAAGTGAAAGAATTGAGTTTTAGGTATGGAAAACTTTAATACCTTTTAGGTCCCGTAAAAATATGTGTGCTTGCTAATGTGGCTTTCATTGTGTTAATATTATGTTAAAATATTATCCCAGATATATCGTAAAAGAATTGAGTTTACATTTAATTAGTTATTTAAGATTAAACAAATTTCACATGTGGTAATTAAATTTCCTTGTTATTGGTTTCATGTCCTTTTTGAAAGAAAGAAATGGTGTCCAATATCTGGTTGTCTGAGATACTTTCTTAGATATGCTGTATGTCCTTTTATTGTGCAAGTTCCGGTTGCCTAAAAATCCTCAATAGCAGGTTGTGGTCAAAAGGGCACCGTTATTCATCAGGGAATAACGATGCCGTTAGCTTAGCAACACTCTATTTTTCTGGATTTTGTTTTGTTTTGCTGCTCTTTTGGGAGTTGTTTTTCTTGGAAGTTTTCTATTTTCCTTTTATGTTTGATTATGATAAATAAAGGATTTTTTTTTTCAAAAAAAAGAAAGTTCTACACCCACGACCAAAGCTCGACTAATCATGCAATGATTTCTTTTAATTGAAACTCGAAAATATCATCAATAAAAACAATGGGAGCCAATACTTCGATCCAACCAATCAGCTGCAATGTGAAGTTGAAATTTCTCAATCCCATCATTATGTTTCCCTTCTTATCACCGAATGCTTGCATTAGGAATAACAAATTCACGTCTCAGATAAATCTCCTCGAATCACAGACATCCAAATCCGAATGCCCTTTGTTTTTTCCCCTCCTTTCATCCACGAAATGTCCAACATCAAATAAAAATCTTAGTTAATCTCCAATGTTAGCATCTCATTGAAATCTAAATAAACACGTCAACCAAAGGGATTATCTACTTAAGAATCTTAATCTGCCGCAACAATTATCAAAAGATCTCCTTCTAATCAAACTTTATCACGCAACTTAATCACTACACTCAAATCCCTTAAACTAAAGGCATAAAAAAAACTCAAAAACAAATTGATGCAATCCTCATATTTTCACTTAGCCCACAAAATATCTAGATATCTATAAGAGATCAAGATCTTAATTATTATTGATATAACTTACTAATTATTAACATGAGGAACTGAATTGAATCCGGATGATGAAGATTGAGAGGAAACATTGAAAATTAGGTTGATAACAAATTACAGTGAGTTTCCTTATAAATTTTTCGGAGTAGATGATCACAAGCATTCCAAATCCAAATTCAAATTCAAAGCATAGACACCACCCATTATGGTAATTTAATATGATTTTCAATAAACGTATACCCTAGAAAGTTGTTGCCCTTCACTTTTTTCATTGATTATTGCTAGGGTCTTCCATTCAAAGTAAGGAAAAAGACGGGAGCAGCAATGCTCTGAATTTCTGGGTTTTTTCTTTGGGTCAGACCCAAATTCTCTCTCGCAGAAAATATTGACTGGTCTCTCGATAGTCCAAAAACGAGATAAACGCAAAAGCCGTCAAACCATATGCTTTGAGATTCCTATGGTATGGACCGCAACTTCTCAATAAGTACCAAAGTCTCGTCACCCCGAATTTTCCCCCTTTCCTTTTTCTCCTTTTGGATTCCCCCAAAAGCAGAGAGAGATAATAATTCAGACACAAAAAAGACCGCACCGATCCCCCATCGATTCCTTCCTCTTCCGCTTCCCCCTCTTCTTCGTAGTTGCCGAAAATCGACGCGACGCGACCCGACCATTCCTCCGGCCGATTCCTCGTTCCTCCCCTCGCCCGGTCACAATGGCGTCTTGCCATTCCCTTCCGTAGACCGAATCAAACGTGTCAAACCCTTCGAACAAGTCTTTTCCCCAGAATTTCACCCCCGCCCCCCCCCCCCGTCCTCTCCTGGCGCGCTCGCCGGGTTATATATATGCCGGGGAATCGAGCCCGTATAGTCAAGTGCGTGGGCAGATCTGCGATGCGATTTGGCTTCCGGTTCTCGAACCCGTCGGGATTCTTCTGAAGCGAGAGTGCGGAGGGCGCGGCGGGCCGGGGCGGAGAGCTCGAGGATGACCGGCGCTTCGCACGCCGCCCACGGCAGCAGCACCCGTGATATCCTCTGCCATGCCGCTGCCGGCGCGGCCGCAGGTGAGCTCTCTGTCCGGCGCCGGGATTCTTGGTTCCGTTTTTTTTGTTTCGGGGGTTGCGGTCTTTGCCGATGCTACTGGCAATCTTCATGCTGCGGGGAAGATTGGGGGAATTTGGTCGAATGGCTTGATTTTTTGCGTGCCTTTGTTGATTGATGCGTTGGTTGGTTGGTAGGTCGGGATTCTGGTTTGGTAGCTGGTTTGTGAATTTGGTTGTGAATTTGACTTGCAGGTGCTATTGCGGCCACCTTCGTCTGTCCCTTGGATGTTATCAAGACGAGGCTACAGGTCCATGGCATTCCCTCCGGTCATAAAGGTACGATCTTTCTTCGAAAATATGTAGTCCTTACTTTGGGGATGAAGACTGAGGTGGGGCTTGTTTGAGCTACTGGTGCTTAGCTGTAGAAGTTAAACGACAAGCTACTGGACAAGGGAAGATGCTTTTTGTCTTTGTGAATGTAGTATAATTCACGCTTGAAAGTCAACCTCTTCGCAAGGAAGGCTATGCTCTACTGTTAAGCAATTTCCTCCAGCTATTGGGGGAGGGAGTGTGGCTATCATATGGAATTTGGAAGCTGCTATCCAAATTTTAAACTGTCGATAGTTTTGTGAGTTTTGTTTCTCTAGGTGCAATTTCTTTCAATTACTAAACTCATGATGTACAAATTCATTTACTAAATTCCAGTATGGACATCTAACTTTTATTGCATGACCTAAAACAGACCAAAGGACAAGGTTAACATAAATTATGGGAATTTGCAAGAAGTTTTAGATGAAGGACTTCAGTGCGCAGAAGCCATGAGTGGATTTTCCTTATAGTAATATGTCTTGACTACTACTGGCTCTTGCAAGTTGATAGGGTGAGGGTTCATCTGGTGTGTGAGGATACTAGCTGGGTTGACAAAAACATGCAGTAAGAATAACACCAACAAGAATTTTGCAAGGGTCCCATATAAATTTATCACAAGTTAAAGAGTTTGGTAATAAATGCACGGTCAGATGGTTGTTTTGCCTGCATTTAGTACTTAAATCTATTACATAAATCTCTCAGGGAAATTCTGTTCATTCCGTGCTTAATTCCATCAGTGTAATAGAGAGGAGGGAAGTGCTTCAGTTAGAGTCTTCCTAATGAAGATTCTTGGCCTATATTAGGAATTTGAACTATTTTTAGTGAACAGCTTACTTGGCTCTCCCAACCCTATATATACGATTCAATATAGTCTCATAATTTTTCTGGTTTAGTTGAGTAACACCAATGAGTGATTACATGGTTAAGGGCAATGGGGGTATCAACTATCAAATGAAAAAGTGCAAGGGGAATGTGCCTAAAGAGTTCAAGAAGAGCCAAGTACCTGTCAAATAGTAACCAGAGCTCTTCCTAAGTCCGCTTTTAAGAGTCCCTTTGCCTATATATATTCACCTTGCCCAATTTCCCCACATGAAGTGTCAAGGTTGCCTTTGTCAGGAACCTAGGGTTGGCCCTCTGTTTGCTTTATTCTGATTTTGTGCTTTGAAATGATGAGACACAATTCTGTCATTAACAAAATCAAGCTTAAGGCTGGTGATTTTCTTCTAGGTACTTTGTCCGTTGAATATTGGGGTAGAGTCTTGATTATGATCCTGTTTCAATGGCCATTTGTGGCCTTCTCCTATTGCCAATTTAACCAACAAAGAATAGGCCTATATGTAACTATTCTTTAGAAAATTTGTTAAGATCTTACTTTTAGGAGAGCAGAATCTTAGGAGAATTTAGAATTTTTGTTAAACTCTTTCACCTAGGATTAAGAGTGCAATATTTGCAAGGGACATCTACACTTAATTGGATTTCGAACCATTGATTCATTGTATAAGTATTCTCCTTTAATTTATCCAGTTTTTTTGCCCAAAAAAAAAAAAAAAAAAAAAAATTACGCAGTTTAATGGCAGGGAGGTTTTCCTCACAACTGGTTGATTCAAAGTCTGCTGTTGCCAGATTGAAATATTTTATAACTGATTATTGTCTTCAAATAGTGAAATTAGAGAGGCCATGACTTTGGCTGATATGTAGAAATAGTAGCACCCAGGCCTTTTTCCATTGGTGTGGAGTCAGCTACTTGAATTCTTTGGGTGAGTTGCTCTAGGATTAGTACCACACACCCGGGGGGTCTTAATAATTTTGAATGATGTGAGAAGAAATAAGAGGTGGCATTTCATTTCATCTCTACTTTCATCCAAAGTTTAATATCTGTCTCATATGTAGATCTTGCCAACTTTGTGAGGTGTGAATTTGTGGGGTTTTACACCTGACAGGGTGTGACATGTAAAAAGTAACATGTCTCAAGTTTCCCTGGTTCGCAAAAGAGCAATACCTATTACTTATAGGTGGTATCAAGTGAGAATAGTAGATTACGGTGGTTGAAGATGGTAACTGCTTGAATAGCACAAGCAGGCGAATGGAAAAGGAAAAAGATTGTCATACGAATACCAGAGTATGGTCGACCTAGTATTATGCAACTAATTGATTGAATGGCATCTGAAATTTTCCAGGATTGTCTTTTGTGCCGACTTAATATGCACCTGTCCTTCCACCATTGAACTTCAACTGTTTATCTTGCATATTTTTCAACATGCTGACCTTGCGAATGCCTCAAAACTCTTATGATTAAATCTTGTACATCTTTTTTTGCTCTCCTTCTTGAACTTTTACTTGTGATTACTTAGAAAAGCAATCAATGCTCCTGAAACAATTTTTAGGTTTACCTGTCTCTTCAAGTTTTTACTAGTTCTGTCTCATATAGTATGTTGCTGCTCCATCTGTTTCCCATTGACACGCAGGAAGCATTATAATCACAAGCCTACGGAACATAGTAAGGCAGGAAGGTGTGAAGGGACTGTACCGCGGCCTCTCACCAACAATTCTGGCTCTTCTTCCGAACTGGGCTGTGAGTATTGTTATTTTTTCTTCTATTGACTAGACTAGTTAATTCTAGTCTGTGTATGGCATTAGCTTGCGTCTGTCGCTAAATAGGAATGTTGTGCTGATTTTCTAAACAACAGCTTGCAAACTGTTTATCATCTGATTGGGCAACCACGTATCTCATCATCCGTTAGTTGAGACTAGGTAGCAGTGCTGTTCAGTGGCCACCTCTTATTGGCTGTTGCACCGCTAATGTTAGCTTATACCTTTCTAAACTATAATCACCTTTTACTAAATAGACAACTGGTAAGCACAGAAGGAAAAGCATGCTCTGCCACAAAGTTCTTGCAGTTAATGCTTCATAATCAATTTATAGTGGAAGTAAGCTGGGACATGGTCTCTAAACAATGAAACTGTGTGTTACTCTCATGAATTAAAAGTATTGGTGGCTCTAAGCTGGTAGATAAGGAACCCTTTTTGGACTCTACATATCTTATATGTGCGTGTTATGCACACAATTTATTTCTACTCTACAAAGACAATGGTTAGGAAGACAAGCTTCTTTACAGTTTAGGAAAACGGAATTGCCATGTGAGAATATTCTGCTGTGGTCAATTTTACATCTCATTAGTCAATCTGGGATGTTCCTTCTATCATCTTGGATAATGCTGGACCTTTGCAAGGCTGATTTTTACAAATGATTTGGTCTCACATTACATGATGCATGCAAGATATAATGTGTTTGCTTTATATGCTCTTTTAAATGACAGAATGCTCATTTATATGTAGGTCTACTTCACAGTTTACGAGAGACTTAAGGGGCTAGTCCATTCACATGGTTGGTTTTCGCATAATTATTTGCTTAACAACAGCTCTCCTAAATCTAAGCATTTTATTGAATACATTTTGTCAGCATTTGGGGATTATTTATGTTAAAATGAAGTTTAATAATGTATACTTTGTCCTATAAAGCATTGAATGATTTTGGATGCAGATGATAATGGCAATCAAGTAAGCACGGGTGCCAACATGCTAGCTGCTGTGGGGGCTGGAGCTGCCACATCAATCACTACAAATCCTTTATGGGTTGTAAAAACCAGACTCCAAGTAAGTTGGTCAGTGGTTATTCTGCCTTAGTGAGTTTCCTCTTTGACTAGAGTTTTAGGCTACAAGATAATTGCACCACACCGAGCTTCAGTTATTGATATCTCAGATGTGACCTGGTTGCTGGCTTAGGTAACTTCAGAAACTTGCCCTAGAAGTCATGATATACTTTCTGCAAATGATTTCAGCTGTTTTGCTTATGTTTGGTAAAAATTGCAAACACATTCAATGAGAAAGTTTAGATGTTGCTGGGAATAGTAATTTCATGTTTGTCTTCTCCATCTATAAGTCTCACAGTTTATTTGGAATGGGCATATATCTTCTGTGATCCTTGCATTTGAAATATCTAGGTTCATAAGATAATTCCTGTTTGCTGTTGTTAATTTTAACAGCTGCTCACTGCTAGAAAAGTAAAAATGTAAGGATTGTGCTGATTGAAGGGTTATGCTTTTACACTTCACTTACGAAATTAAATTGCGTTTCTTATTGTAGACACAGGGTATGAGGCCAGATGTGGTCCCATATGCAGGCGTGCCTTCTGCTTTATGCAGGATCGTACGTGAGGAAGGTCTCCGTGGTTTGTATAGGTCAGTTTTTGCTACTGCTTGGAATTGTTCAGACATTCTATCGGGAATATTTCATTTATTGGTGCTTTTCCCCCTGCTTCCTTTGGAACAGTGGCATTCTCCCGTCATTGGTAGGAGTAAGCCATGTTGCGATTCAGTTTCCAGCATATGAGAAGATCAAATGTTACATAGCGAAAAAAGGTATATGCTTGTTCTAAGTGGGTGCATGAAAGTGTTGTTTTTGTATTTTTTGTGATTTTGACACAGTTATTGCCTTTTGTCTGTAATTGTTTCCAGATAATACAACTGTCGATCAACTTAGTACCGGAAGTGTAGCAATTGCCTCATCAATATCTAAGCTCACTGCCTCCATCATTACTTATCCACATGAGGTATTTGTCTTTTCTGGACTGGAGAGTAATATTATTTCATAATTCTCTATATTCAGTGAAAGCATCGCATGTAACTTTCACCTATATGCTTGTGTTTGTTTGCACAAGGAACTGATTAAAACTTTGTCTATTCAGGTGGTACGTTCCCGGTTGCAAGAGCAGGGACATGGAGCTAAGGTTCGGTATGTTGGAGTTGTTGATTGTGTCAGGAAAGTGTTTCGGAAGGAGGGTATCCCTGGGTTTTATCGAGGCTGTGCTACAAATTTAATGAGGACTATTCCATCCGCTGTTATTACATTTACCAGTTACGAGATGATACATAGATTTTTGGTACAAGTATTACCTCCGGACAAAAGACATTCGCGATCCCATCCCCGACCAGAAACCCAAGGAACTAAAGAGGGAAAAAATGGTGGAGTCTCTCAACAATCGCAGACCCACTCACATAAGCCGACCCACATGGTTCCGTAGGGAAAGAAAAGATCAGCTAACAGCATAAGTCGATTAGATTTTCTGATGTATTCCATTTTCCGATTTTGATAATTTTTTTTTTTAATTTATGTTTCCAAAATTGTAATGCTTAATTTAAATGCGGAGGTGAATAAAAGAATAATCTTTGTTGCTTTATTTTTAACCCATTGTTGGGTAGGGGCTGTCTTTTGATTTTTGTACTTGTCTGATTTTTGAATATGGGCGAGATGTCTGGTTGTAAGCACTATTGATTTACCATAGAGCAGCTCCGCTCTTAATATTTTTGTGCCTTCATTGATAGGTGCATGCGTAGCTCAACAACATGAGCGAGAAACTTGCTGGCTGATTTTTACACGGCTCTTATTTCAGTTGGAGAACCCAAAATCACAATGCATCATTGAGATGCCAACTTTACTATATTGAGGTGTCTCTACTTCAAAAAGAAGTAAATGTTGTAGCATATGTTGAATTCTCGATTCTAAGGAGTACAGAGGCAAATAAATTAAGTAGATAAAACTACGTCACTTCGCATCATGTGACAACTAATAACATCCCTTTCAACAAGCATTATGGTGTCAAAGTCGCAGGTTTCGGGCTGTCCAGGCTTATTCCTAATGATGTCCGTAGTATCTCAACAGCTCCTACGCACTGAACTTGTTGAGATCCATTCCTACCGGCAAAATCCACTCATGGCTTCTACACTCTGCAGTCGTCCTTCATCTTAACTTCATGCAAATTCCCATAATTTTAGTTAAATCTTGTCGTTCTGTCTGTTTTAGATCATGCGGTAAAATCTAGATGTCCATACGGCAATTTGTTAAAGTGAATTTGCATATCTAGTGGATACACTATACAGCAAATTGAAAGAAATTGCACCTACAAAAGCATAACTCAAAAAACCATCGATAGTTTAAAATTTGGACGGCCACTTCCAATTTCCGTGCTATAGCCGCATTCCCTCCCCCGATCGGAGGAGGAAATTGCTTAATGGTAGAGCACTGCCTTCCTTGCCAAGAGGTTGAGGTTCAAGCGTGACTTTACAACTGCGATTCACAAATCAAAAGAGCATCTGCCCTTGTACAATAGTTTGTCCTCACTAGCTCCACCAAACCCGTCTCAATCTTCAGCAACAAAGCGAGAAAAAAGTTAATTCTCATCAAGCAGCAACTACATGTTCCAAGAAAGATCATACCTTTGTGGCTGGAGGGAACGCCGCGGACCTGGAGTCTCGTCTCGATGACATCCATGGGAAAACAAAGACGGATGCAATAGCACCTGCGAGTCATATTAACGTCCGCTCACAACCCAGCTACGAAAGCCAGAACCACTAGCTACCATCCAGTGCGGCAATCAACGAGCATGCAGAAATAGGCCACCTGAAACTAATAAGCGAACCTGCAGCTGCACTGGCACCAGCATGGCAGAAGAAATCCGAGTGCTAATGCCACTGGTGCCGTGCGAAGCTCTGGTCAATCCTCAGAAGAATCCTGACGATCTCAAGGAAGTTGAAGCGAAATTGCACTGCAGATGTACCGATAAACTTGGCTGTGTGGATATAATTATTCCACTTGTATAACAAGCGCACAGAAGTGAGGAAAGATCTTATTCCAAGTGTCTCACGCGTGAGGAAAGGAAAAGCCCTCCAGCGACGGCAAACGAACCTTTTTAACATAAGAAAGTTATTAATTGACGTATGGGAGGACTTTGCTTTCCCCCGAATTTCCCCCCTCTCTCTGTCTATGTTCATTATATATGTGGATTGATCGAATTCGTTAAGCCAAGTTTTCAGGCAGATCTGCATTGCGTTTTCGCTCCAAGTTCCTTGAAATCATCAAGATTCTCCTGGAGGCGGAGCTTCACACGTCGCTGCAAGCTGGGACGCTCGAGATGACCTCTGCAAAGCCTGTGCCGGTGCAGCTGCAGGTGCGCTTATCAACTTCGAAATTCCTAGCTCCGTCGTTTCAGTAGCGATGATGGGTCTTGCTGGTTTTCCTAGCTGGTTTGTGAGCGGTGGTTGATATGACTTACCGCAGGTACCATCGCGGCCACCTTCGTTTGTCCCTTGGATGGCACCAAGACGAGACTTTAGGTCCACGGCGTTCCCGCTGGGCACAAAGGTATGATCTTTCCTGGAAGATGCAGCTACCTCTTGATGAGAATGGACCTTTTTTCTTGCTTTGTGGATCAAGATCGAGGTGGGCTTGTTTGAGCTTCATGAGGTTTTAGCTGTAGAAGGAAGAGAACAAGCTATTGAACAAGGGGAGACAGACAGCTCAATTTCTTTGTGAAATGCATTTGTATAGTTCAAAAGACATATGCTCTTCCGTTAAATCATTTCCTCCTGGCTTTTGGGGAGGGAGTGCGGCTCTAATCACGGAAATTGGAAACTGGCCCTCCGAGTTTTGTTCCTTGAGGAGGAATTTCTTTCGATTTAGGTGAAATTCTTTTGAAAAAATATAAATTTTAGATCGTATCCCAATTCTAACTCGAATTTTTTTTTTTTTTTTTCATGAAAAATTCACCAGCTTCACTCCATATTTTGGTGCTTTCAGCTTAATAGGATACTTTTTTTCTTTTTTTTTTTTTAAAAGAAAAATGTAATTTTCTTTCCTTCATTCACCTCAATCTCGGATTTTCCATGGAGGCTAAATTAAGAAATGATTTGAAGACAATCTTCAATTTATTATGAGAATTAAAATTTTAATAATAAATAATTCTAAATTATTATGAATACACTTATTCAATGATTTGTGGCTCATAATAAATTTTTATTGAGTTCATCTTCACACGGGTACTCAGTGAACACCACCATACTTTTCCAGCGAACCTTAAATCCAACCACCTCCATCGTCTCGAATCAGCCTTCAGCCAACGAATTTAGAGACTTTGATTACTTTCAGCGTACGCCCAAAATTGCAGTTTCATGCACCGTTCATCCACTCACAAGCTCGGTCTTCTTCCTCCTCCGTCGCCGGAGCTCCTCCTCGTCACCGTTCATCGTTTCTTTGCGCGGACTCACTCGGTCGCAGCTTCCCCGGCTTTCACCCATCGCCAACTAGACCTCCGCTGATCCTTCTGCGACGGTTGACGGTCGTCTGAAGCATCCCTGGCGAGCGCGGCGAAGACCCTTATTCTGGTTCCGGTTTTTCATGGTCGACCTCCACTAACAACGGTTACCGACCGCGGTTGAGGCGCGCGGGCTTATATATGAGGTGATGAGATTAAGATCCGAGCGACCCGGAATTGAGCTTGAGCCATTTGGTAAACAGGGGCTGCGAGGAAAATAAGATTTTTCTTGGAAAAAGAAAATGGAATTGAGCTGAATTTCCACTGGTGACACAAGGGGGGAGAGATATATATTTGATATTGACATGTCACGCCTTGAACAACAACATTAGACACAAAGTTAACGGAGACCAAATCTGAATATAGAGTCAAAATGGATCGAAGTTGAACTGCGATCAAAGTAGGTTTCTTTAAATTAGTTGGACCTTTCTATTTGCTTTATAACATATCTGCTAGTGCTAGTTATACAAATCATTTATTATATTGCATTACAAACAGACATCTAAATTTGACTGCATGAGCTTAAGTGGACACAATGAGTGGGACTTCGTAAGAAGTTTCAGATGAACGGCTACTTTAGTATGCAGAAGCCAGAGTGGATTTTGCTGCTAACAACAGGGTCTTGAGCACTGCTGGCTCTAGCGAGTTAACGGGGAGAGGGTTCATTTGGGCTGTCAGAATTCTACCTGGATTGATGAATGCATGGTCACATGGTTGTTTTGCCTGCATTCAGTACTTAGACCCATTACACAGATCTCTTAGGGAAATTCGGTTCATTCCGTGCTTAGTTACATCAGTGTTAGTTGAGAGGAAGGCATTGCTTCAGCCAGAGTCTTACTAATAAAGATTGTCCGCCGATATTAGGAATTTGAACTATCTTTGATGAACGGCTTGCTTGGCTCCCTCAAGTCTCCGTGTACACTCGTTCAATAGAGTCTTAAATTCTCTCTGGTGTAGTTTAGTAACAACTTAAGGTAATACATGGCTAAGGGCAATGGCGGCGTCACCTATCAAACTAAAAAGGGCAAGGGAATGTGCCTAAAGAGTTCCAGCAGAGCCAAGTAGCAGTCAAACAGTACCTAAGCACTCCCATTTGCTATTCACTTTGCCCCATGTCCGTCCTGCGTGAAGTTGTCAAGGTTGCCCTTGTCAAGAATCTAGGGTTGTCCGTCTGTTGGCTACATTCCAGTTTTGTGCTTTGAAATGATGAGGTACGACTCCTGTCTTTCATGGAACCAAGGCAAAGGCAGACTATTCTTTACCAGCTTGTTAAGATCTTTCAATGAGGGCACCAGAGTCTGAGTAAAATTTAATATTCTTATTAATATGTTTCACCTAGGATCAAGGATGCGATATTTGCATCGGAAATATTCGTATAATGGATTTCAAACCATTGGTTCAGTGAAGAAAAATCCTCCTTGATTTAGCCATTTTAATGGCATGGAGGTTTTCTTAGGTCTACTTCTATCCTACTGGTGTAGTTATAGTTCAACAAGGAATTTCATGCCAATTTGCCAATTCGCATGACCTGCGGAAAGTACTTTTCCATGCACTCACCCATCCCTTTCTTCCTCTGGCAACCGATTTTCCTGTTTATCCAGTCTGGCATGCGAACCTTTGCTTGAGTGTTGATGTACATTCTAAAATGTACAGAGGTTTCTTCTATATTTGATCTTTAGGATTTATTTGGATAAATCATAAGTTGATGGGAATTCTTTTTTTATCTTCTAAAAGCATCTCTCAACAACTGGTTGATTCAAAGTCCACTGTTGCCCAATTGAAATAGTTTATAACTGTTAATTGTCTTCAGTAGTGAAATTAGAACGGTAGCGACTTTGACTGATATGTGGAAATAATAACAACCGGGGCTTTTTTCACTGGGTGGAATCAGGTATTTGAATTCTTTCATGGAATTGCTCTAGGATTAGTAACACACAATCAGGAAGATTAAGTGATTTTGAATGATGTGAGAAGAATTAAGAGGTGGCATTTCCTTTCATCTTTACTTTCATCCAAATTCTAATATCTGTTTCATTTGTAGATCTTGCCATCCTTATGAGGTGTGAATTCGTCAGGTTTTACATCAGATAGGTGTGATGCATAAAAAGTGACATTTTTCAAGTTTCCCTGATAGGCGAAAGAACAACATATTACTTATAGGTAGAATTAACGGAAAATAGTACATTGACAGTGATTGAAGATGGTAACTGTGCAGAAAGCACAAATAGGTAAATGAAAAAGGAAAGAGTATGTCATAATGATACTAGAGTATAGTCAACCTAATATTATGCAATTAATTGATTGAATGGCTATCCTTCACCATTGAACTTCAACTGTTTATCTTGTCTACTTTTGCAACATTTTGACCTTGAGAATGCCTCAAAACCCTTATGATTAAATCTTGCACATCTTTTTTTGCTCTCTTTCTGGAACTATTACTTATAATTACTCAGAAAAGCTATCAGTGCTTCTGAAACAGTTTTTGGGTTTACCTAATTGTTCAAGTCTTATCTTTTTCCCATTTACATGCAGGAAGCATTATAATCACAAGCTTTCAGTACATAATAAAGCAGGAAGGCGTGAAGGGACTGTACCACGGTCTCTCACCAACAATTCTGGCTCTTCTTCCGAACTGGGCTGTGAGTAGTACTACTATTTTCTTCTATTGACTGGAATTATTAGTTTTAGTCAGTGCAAGAAAATTAGATTGCATCTGTTGCTATTGTCGATAAGAATTTTGTTATGCTGATTTTCTCGCCAACAGCTTCGAACCTAATTGCCATCTATTACGAATTTTTGTCTATCAAATAGTGATTAGTGATAAGGCAGTCGCGTATATAATCGTCTATCGGTGAAGATTGAGTGACAATGCTGGTCAGTGACCACATCTTGTTAGTTGTTATACCACCACTGTCAACTGATGTCATTCTTACCATAATCACCTTTTACTTAAGTCAATGTCGGGTAAGTACACAAAGGGAAAGGGTGCTCAGCCACAAAGTTTTTGCAGTAAATACTTCACAATCAGTTCATAGTGGAAATAAGCTGGGACATAGTCTCTAAACAACAACACATATGGAGTGAGGCAACTATATGTTCCTCTCCTTCCATAAAAGAATTGGTGGCTGGGAGAAATATCTACAGTGCTAATTTCTTATCTGGGAGATGGGGAACCCTGTTTGTATCCTGCATATCTTATATATGCATGTTATACACACAATTTATTTATATTCGAGGAAGTCAGTTGTTAGGAAAACAAGTTTCTTTAGTACGCAATCAATTTCACATCTTATTAGTCAATCTGGAATTCATTCTATCATCTTAGATGATCTGCTGGACCTTTGCAAGTTGCTGATTTTTACAGGTTAAAATGATTTTGTCTCACATAATGTGATGCATGTGATAATAATGTGTTTGCTTTATATGCTCTTTCAAATGACAGAATGCTTATTTATATGCAGGTCTTCTTTCCGGTATACGAGAGACTTAAGGGCCTAGTCCATTCAAATGGTTGCTTTTCAAAGTATCATTTACTTAGTAATGGATCTCCTAGATTGAAGCTTTTCATTGAATACATTTTATCAGCAACTATGGATTATATATGTTGGAAATGAAGTCCATTCATGTATACTTTGTTGTTTGAGCTTATAAAGCACTCAATGTCTTTGGATGCAGTTGACAATGGCAATCAAGCAAGCACTGGTGCCATCATGATTGCTGCTGTGGGCGCTGGAGCTGCCACAGCAATCACTACAAATACTTTATGGGTTGTAGTAATCAGATTTCAAGTGAGCTGATCAGTGGGTATTCTGCCTTAGTGAGTTCCTCTATGATGAGAATTTCAGACAAAAAAAATAATTGCATGACGCCAAGTTTCAGTTATTCTTGATATCTCATATTTGACCTTGTCGCTTGGCTTGGGTAACTTCAGAATATTACCCCAGAAGTCACAATATAACCGCAGAAACTGCAATATAATTTGTGCAAATGATTTTTTCAGCTCTCTTGCTTATGTTTGGTAAACATTGCAAAATTTTTTTATGAGAAAGTTGAGATGTTACGGAGAATAGTAATTCCATGTTTGTCTTCTCTGTCTAAAGTCCTGCAGTCTATTTGCAATGGGCATATATCCTCTATGTGCTGAGTGAAGGATCATCTTTTAAGACTTTACCTATGAAATTCAGTTGCCTTTCTTATTGTAGACACAGGGTAAGAGACCAGAAGTGGTTCCTTACATAAGCGTATGTTCTGCTTTAAGCAGGATTGCATGTGAGGAAGGTCTCTGTGGTTTGTATAGGTCAGTTTTTACATCTGCTAGGAGCAGTTCCCAATTCCAGACATTCTATGAGGAATATTTCAATTTTTATTTGTACATTTTTCCCTACTTTCTTTGGAACAGTGGCATTCTCCCATCACTGGTTGGACTAAGTCACGTTGCAATTCAGTTTCCAGCATATGAGAAGATCAGACATTTTTTTTTTGGTCGAAAGAAAGATCAGACATTACATAGTGAGAAAAGGTATATGCTTGTTCTAAGTGGTTGCATTATTTGTTGCTATTTGTTGTATTTTTTTGTATTTTTTGTATTTTGTATTTTTTTTATTTTTATTTCGACATAGTTATTGCTTTTTGCCTGTAATTTGTTTCCAGACAATACAACTGTCGATCAACTTGGCCACGGAAGTGTAGCCATTGCTTCCACAGTATCTAAGCTCACTGCCTCCATCATAACTTATCCACTTGAGGTATTTTTTCTTTTTCTGGACTGGAGAGTTATATTGTTTCATAATTCTCTCTTTTAAAGGAAGTATTTCAGAAGGAGGGTATTTCTAAATTTTATCGAGGCTGTGCCACAAAATTACTGAGGACTACTCCGTACACCATTGTTATGTTTACCAGTTATGAGACGGTACATAGATATTTGCAACAAGTATTACCTCCAGACAAAATACATGCACTATCTATTCCCATTCCCATTCCCAATCCCATCGCCAACCAGAAACCCAAGGAGCTGAAGTGGGAGTAAATAGTGGAGTGTCCCAGCGACCCACTCATGTAAGCCAACCCACTTAGCTCTATGTGGAAAAAAAGAGCAGCTAGCTGCAGAAGTTAATTAGATTTTCCGATGTAAGGCATTTTCTGTTTTGATAATTGTATTGTTTAGAAAGGATTGTAGTCCTTCATTTAAATGCAGAGTTTAATAAGCCAATTATCTTTTTATTTTATTTAGTGAGTTCCTTTTTATCTTCCATTGTTGGGTTGAAGCTGTCTTCTGATATTTGTACTTGTTATATGGTTTTTGTTTCACCGCGACATCCAATTGTAAGCATTACTAATTTACCTTAGAGCAGCGCCACTCAATGTTTTGTACATTCATAAATTGGTAAATGTGTGGTGCAACAGCATGAGCAAAGCCATATTGGCTGATTTTTGCATGGCACTTAATTTCAGCTTGAGAACCAGAAAAGTTACAATGCATTACTGATATGTTGACATTGCATCCGTGTTTTCGTCTCTTGTTGACAACTAGAGATATTGAGATATCCATGGCCAAATGTGCAACCATTAAGATAACGCTCAATAGATAATTATATCAGTCGTCTCTCCTCTCCTCGCTTTACTATCTTATCAAATAGGAAGTAGGTTAAATTCTTGATTCTAAAGAGTACAGAAGCAAAAAGATGAAGTAGATAACACTGTATGTCATTCCATATCATTTGCAAATGAGATCGACAAAATGTGCTTAATATGGCGTACATTCATGCGGATATTAGCCCAACCATAAACCCTGGCACCTCAGGTGCAATATACATAACCACTCGCTTACATGCAAAGTATGTACTGGCAGCTCATGAAAAATTCAAATTAAACTTGAACGCTGGGAGCGGAACAACTGCTGCTGCTATACCATTTTTGAGTCACAGAAACAGGAGAACGTGTCAGTTGCATATTCTTCAATAGCTGGACATCGTCATAATCCGGGGGAGATGCTAGGACATTTTCATCCTCGTCAACATCAAAAAATTCATCCGCAGCTTTGTCGCCACTCGCAATTGCCTTCAGTTCCTTCAAAACCTCGTCCATTGAAGGCCTCATCTCCCTGTCCTGTTGCAAGCACCGGAACGCCAGCTCAGCCACTGAAGTTGTCATCCTATAAATTTCGTCATCTAAATCAAATCCTAGAGTATGGTCGAGCAGTTCACCAAATGCGCATTTCTGAATCTTGTTGACAGCCCAATTGGCCAAATTAATCTCATGCCTTGCCCTGCTTACATCCACGGCTGTCTTGGATGATATAAGCTCAATCAGAACGACTCCAAAGCTATAAACATCGCTTTTCTCAGTAAGTTGGTAGGATTGATGATACTCGGGGTCCACGTAACCAGGAGTTCCTTGAGGAGCTGTTGAGATATGACTGACATCATTAGGGATCAGCCTGGAAAGCCCGAAATCTGCAACTTTAACACTAAAATTCTTGTCGAGAAGGATGTTATTAGTCTTCACATCACAGTGTATAATGTCAGAAGCATGGAGGTAAGCTAATGCAGTGGCGGTCTCTATGGCAATCCTCATACGGGCATGCCAAGGCAACATGGTGAGTTTTGCTTTTCTTCCGTGGATATGATCAGCCACAGTGCCATTGGAGACATACTCATAGACGAGTAGAAGTTCATGGCTGTGGTGGGATGTGCAACCGTAAAGCAAGACGAGGTTTTTGTGGCGCAAGCGGGTGAGAATCTTTACTTCATTCATGAACTGCTTCACCCTCAGGTGCTTGTGCTTGTTTAGGCGCTTGACCGCTACTTCCTGTCCGTTTTGGAGTTTTCCTGTTACAAAATTGAACAAAAGTCTTTAAATATAATTCGTCATCCTTTAACAAGAGGGAAAAATCTGATCAAAAAAAAAAAAAAAAAAAAAGGAGAAATGAACTTTCCTTACCATAGTAAACAGTTCCGAAACCGCCATCCCCAAGTTCATTGGAAGCTGAGAAGTTAATCGTGGCTTTTACGAGTTCAGAACTAGTGAAAATGGGGACCTCAAAGTGGACACTTCTCTCTCCCATGTCCGAATTTGAATTAGGACATGAACTGGTGTTTCTTAAATGGAACGTGAGAGAAGCATTTTGTCTTTTCAGGTGGATCAGATAGGACAAAAGGCCAATGACCAAGCTTCCAATTCCGGTACCTTACAGACATACAAGGAGATTTCAAAACCTGCTCTGTAGGCACCTAGGCGGGCAACATGATGAGCTTCTAAAAATTATCCGGGAAAAACAGAGTACATGGAAAATGATGCTTAGAAGAAGCTTAATGGGCTAATGTTTTAACTGGTTAGCAGTTCCCAGGACTCTGGAATTTTATTCGCTTAAGCATAGCTTGGTACTCCATATTCTGATAACAAATGAGCAGATTCAGGACAAATGGAAGGCTGATACAACCCAGGAAGCCACGTATTGGATTTTGTTTTGCACTTTCTTGCTCATGCATTAGATAATCCGAATCTGTAGCGAAAACATATGTAATGAGGTAATACTGTTTCTGTTGGTTTATCATGTCATGTAGCAAGCAGATTATCTTTATGGTACTATGCTTTGTTCTAGTCGACAAAGGTAATGCAGTTAGGCAAGCTACTTGAGAAAATTTACCGAGCCCTATCTTCAACCACAAGCCTCTTTTTCCTGCATCAAAGATGAAAGTCAGATTGGTCAATAAGGGAAAGGATATGGAGTTAGTGCCCATAGAGTTCATGAATTAGGTTTGCACATTCGGAGAGCATGCTATCAATAAAAACCGGTACTGTCATCTGAAGCCAACGTGGACATTACCGAAGGGAGAAACCATTTGCCTCGTTACTAAGCCTTCTATTGTAATATATTGTCTTAGGTTCTGCAAGGGTCATACTGGAATGTGTGGTCGTTGGGTTAGAGTAAACATGTCATGGATACTCTGCAACATAAGGATGTAATTTTTCAAAGAATCTCCTTTTTATGACGTTGGCCATCCTATCCAGGCCTCTTAAATCCCTGACCAATCCCAGATATGGGAGGTTCTCTAGAGGACATGAGAAGCACCTTGGTCATCTTGCTCCTGATAGTCATAGTGTTTATATTGCCCTAATAACCAATTCTATTCAGGAAAGAGAATTATTTAGGACACGATGCAAGAATTGTCAATTCCTAGTACTAAAAACCTTACCGCTGTTGCTGCTATCGCAGTCCTTGTCGTGGCGAGTTCCATCAGGGCAGTAACACCGGAAATGTTGCTTGTCTGACGGTCCACATCGGCCTTTACTTTGTTGACAACTATTACCACTCTTTTCAGGTAATAAATCCCATTTTAAGACGAACCCTTCCTTCAACAACTCCTTGTAGTCAACATCACCTATTGTTTGTTTCGACAACCCTTCCTTCAGTTCTACTGGTACTTCCACAGACGATTGGCAGGCTCCACCTTCTTGATAGTAGGCATCATTTGGATGTATTAATGCAACGAAGGAGTTTTTCATGGGTTTAGAGGAACAATTTACTGGGACTTTTGGGTAGTGAAAAGAAAAGGAATCTGTGCAATTATAGAAGAACCGGAGTCTTGGATGAAAGGAGTAGCTGTGACCTAAAAACGGGTTCATGGGATCGAAAGTGGAGGGACGAGGAGTGAAGCAGGAAGCATCCATATCGTACTGATTCGCCAAATGAATGGATTGTTCTTCATAGGAGATTCTTTCAACTGAATAGTGACCATACATAGTTTTTGTTCCTTGACAGTTGATCTCAAACCCTGGACAACCACAAAAATCTTTACCTTTTCCAGGAATGTAAAAGGGATACCTTATTTCTGGGATTCCGCCACTGCCACATTTCATGGGTTCGCAAGGTTGATACTGTGATAAGTTATTTGGCTCAGCTAACATGGCAATGAGCAAGATGTGCAACCCCATGTGAAGTAGCACTTGCGCATGAGCACAGCATAGAACCATGACCATCCTGACACTTTACACGGGGTTTCCAGGCTTCAAACGAGAGAGGAAGATTTTCCGTTTTCCATTGACGCTCTACAATGCAGCAGCTTTGAACTTGAAGGGAAGGCCTTCTTATTGGCAATTCCTGCACAATGATAAAGGTAGGGACACCCAACTGAAGACTTGAAGAGACTCTGATTACATAAAGAGGACACGGCAGACTTGAGACTCTGATTGGCAATTCCATAGACACGTTAGTTGACTTGGAAAAGAGGACACGGAAGACTTGAAGAGACTCTGATTGCATAAAGGTAGGGACACCCAACTGAAGAATTTTAAGTTTTGCGTCCGTCGTTGGTAATTGTAATGCGATCTGTCACTTCCCTCTTGATGATGATAGGCTGACGAAAAAGTAAAACCTCCAATTGGAAAACTTCCATCCTATCTTGCCCCTATTGACCAGTTACTGAAAGACTTTGACGACTCTATTTCTTTCCAAGCAATTACAGGGTGACCCTTACATATTAAAGCAAATAAGCAAGACAAGGAACAAAAGAACAAAAATAAAATAAAATTGGGTCTAACCACAATTGATTCCATAAAAAGGTGAGATTCTACAAAGAAACACAAGTCGTGAAATGAAACGAATAATTATAAAGGGTAGGGAAAGAAAGCAGATAATTATTGAAAAGGTTCATGAGTTGCAATAGAAATTGCTCAGTCAGATGAGCGGTTGATTAGCCTTTAAGGGGCTCCTCTATTCATTTGGTAAGTCTCTTGAGAGGATGTAAGGACTACTCTCTGAACAGTTATATTAGTGTCAGTGGTAGGAAGGCAGTGCTTGAGCCGGTGATTATGTCAATTGAAGTTTTCAAACCGATACCATCACTCGGAGCTTATTTGGTGCGAAATGCATTTATGTAAGTAACATCTGCTAATATTGTCAAGCAATGCCACTAGCTGATCACATGCTTAAGAGAACGTGCCTAAAGAGAAGAAGAGTATAGTAATACAATAGCAGCGGAGTAATAAACAGACTAGAGTCTCGCTAAATGTATAGAGAATCCCCTTTTGCCTGTGATTAAGACTCCTAGCACTAGCCATTGAATCTATGTACAGTCCGGCCAATGTCTTATATTTGCGCCGCTTGCATAGATGTTTGGGGGGTACAAATTTTTGCCAAGAATGTAAGTGCAGTTAAAGAGATAACGAAAAGTTCTGTTGCACATTGGATATGACTCGTACTCGAATGTTTATTTCTAGACCTGTCCTCCTAAATAGGCCTGCCATGCCAATAGAGAACCAATTGTGTTTGTAATGACTTGATCTTGCGAGGGATGGGCCAAGAGCACACGTTATGAGCATGGCGATGGGGACATGAATGAATCAAATTCCACATCACTTGAGGACGGTGAGGTGATGTGCCCTATAAGGTGTGGCACCATTCTTAACTACCAATGACACATTTTAAAATCGTGCATGTTCTAGCCCAAAGTAGACAATATAGTTGGCAAGTGGGGTCATAGGTCGGCCCTCACAATGGTATAGAGCCAAGCCCAGTCAAAAGTGTGTGGTTCGAGGACGAATCGGGCTGAAGCTGGTGGCTTTGTAACAACCCAATCTTGCGAGGGATGAGCCAAAAACACGCCCGTGAGGATGGGCTAAGCTTTAGCTCAAAGTGGACAATATAGTTAGCAAGTAAGGCAATCTTGCGAGGGATGGGCCAAAAACACGCCCATGAGGATGGGCTAAGCTTCAGCTCAAAGTGGACAATATAGTTAGCAAGCTCAAAATGGACAATATAGTTAGCAAGCTCAAAGTGATGTCAAATCCAGGATAACCGCATAATTCTCTTCCTCCTCCTAGAACATAAAACGGATAATATATGTTCGAACGGTGATTGCCCCCACAATTGCGACTTCGCTGACTTCATATGATATTTCATCTTTCCATGATGCGGCAGGATCTTCTGAGATGGTAATGAAGAAGATGTATAACATTGTCCAAACTAAACCTCGTGTGTAAGTGCAGTGTGAACTCATCCTGGGATTTTGATTTGGCTTTAGTCTGGAACGTATGGAGTTTCTTTTTTCTTTTTCTTTGGGATATCGATGTTGTGGAATGGGATCAAGTAGAATGTATGGAGTTTCTTTTTCTTTTCTTTTTTTTTTCTTTGGGATATTGATGCTGTGTGATTCCTGACGTGAAAGTGAAAAGAAGGCCCTTGTTATTGGAAATGGAAGAAATTGTGTGATTTTTGACGTGAAAGTGAAAAGAAGGCCTTGTTATTGGAAATTCCTACTTAAACACGGCGGTTGACTTGGAAAGGGGACAAGAAGACTAGAACAAAAGACTTTTGAGGAGCCAGTCACCCATCACTTTACCTCTTTGATGATGATAGGTCGGTCAAATGTGTAGACTTAGTAAACTTGCACAAATCTTGCCCCCATTAACAAGTTATTCCTACAGTTGACTACTGTTTTCATATATCCCCTCAAGTTGGATCATTTACAAGAGGATAATTAAAAAAAAAAAAAAAAAAAGATCCGGAAACTTTTATCCCTTGTTATGCTTATTAAAATCAAACCAAATAAGCAACGTTAGAAAAATGAATTCAAGGAAAAAAAATCAGTGGGTCTGTTTGAAAAAATAGCCTCTGTTTGAAATTTAATTTCAAAGAAATAGCGGCAAGAGTTAGGTCCACGAGTAGTAGGAAATTCCAAAAGGTAAATTCTTAGTACAATGATCATGAACAACAAAAACTACTGACCTATCCTAAAAAAATTCTTGAGAAGGTTTTGTTGACATATAAATTTTAGTTGACAATTCAAGTATTCATTTTTGTAAAAGTAAACAATAAAAAAAATAGCGAGATAATATCAAAATTAAATGAATAAATAAATAGATAAGAATGAAAATGAGATGAAAAGTGATAAAGTGCGGTTTTCTTTTTTCAGCACAGGCTCTTGAACCTTTTGAATAAACCTTAGCCCATAAAAACATTTGGATCCGATTTGTGCAATTCATTTATTAGATTCAGCATTTGGGCTTATTAATTCCAGTGGAGGCCCATTCACCCATCAATTCGACCCTCATTTGTTTCTCTCACGTTCATTCTTGAACGAGCGAGGATGAGACCGCGCCGGCGGGCGCGAGAAGGAATGCTGAGCGAAGGAACATCGGGAAGGTTCCAGAATATGGAAGTGCTCCGTTCCTTTGCAGTTGACTGAGAGCTTCGAGTGGTTTTCAACCTCGCTCGTACAGAGATTGCTTTCAGATTCCAATTCTGATTACCCTTATCTCCGCTCGTCGCTGCCTGCTACCGCTGAGAATTCCTTCACTTCTACTCTCCTGACGTTATTAGCCTTCGTCGCCGTCGCGTTTCTCGGCAGTCCGGATTTGCGCCTTTCCTGCTCTGCCCCTCCCTGTTTCACGACAGGGAAATTGGCGGAAGTCATCTCGCGTTTATATCTTCAATTTACTCGGTGGTGAAATTTCTGGGGAAGTCCTTGCTTGGATTTTCTCACTGTTCGGAGCTATAAATTAAGATTGATGAAGGGAGTCCAATATTTGTTACCATCGGCCATAGTTTTAGAATGAAAACAGATACTGAGACTTCATACGTCGTCAATCTAAAATCTGATATGATCGAGGCTGAGATGATGATGTATATAAGTGCTTATAGCGATGGAATGAAATGGACCGTTACCCTAACTCATACATAAACTAAGCAACTAAACCGCCTACCATATGTTAGACAAAATGACCAAATTGAGTCTGTATAGATTAAACGACTCATACACTAACAAATCGCTTATCCGAAGCGACTACTCAAATCTAAACAAATCTCAACCCAACAAAATCTTATTTTAAATTGGCTCTCGTCAAACTCACGACTTCACAATGCCATTATCCATCATTCCCATGAAAATTCTATGCTACACAATTCAAAAATTGAACCTCGATTTTCACATAACTTTGAATATACGAACTCAGAAAACTACTCCGAATAAATGAACAGAGGACATGATACATTACGATACGTAATTGATTCAGCTTGACGAGGTCCCATGGAGTTTTTTTCCCTTTTTGTCTTTCTTTTCTTCCCTTCCTCGTGCGAGCTCTCGGTCTCCTGGTGCTGAGCGTGCCTTTCTTTTTCCCTTTTTGTTGACATTTCAACCCCAAAAGCAAATATTACAACATGCGTCATCCCTGGGGTGCGCATGACTTTATGCCGGTCTATCCGAATGGCTCACGGGCAGGACGACAATCGCTAGAAGAGAATACGAGAAATTTTTGAAGATGTCTCGTTGAGGATCGAGAGTGGTGACATTGCAAGGGAAGGTTGCAGCTAGTGGGATTGTGAATTAATGGTTGCGTCGAAACTATTAGGATGCGTATTCTCTTTTTTAGGTACCTAATTCATGTGAAATTACTAAAATCATTGGCCAAGTTAAAATTGAGATTATCGATTAACTAGAGGTAACAAAATGATTCCCTTCAATTAATGGATTCAAACCAATTGAAATGAGTTGATAGATAAGTCACCTTTATTGCCACTGTATAGATTTCCTCTCCAAAAATTATTTCTCCAATCTATGTCAATTAAAGGGGATCATGGAAAGAACATTAAATTCTACCTACTAATGGACCCTCTATTCGTTATTATCTTTATTTTGATTACCACTTGCTGTATTTGATTTGGTATTGTGACCGAGCATGACTTTGAGAGTTACGATAATATTACAGGAACGTCTTTATCAGAATTGAAAATATCGGGACAAAACAACGAATTGAACCATAGACAAACTTGGATTTGCAATCTGAAGCGTCCAATCTCCCGGTCTTGCGGAAAGGAAAAAGAGTGTGGACGGAATAATCCGAGTGGACATAACTTTGAATTACACATCAACCATAATAGTCATCCCCATATTTCCCTTTTTCACCCCATGCTCACTTTAGCGAAGAGACCTGATATACATGTTGTCACATGTCAGGTCACCATGGTCGTAAGCTTGAATGATTGTATCACAGAAGTTCAGTATAAGTCACGACCAACCACAGAGAAAGATGGTCTCTGAAGACTTCCCTATAATAGTTATCTACGTGTGAATCTACTCATGTATATAGGCCGTTCTCTTTTTCGGCCAACCAATATGTTGATGTGTCGTGTTGGATATTTTTAATGGGGTACGAAACAATGGATAAACTATTCAATATAATGCGCAAGCCAGATTGACATTAATGCTTTATTACCATGTCCATACCTTCAGCACTCAAATAAGTAATATCTCAACATATATGACTGCTTACTTGAAGTTGCATTCACGTGTGTGCAAAGTATGTGACAAGAGGCTGCATGGATAATCTAACCATCAACACCAGGAGCAGAACTGCCGCTGCTACCCCACTTTTGAGTCACAGAAACTGGAGAATGGGTCAACTGCATATTCTTCAGTAGCTGGGAATCGTCGTAATGCGAAGGAGATGGAGCAAGGACACCTTCACCCTCATCCGCATAAGCAAATATGTCTGCGGCATTCTCATTGCATGCGATCGCCTTCAGTTCCTCCAAAACCTCATCCATTGGAGGTCTCATTTCCTTATCCTGTTGCAAGCACAGGAAAGCTAACTCGGCCACCGAAGTCGTCATCCTATTGATTTTGCTATCTGACTCAAATCCTAGATTTGGGTCGATCAATTTACCAAACGCGAAGTTTTGAATCTTGTTAATAGCAAAGTCGGCCAAATTAATCTCATCCCTTTCTCTGCTTATGTCCACAGCTGGCTTGGATGATACAAGCTCGATCAGAACAACTCCAAAGCTATAGACATCACTCTTTTCCGTGAGCTGGTAGCACCGATGGTACTCAGGGTCCACATAACCTGGAGTCCCTTGAGGAGCTGTTGAGATATGAGAGACATCGTTGGGGAATAGCCTCGAAAGCCCAAAATCCGCAACTTTAACCCCAAAATTCTTGTCGAGAAGGATGTTATTTGTTTTCACATCACGGTGGACAGTGTCAGAAGCGTGGAGGTAAGCCAATGCAGTAGCAGTCTCTATGGCTATGCCCATACGGATTTTCCAAGGCAATGTAGTTGCTAGCTGGCCATGGATATGATCGGCAACAGTGCCATTGGAGATGTACTCATAGACAAGTAGAAGCTCGTGGCTGTGGCGAGAAGTGCAACCGTACAGAGACACAAGGTTTTTGTGTTGCAAACGGGTTAGGATCTCTACCTCATTCATGAACTGCTTTACCCTCCGATAGTTATGCTCGTATAGGCGCTTCACTGCTACTTCCCGCCCATCTCGAATTTTTCCTGTTAAGAACATTGTAGAAAATGTCTTTCAGTTGAAGATCCCTTGGAGAAATAGGGAAGGAACTTTTTCTCACCGTAATAAACAGTTCCAAAACCTCCTTCTCCTAGTTCATTGGAAGCAGCGAAGTTGTTTGTGGCTTCTTCAAGTTCGGTACTGTTGAAAATGGGGACTTCAAAGGAGACATTGCACTCTTCCATGTCTGAATTGGACTGAGGATGAGAGGTGCTGTGTCTCAAACAGGACTTCAAAGAAGCATTCTTCCTCTTCAAGTAGATCATATAGGACAACAGGATGATGGCCAAGCTTCCGATTCCAATACCTGATGCACCAGGAGATAATTAACCAGTGTCCTATGCAGCAAAATGCTTTTAACTTTAATGTCGTTTCCTAGGACATATGGATTATGTTGGCTGGAAGCATGGACAGATAGTTGAGATCCTAAGACGAAGTAAGAAGATTTTACTATAGCCAACTTTGATTTGATCAGCATTGTTTGATTGGTTTGCAGTAAAAACCAGAAAGGATACTTCTGCAGTAAGTTGAACCTGTTTTTTTTTTTTTTTTTGTTTTATCATGTCAAGCGGGGAACAGATTGTCCTAGTTATACTTTGATTTGTTCAGGTTAGCGAAGGCAATGTGATAGCAGACAAGAAACTAAGAAAAAGGAAGTCACCTAGTCCTATCTTCCACCGCAAACTCCCTTTTCCTGCATCAAAGTTGAAAAAGCAGATTGGTCAACTGAGGGAAAGGATGCCAATATAGCCTCCATAGAGTTCATAAATCAACTTTACATACTTGGACGAATAGAGAATAATAAAAGGGAGAATAGCCACAACCAGTACTTTCATCCGAATCTTATTTGATATAAAATTGATGCACAACCTATCGGAAGGTGAATGGCAGAGCAAGTTCAAAATATAAAGTGGGGTAACTTATGTTTGCCATTTATAATGAGGTGTGTCAACTACTTGTGCATTTTATTGGCAAACAAGAGTCCTATATATTCATCTTCCTGAAATGAGAAGTCGGTTTAATTGTCATAAGATCTCTATTCTAAAGGTTCTGCTAAAGTATTTATGAGGTTTGCACAAATGCAAAAAGATAGCATAGAAAGATGACGTGAACACCGATTGTGTATTATCCCACCCGAGGAAAGCCGAAATAGGAAGTGGAAACTGATAGGTTGAATGTGAGAAATGCACATGGAGCTATGGCGTGTGATTTCTATGGTTAAGCACAATAGTATCCGTTCTCTCAAGTCATACTGTTAGGAAAGATGCCTATAATATTTTGAGGATGTCAAAACATTTTAGGTATACAAACATGTGCAATTGAGTGTGCAGAAGACACTAGTAAATATTCATATGAAGATGGTGTTAGCAATAGGACATCTAAGAGTGTAGAACGACTTTTGCTTTAAAAGATAAACAAGCTATTGGACGTGAGATATGGCAATAACTGGATGGACATTGCAAATGGCGAACAGCCTATTAGATGAGGAATATGTCAATGTTCAAAAGGACCTTGTGAATGGTAAATAAACCATAGGACGTGTGATCATAAAAAAGTTTTGGATGGACAAATGGAAGATGAACTAACCAAATGACATGAAGACGTTGACAAGCTTGGTTGGACCTTGCAAGCCTTGAACAAATTAGAGGGCAAGCAGTGGTTGAAGAGTTTTGATAGACCAAACAAAAAGTGAATAGTCTACACAACAAAAGGACTTCAGTATGCTTGAAAGTGCCCGAAAGTTGTAAGCAAACAAGCTTCGGCACATAGAAACTTGGACCTCACTTCAATAGGTGTTCTCGCTATAGACGGAGTATTGGTTCTACTGCAAGCCTATACAATCATGAAGGGAAGATGTTGACTCTTTATCAATGTAATTTAAATTCATATTAGTGTTATACAAATGATCTTAGGTATTGGAATCCACAAAAAAAGTGGACTAGAGAAGATCAAAACAGTTTACTATATTTTTGCAGGCAACAAATGATGATGGGAGCTGCAGAAGCAAAAGCGACTACTTTGGGAAACTCTCTCAATCAAAGCTGCTCGTAGGATTTTAATTTCAAATGGTCTTTCGAGATCTCATGGCTGTAAACTCAAATAATGGAGTTGGGCAAAATGAACAAGAGTCTATGCTTTGAGTGTTCATCTTCTTGTTGTTCTTGTGTGTAAAAGATGAGTAAATCTAATTGCATTTTTCTGTAGGAGTCTGAGCATCAGTAATTAGAGAATAGAGTGTGAAGTGTAGTGCAGATTGCTTGTATTTGTAGAAGCAGAGCTACAAGTAGAAGAAACATCTTCAGATGCCAAAATATCTCAGGGATTACATAATAAATTCCAGCGTTGATTTGTGTTGCTAGAGTTGGGAGAGTGGAGTAGGCCAGTTGAATATGCTAAGTGGATAGGCCAAAGGGAGATGACACGATTAATAATGCTCATTTTCCTCGTAACACTCAATAAAATTGTATCATCGTAATAACCATGTTCTATTCAGGGAAGAGAATGGTTTATGACGAATTTATTGCATGAACCGTTAATTCCTAATTCCAAAACCTTACCGCCGCCACTATAGCAGTCCCTGGGATGAATTGTTCCATGTGGGCAATAGCACCGAAAGTTCGTGTCTTGTGATCGTCCACATCGGCCTCCACTTTTTTCACAACCAGTACAACTGGTTGATAAATCCCACTTTAACTGGAACCCTTTTTGCAACAACTCCCTATAGTTGACATCTTTGATAGTTTGATTCGAGATATTTTCCTCCAGTTGTACTGGTACCACTGCAAATGACCGGCAGGAACCACCTTGTCGATAGAAGGTGCAGTTTGGAATCAACGCGACAGAGGCGTTGTATGTGGCGTTAGAAGTACAATTCACAGAGGATGTATGGAAGGGAAAAGAAGGGTCGGTGCAGTTATAGAAGAATAAAAGTTTAGGATGACGGGAAACACTGTCCTGTAGGAAAACGTTATCGGGAAGCAAGGGGAAGGGGCGAGGAGCAAAGCAGGAAGTATCCCTTGGGCTTACTAATTCGATGGAACTCTCGTTGTAGGAGATGCTTTTAACTGCGTAGCTCCCATACGTAGCCTTTTTTCCTCGACAAGTTATCTCAAATCCAGGGTAACCGCATAAATTGCTTCCTTCTCCAAGAATATAAAAGGGATAGCTTAGGTTGAAATCATCAGTGCCACAGTTGCGGGGTTCGCAAGCTTCATATGATGATGACTCGACGTGCTCTTCTAAGATGGCAATGAAGAAGATGTGCAATGCAATGCAAATTACCTCTTGTGCGGAAGCACAGTGTAGACCCATCCCAGGATTTCAATATGGTTCTAGCTTGGAAATGAGAATTTTCTTTCCTTTTAATTATTGAAATCAAAGCTAAAGAACGGAATGGAATAGTATGAAGAAGAAGAAGAAGAAAGAAGGGAAAGTTGTTTGATTCCTCATATGAAAGTGAAACGAAAGCCCTTGTTATTGACAATTCTTTTGACTGGTCAAGTAAGATCAGCTGCTTAAACACGGCAGTTGACTTTAAACACGGCAGTTGACTTGGAAAGAGGACTGGAAGACTAGAACAAAAGACTTTTGAGAAGAGTCAGGTAGGGACATTCAAGGGAGCAATGCCGTCCATCACTTTTGCCTCTTTGATGATGATAGGTTGGTGAAATGTGTAGACTTAGTGAACTTGCACAAATCTTGCCCCCATTGACAAGTCATTCCGAGAGTTGACTCCTTTTTTTCATGCATCTCCTCAAGTTGGATCCTTTACAAGAGGATTGATGGGTTAAAAAAAAAAAGGGAAAGTTTTATCCCCTGTTTGCTTATTAAGATTAAACCAAATAAGCAAATTTAGAAAAATAAGTTTAAGAAAAAAACAAAATCAGTAGGTCTTTGACAATTAGGCGTTTCTGTTGGATCACTTGAGTGTTATAATTTATATATATTACTTACTTAATTGCTATAATTTTTTTTCGATCACTTAAGTGTCATATAACTTTTTATTTTTATTTTTATCAATTACTTGAATGTTTAAATGTTTTAAAAACGTTTATCACGTGCTATGCCACATCAGATTTCCGACACTTGGGTGAACATTTTTTTTTAAAGTTTTAGCACTCTAGTGATCAATCGAAAGTTATGGTGAATTTTTTAGAACTTAATTGCTAAAATGTTCTACGTCAAATTTCCAATACTTAGATGAATATTTTTAAAAGTTTTAGCATTCAAGTAATCGATCAAAATTATTTTTGAAAAGTTATGTCACTCAAGTGATCGGAAATAAATTATAATATTTAAATGAATGTCGTATAAAAATTATGATTTAGTGCTGTCCGTATCTCCACTTATTAGGTTCAGTACTTGGGCTTATTAGTTCCAAGCCTCTGAAACCTTGGCAAGGTATTCTACCCAATATTCTCAGTCGAGGCCCATTCACAGCTATCAATTTGCCCGAAAAGTTTGCAGTCTGTGAGGGAACCCACGAGAAAAAGTCTAATTGAAACTCATGATAATGCCTAGTGTGGAATTCATTTTGTTGGCCCAATTAAGTAAAAGAAGGGAAAAGCCCGTCCCTCTTCTCGCTGCCTGCTACCGCTGAGAATTTCTTCACAACTACTCTCCTGACGTTATTAGCCATCGTCGCCTGTCGTTTCTGGGCATTCCGGATTTGCGCCTTTCCCGCTCTGCTTCTCCCTGTTCCACGGCCGGGAAATTCGTGGAAGTTATCTCGCGTTTATATCTTCAATTTAACTTCCGATCCTTAGTGGTAATATTTCTGGAAAAGTCTTTGCTTGGATTTTCTCACTGTTGGGAGATAGAAATTAAGCTTCATGCAAGCACAGAAAAGCTAACTCGGCCACCGAAGTTGTCATCTTATTGATTTTGCTATCTGACTCAAATCCTAGATTTGGGCCGATCAATTCACCATAATTGCATTTCTGAATCTTGTTAATAGTGAAGTCAGCCAAATTAATCTCGTCCCTTTCTCTGCTTAGGTCCACAGCTGGCTTGGATGATACAAGCTCGATCAAAACAACCCCGAAGCTATAGACATCACTCTTCTTTGTGAGCTGGCAGCACCAACGGTACTTGGGATCCACATAACCTGGAGTCCCTTGAGGAGCTCTTGAGATATAAGAGACATCATTGGGGAGCAGCCTTGAAAGCCCAAAATGTGCAACTTTAACCTCAAAATTCTTGTCGAGAAGGATGTTATTTGTTTTCACATCACGATGGACAATGTCAGAAGCGTGGAGGTAAGCCAATGCAGTAGCAGTCTCTATGGCTATGCCCATTTGGATTTGCCAAGGCAATGTAGAAGAAGAGTTTGCTCTCTGGCCGTGGATATGATCGGCAACAGTGCCATTGGAGATGTACTCATAGAAAAGTAGAAGCTCACGGCTGTGGCGAGGAGTGCAACCATACAGAGACACAAGGTTTTTGTGTTGCAAACTGGTTAGGATCTCTACCTCATTCATGAACTGCTTTACCCTTCGGTAGTTACGTTCATATAGGCGCTTTACTGCTACTTCCTGCCCATCCCAAAGTTTTCCTGTTAAGAACATTGTAGAAAATGTCTTTCAATTGAGGATCGCTTGGAGGAATAGTGAAAGAACATTTTCTCACCGTGGTGAACAGTTCCAAAACCTCCGTCTCCGAGTTCATCGGAAGCAGAGAAGCTATTTGTGGCATCTTCAAGTTCGGTACGGTTGAAAATGGGAACTTAAAAATAGACATTGCTCTCTTCCATGTCTGAATTGGACTGAGGATATGAGGCGCCGTTCTTCAAATGGAAATTCAAAGAAGCATTCATCATCTTCAAGTGGATCATGTAGGACAAGAAGATGATGACCAAGCTTCCGATTCCAATACCTGATGCACCAGGAGATAATTGACCTGTTTCCCATATAGGAAAATGCTTTTGACTTTTGTGTCGTTTCCTAGGACATATGGATTATGTTGGCTGGAAGCGTGGACCGAAAGTTGAGCTCTTATGATGAAGTAAGAAGATTTTGGTACAACCAACTTTGATTTGATCAGCATTGTTTGATTGGTTTGCAGTAGAAACCAGAAAGGATACTTCTGTAGTAAGATGATCCTGTTTCTTTTGTTTTATCATGTCAACTGGCGAGCAGATTGTCCTAGTTATACTTTGGTTTGTTCAGGTCAGCAGAGCCAATATGATAACTAGAAAAAAAGGAAATTACCTAGTCCATCCACCAACGTCCTTTTCCTGCATCAAAGTTGAGAAAACAGATAGGTCAATTGAGGGAAAGGATGTCAAAATAGCATCCATAGGGTTCATAGATCAGCTTCGCATACTCGGATGAATAGAGAATATAAAGGGAAAAAATTGCCACAGCCTGTACTTTCATCCGAATCCTATTTCATATAAAATTAACGCACAACCTGAGAATGGCAGCAAGTTCCAAATATTATGAGTAACTTATATTTGCCATTAAAAATGAGGTGTGTCAACGATTTGTGCAATTTATTGGTGAACAGGAGTCCTATATATTTATCTCACTGAAATGAGAAGTCAGTTTCCCTATTATAAAATGCCAATTCTAAAGTAGGAATCTGCAAAAGTATTCATGAGGGTGCACCATGCAAAATGGTAACTTAGCATAGAAAGAAAACTTGTATACCGATTAGGTATTATCTCACCGAAGGAGATCCAAAATGGGAAGTGGAAACTGATAGGTTAAAAGTGAGAGATGCACATAAGAGCTTAGGCATGGATCTCTATGGTTAAGTGGAATTGGATCCGCTCTTTCAAGTCATAATGTTAGGAAACATTTCTAGGATATTTTGAGGATTACAAAAAAAGTATACTAGCATGTGAAATTGAGTGTGCAGAAGATATCTTCTCTATATACATTTTTATGAAGATGGTGTGAGCAATAAGACATCTAAGGGTGTAGAACGGCTTTTGTTTTGTAGCAGGTGACCAAGTTATTGGACATGAGATATGTTGATGAGTGGATGACACTGCAAATTGTGAACAAATAATTAAACAAGGTATATGTCGATGTTCAAAAGGACCAAGTGGATGGTGAACAAACTGAAGGACGTATCATCATAAAAATTGTTCAGATGAACTAATAGAATGTGAAAGAACTAGAGGACAAGAAAACATCAATAAGCTTGGATGGACTTTGCGAATGGTGAACAAATTAGAGGGCGTGTAATCATTGAAGATTTTGGATGGACCAAGTAGAAGTTGAATGGTATACAGAACATTATGATGTCGATTCGCTCGAAGGTAGCTATTGGAAGGAGAACAAGCTTGGGTATGTGGAAGCTTGGATGGACCTGACTACAGAAGTTGCTCTCACTACAGATGGACTAGTGGTTCTACTACAAGCGTCTGAAATTCTAGAGAGAAGATACAGACTCTCTATCAATTTGATCTATATTCGAATTGGTGTTCTATGGCTGGTCTTAGGTATTGGAATCCCAAAACCGAGCTAGAGAATATCATAACAGTTTACCATATTTGGGCATGCAACCGCTGCAGAAGCAGAATTGACTATTTTGAGAAATTGTCTCCGTAAACCTACATAGTGAGGTTTTGAGACTGTAGATGGCGCACCAATGGCCACTCGTGGCATTGGAATTCCAAAATGGTCGTAACAAAGTTAGGGGAAACGAAAAAAGGGATAATTGCACAATGATCTCTAAACTTTGACCAAACGTGCAGTGTTCCTTAACT
The DNA here is from genome assembly GCF_016545825.1 of Eucalyptus grandis. Classification (NCBI taxonomy): domain Eukaryota; kingdom Viridiplantae; phylum Streptophyta; class Magnoliopsida; order Myrtales; family Myrtaceae; genus Eucalyptus; species Eucalyptus grandis. The sequence continues at coordinate 48,089,784 of NC_052613.1, read as the reverse complement.
TATAATAAATGTTCAATTTAGTTCTTAAAGTACATGAAAATGTTCAATATCATTCTTCCATTCATTCAAGTTTAGGCATACTATTAAATAATTGCATATAGTCCAATAACTATATTGAATATATACTAAAAGTTCATGGATCACATTAAATATATTAAAAGTTTAATAACGACTTGCACATTCAATTATAGTTCAGGGACTATATTAAATAAATTGAAAGTCCAAAGATCACATTATATATCGAGTTAAAATTTAAGGATTATTTATATCATTTTCCTTTTAAAAAAAGGAGCTGCTTTGAGTGTCCATCATCTTGCCGTTTTTGTTTGTCGAAGCTGTTAAATGAGAATTCTATTTCTTTGTAGAAATTTGAGTGTATGTAATTAGAGAATAGAATGTTAAGTGTTGCAAGGATTGCTTGTATCTGTAGAAGCAGAGCTATAAAAAGATGGAGATCGTAACATCTCAAGGATTACACAGTGAATTCCAGCCTTAATTTGGCTTTTGGAACTGAGAGTGGAGTAGCCCACGAGTAAACCGGAAAAGAGAGATGATCCAATTGATAAAGCACGGCGTGCATGACTTTTGTTTATAAGATTCGTACCATCATAATATCCACATGCTGTTCAGTGTTCAAGGAAGAGAATAATCTATGATGAACTTATTGCATGAACCGTTAATTCATAACTTTAAAAACCTTATCACCGCCGCTATTGCAGTCCTTGGGATGACTGAATCCATGTGGGCAATAGCACAGAAAGTCCATGTCTCGTAATCGTCCACATCGGCCTCCACTTTCTTGACAACCAATACAGCTATTTTTAGTTAGTAAATCCCATCTTAATCGGAACCCTTTCTCCAACAACTCCCTGTAGTCGACATCTTCGATAGTTTTGATTAGAGAGCCCTCCCTCCGGTTCTACTGGTACCTACGTAAAGAACCGGCAGAATCCACTTTGTGGATGAGGAAACGTCGCATTAAAAAGTAAAGCAACGGAGCCGTTGTATCTGACGTTAGAAGTACAATTCGGAGGGGATGTTGGGAAGGGAAAAGAAGCGTTCGTGCAGTCATAGAAGAACCGTAGTCTATAAAGAGAACCGCAATTCTTTAGGAAGACGTTTTGGGGAAGAAAAGCGAAGGAACGAGGACCAAAGCAAGAAGTATTCCATTGGCTTACTAAATCGATGGAACTCTCATTGTAGGAGATGCTTTTAACTGAGTAGGGACCATATATAGTTTTTTTTACTTCACAAGTGATGTCAAATCCAGGATAACCGCATAATTCTCTTCCTCCTCTGGAACATAAAATGGATAATTTATGTTCGAACGGTGATTGCCCCCACAATTGCGGCTTTGCTGACTTCATATGATACTTCATCTTATCACGATGCGACATGATCCTCTAAGATGGTAATGAAGAAGATGTAGAACATTGTGCAAACTAAACCTCGTGTGTAAGTGCAGTGTAGACTCATCTCGGCATTTTGATTTGACTTTAGTCTAGAACTTATGGAGTTTCTTTTTTTCTTTTCTTTTGGATATCGATGTTATGGAATGGGATCAAGTAGAGCGTATGGAGTTTATTTTTTATTTTTTATTTTCTTTGGGATATAGATGCTATGTGATTCCTGACGTGAAAGTGAAAAGAAGGCCCTTGTTATTGGAAATGGAAGAAACTGTGTGATTTTTGACGTGAAAGCGAAAAGAAGGCCCTTGTTATTGGAAATTCCCACTTAAACACGGTGGTTGACTTGGAAAGGGGACAAGAAGACTAGAACAAAAGACTTTTGAGGAGCCAGTCACCCATCACTTTACCTCTTTGATGATGATAGGTCGGTCAAATGTGTAGACTTAGTAAACTTGCACAAATCTTGCCCCCGTTAACAAGTTATTCCTACAGTTGACTACTGTTTTCATATATCCCCTCAAGTTGGATCATTTACAAGAGGATAATTAAAAAAAAAAAAAGATCTGGAAACTTTTATCCCTTGTTATGCTTATTAAAATCAAACCAAATAAGCAAAATTAGAAAAATGAATTCAAGGAAAAAAAATCAGTGGGTCTTTCACAATTAGAGGCCTCTGTTTGAAATTTAATTTCAAAGAAATAGTGGCAAGAGTTAGGTCCAGGAGCAGTAGGAAATTCCAAAAAGGTAAATCCTTAGTACAATGATCATGAACAACAAGAACTACTGACCTATCCTAAAAATTTTCTCGAGAAGGTTTTGTTGACATATAAATTTTAGTTGACAATTCAAGTATTCATTTTTGTAAAAGTAAACAATAAAAAAAATAGCAAGTTAATATCAAAATTAAATGAATAAATAAATAGAAAACAATGAAAATGAGAGGAAAAGTGATAAAAACGAGGTTTTCTTTTTCAGCACAGGCTCTTGAACCTTTTGAATAAACCTTAGCCCATAAAAAAACATTTGGATCCGATTTGTGCAATTCATTTATTAGATTCCGCATTTGGGCTTATTAATGCCAAGCCTATGAGACCTAGGCAAGACGTTCCGCCCATTATTCTCAGTGGTGGCCCATTCACCCATCAATTCGACCCTCATTTTTTTCTCTCACGTTCGTTCTTGAACGAGCAAGGATGAGACCACGCCGGCGGGCGCGAGAAGGAATGCTGAGCGAAGGAACATGGGGAAGGTTCCACAATAGTCAGTGCTCCGTTCCTTTGCAGAGACTGAGAGCTTCGAGCGGTTTTCAACCTCGCTCGTCCAAAGATTGCTTTCAGATTCCAATTCTGATTACCCTTATCGCCGCTCGTAGCTGCATGCTCCCGCTGAGAATTCCTTCACTTCTACTCTCCTGACGTTATTAGCCTTCGTCGCTGTCGGATTTGCACCTTTCCTGCTCTGCCCCTCCCTGTTTCACGACCGGGAAATTCGCGGAAGTTATCTCGCGTTTATATCTTCAATTTAACTTCCGATCCTCGGTGGTGAAATTTCTGGGGAAGTCCTTGCTTGGATTTTCTCACTGTTCGGAGCTAGAAATTAAGCTTGATGAAGGGGAGTTAGATTTTTGTTACCATCGGTCATAGTTTTAGAATGAAAACAGATACTGAGACCTCATACATCGTCAATCTAAAATCTGATATATGATCGAGGCTGAGATGATGACGTATGTAAGTGCTTACTGCGATGGAATGAAATGGACCGTTACCCTAACTCGTATATAAATTAAGCAACTAAACCCCCCACCATATGTTCGACAAAATAACCAAATTGAGTCTGTATAGATTAGTCCTTGATACTAACCTGTTTGAGTGTATAATGATATGTCGCACATGATCACAAACAATGTTTTCTACCGTATTTTATCTCGCCGGACCAAACCCAAACAATTTCTTCTTCTTCTTTTTTCGTTTATCATGTTTGCTCGGAGTTTATACCTCTTCCTGTTGTGTTCAATGACAGTCATCGGCGAGGTACCGTTCAAAATTAACAGTCCAGGATTAATTTCTAAGCTCAATTGTCCCGGTTTGTTTATCACATCCTTTTACCTAATCATGTCTCTGTTTTTGTTCTCTACGTTTGTGGAGATTGTGGCCTACCTATGTCGTTGACCGTGACAACTCTGATTTAACTAACCCAAGATATCATTCAATTTGACCCGTCCCACGTCGAGCCTTAGGGTTTTCTCCTTTGGTGTATAGGCAGATATTGTCTCAGGAGGTGTTGGTGTTCTAGCATGGGTTTGCTTAATTTTGGAGTTCGAAAGCAAAGGTTGCCATTGTGTCAAAAGGCATCACCTATGAGTTAATTTTAGTTTTCACATATATATTTCAGAATAGCTTTCCTCTTATTCGGTGCACGATTCGATTCATTCCTGCCCCATTCACCATTCTAAATACCTGCTAGGAATTGTTACTTGTCTAGCTTCTCTAGCCCTAGTGACAATCCCCACCCTCATCAGATCAGGTTGTTATAGGCACATTAACTTTCACATGGACACCTACTAGAGGGGGTCCTGATTTGATAACAAAAGATGTCACTCCTCGAATCCTACAAGAATAGAGGTATGGCATGGTCGTCCTTCCATTTAAAGGGCACGGCCTTAAATGCAACTAAAGAACCTACTCCCAAAATCATACTCAAAATTTAACTTCCAAAAGTCCCCATCAAAAGCACTCTCGTACCATCACCACTAATCGAGGAACCTGAAAAATTTGGGAAGGAGAGAGGTGAACAATCACAATTCAATAAGTAGTACATATCTTATAAACAGATATTTGTTTCATTTCAACAAGCCTTATACAAATCGGAAATATTCATTAAAATCCACTATCTTAATACATATATCAATAGTCAAGTCCATCAGTTAATCTCTAGTAAAAATCATGTCAATGGTCAATTTCCAAACTTGTATCATATCATATCTTAAGACTTTAAAGGTGGCTCCCACGAGAGTTTGGTCAACGTACGTCGGTGACTGTGTGGTGGATGATGATGGAGGTTTGACAAGAAGTATAGGTTGGTTAATAGAGACGAATATATGTTCGTGCTTTGATGATTTGGCAGACGGATCTTCGATTATGAGGAAGACGATGAAGACAACAGTATAATGAGGTAATAGAGAAAAAGAAAAATAGGAAAAGAAAAAGAAAGCAAAGAAAAACGCACATTAGCGAGTATAAAACAAATAGGGCCTATCACGAAAAATACGCATACTATGGGATGAGTTCAATTTGTATTTAGAATTGGGCTTCGTATATTAATAATAACAAAAGGATTAGCGTCAGTTTGATGCAGTTGTGATAAAAATGAGCTTAAATGATTTGGTCTAAAAAATGTTAGAATTGGAGAGAGCTAAATATAAAAGCTAAAGTTATGCCCATTAGCCTAGACCTGAGAGATCAGAGCGTGGCCCATTTTTGAACCAGACCCAAGGACTCGGCCCGACTCCTAATTTTCAAGAATATAAGAATATAAAAATATTATAAGAAATTGAAAAATAAAAAAATATGGAAATTTGGTAAGAAAAATAGGCCTTGATAGTTAGATTTTAGTATTTGAATCAGTTTAGTTTTAGTTAGAGGGTACACCCAAGGTTCAGGAAAATTCGTGATTTTCTCTAGTTTTTTTTTTCCTCTAGTTTAGATATAGAAAAATTACTTGCTTTAGAAAATTGAATATGATTTGAAATTAGCTCAAGGGGTTTAACGCCGCAAGGCTTAATAACAAGGCTAGGGAATATATTTTGCTCGACTTGTACTGGGGTACTTTAATGTAATTTATCTCTTACTTGTCCTTTCATTATTAATTCTTACAAATTGATTGTGATGCTTTTATTGAATTGTGATTTGCCGGTTTTAGTTGAATGGGCAGGTTACGTTTTAGACCATAATAAATACAACAACATTGCATAGACACTTAGAGGACAAAAACCTTCAGATATGTAATTTAGTTAGAAGACTGCATGAATAGCTTAGTTGAACATTGGTTTCCAACTTGACATTAACTCTAAAGCTCGTCTTCCTTATTCATTTGGGAGGGCCATGATAGGTTTAAAGATTATAAAATTTTGTGTCCATTATAAACTATTCTAAAATATGAAATTGTTAGATGAGAGTATGGTTTGATATTTTAAATATTCTACCAGTCCCCTTCAATTGCAAGGTAAACTTTGGCCTAAAACTAAGCTTGAAAAGATTCAATAATAAAGGCAAATAAGGGGTTTGGAAAGATTTGAAGATTTTAGTACCATGTGAAACATTATGATTCTTAGATAAAGTTGTGATTTAATATTTAAATATTATCATATAAAATTTTGTGGAATTACCACAAATTCTTTTAAAAGTTTAAATTTGTAAAGTGGCTTGTCTCCAAATTGAACGTTAGAGCTTGGCTTTCTGCAAAAATCTTGGCTTATGGACAAGCCCCCGCTGTTTCTTGTACACGCAAGAGCCGTGTCTTTGACACTGAGACAATGCTGGTGAAACCAAGATGAAGAAAAACTAGAGTCTAAAGGTACTTGTCAAACTACAGGTTGGAACACCTGGAGTGCCATAACTTGGCACGGATGGACACTTAAGTACCATAATTTTGAAATGGTATACTTAAGTGTCAATATCAGAGTAAAATGGAACACTTAAGTGCCACTCCGGTGAAAATCCAGCCAAATGGCTTACGTGGCAACTTTCAATTTGGTCCAAAACGGCGTTGTTTTGCACGCCGATGTGGCGGAGAAAATGCAAAAACGACGTCGTTTCGTATCCGACGTGTAAATAATAATATAAAAATTAATTAAATTAGATTTAAACTTAATTTTATTTAAAATATTCAAAAAATAAAAAATTAACAAAAAATAAAAATAAAAAAATAAAAAAATGAAAAACAATTAAAAAATTTTTAAAAAGGGGAGGTTGAAGGAGGCGGGCTGAGGGCTGAGCCCTCGTCGGGGAAGGGCTGGCGACGGAGGGGGAAGGGTCGGCCGAGGTCGTCGGCCCCCGGCCGACAGAGACGAGGGCCGCGAGCCCTCGTCGAATTGCGGCGAGGGCCGCGACCCTCCCCACTCCGTCGCCGGCCCTTCCCAACGGAGGCGGGGAGGCGGCGAGGGCTCGCGACCCTCGCCCCATGCGAGCCCTCCCCCGATATGGGGCGGGGTTGCGGCCCGCGCCTAGATCCGGGGTGAGGGTCGCGGCCCTCCCTAGATCCGGCGAGGGCTTGCGGGCCCTCGCCACCTCCTCGCCGCCGCCGCCGGGAAGGCCCGGCAACGGAGTGGGGAGGGTCGGCCAGCCTCGCCGGCCCCAGGCTAGGGCTCGGCGAGGCCGGCGGACCGCGACCCCGCCGACCCTCTCCCCTCCGTCTCCGGCCCTTCCCAGTGACGGCGGGGAGGCGGTGGCGGCGAGGGCTCAGCCCTCAGCCACCCCCTTTTTTTTCAATTTTTTTTTAATTTTTTTGAATATTTGATATAAAATTAAGTTTAAATCTAATTTAATCAATTTTTATATTATTATTTACACGTCAGATACGAAAACGACGTCGTTTTTGCATTTTTTTTTTTCGTCCACGCGTGTGCAAAACGATGCCGTTTTGGACCAAACTCACTTGCCACGTAAGTCATTTAACCGGATTTTCGCCGGAATGGCACTTAAGTGTTCCATTTAACTTTGAAATTGGTACTCAAGTATACCATTTTGAAGTTATGTCACTTAAGTGTTATCCCGTGCCAAGTTATGGCACTTAGGCTATTCTTCTGCCCATCAAACTATGTAGGAGTCACGGTGGATTGAGATAAAAATGGATGATCGAGAACTAACAGGTCTATAAGGAAGGAGAGCAATGTTATGTAAATGCTAGAGCAGGACTTGTTTATTCAATTTAAAAATTCCTTAGGTAGGAGCTCAATTTAACTGGGATTCTTCTTGTTTACATTTCATTTATTTGTCAGGTAATTTAGCTTCCATACTTGGTCAAAGTTGAGACTCTTTTACTCATATGACGAACGTTATCAAGCTATATTCTTATTTGTCTTGAAAAATCAGTGCTTACTAAGAGCTTTTATTGGGAAAATATTCGATGTCTCAAATAGCACAACATCTATCTCATCAAAAAAATAAAAAAATAGAACAACAAGTAAAATTAAAGAAAACAAGATTTAGAATGAAGCCACAACAACTGAAATGTAATGTGCGAATTGAATTACAACTATAAAACTTTAGATGCCGTGACATACCAAGTACACGATAGATACTTCTAGCCTTTCGTTCCACTTGACCTATCAACAAGCTACTAATCCAACCTATACAGCTCTTTCCTGAAAGTGTCCGCCTTGGGAAATGATTGACTTTGGCATAATCGGTCAATTTTGTTGGCAGATAATTGTCAAAAAAATTCCTTGTACTTGGCTAATTCAAATCTAAAATTTTTAATTTTATCAATTTAATCTTAAATCTTTTGATGATTTTTTAATGAAGTTCGTCCAATCAATTTTGCCCAAAAAATTGTAATGTGATGATCCAATCAATGTCACTTGTATCATGTGACATAACCGGCATTACCGTGAATAGTTTTTTAAAATTTTTTAAAATTTTCATTTTTTTTTTTTTCCTTTCCTTTCCTTTTATTATTTCTCTCTTTTTTCTTATTTCCCCACTAGTTGTCGGTTGCCGGCCACAAGAGAGGACTGTGACACCCTCGTGCTTGCCCTCACCTCAATATAATGTTGGGAACATCTAATGAGGGCATCACAGCCCTTGCCTATAGCTAGTGACCTACACAGAAAACAGAAAATACAAAGAAAGAAAAGAGAAACAAATATATATATATAATTTACAAAATTCGTCTACGTTAGTACCAAATATCATGACTAGACAATACTGTTAGCAATTTTTACCAAAATTGATCATATGGATTACATTGGAAAATCATTGTAAGGTTTAGCATTAAATTGATAAAATTAAAAATTTAGGACTAAATCGGCGGTCGTATGATAAGTTTAGGAATTTTTGACCACTTTCCCTTTTTGTTGATGCACTAATAATTTGTTTCAAGAAGAAACACGCATGTTTATATAGTCTTCAGGTTGCTCATTAGATCAAGATGATCGTGGAAAAATAGTAATGAAATTAGTAAGTCTGTAACGAAACCAGAAACCAATGAAATTAAAAACATACTGAATTCTAGGTGGTCGTGCCATTATGTACATTCAGCTGCATAAGATGTAAATTCATGTTAAGATGCTTTATGCATGTAAACTTTGTTGGCTTTAGCGTTGGGCTTATAGTAATATTGAACATTAACATCAATCCATGACATCTTCCTTAATTCACAAAGCTAAATGTAGAAATTTTGTATATCACAATGTGTTTCCCAAATTATATCAAACTCTATTTTGTAAACCAAGATACATTTCATATACCATTTCATAAATCAAATAAAACTCTATCCCAATTACAAAATGGCTAAACTATACCCAAATGTTAACAAAATGACTCCTACGCGCTAACAACTCGCTTATCCGAAACGATTACTCAAACCTAAATAAACCTCACCCCAACAAAACCTTGCTTTAAAATGACTCTCGTCAAACCACAGCTCCACAATGCCATTATCCATCATTTTCATGAAATCTCAAAGCTTCACAACTCAAAAATCAGACTTCACGATTTGATTTTCACATAACTTTGAATATACAAACTCCGAAAACTACTTCAAATAAATGAACAGAGGGCGCGATCACTTATTGGACATTGAGATACGTAATTGATTCGGCTTGGTGAGGTCCTGTGGCATGTGCGCGCAAAACGCTTTTACTTCTCCCCTTTTCCTTTCTTTTCTTCCCTTCCTGGCGCGAGCTCTCGGTCTCCTTGTGCCGAGCGTGCCTTTTCTTTTCCCTTTTTGTTGACATTTCAACCCCCAAGGAAAATATTACAATATGCGTCATCCCTGGCCTGCGCATGACTTTTTGCTGGTCTATCCGAATGGCTCACGGGCAGGACGACAATCGCTAGAAGAGAATACGGGAAATTTTTTAAGATGTCTCATTGAGGATCGAGAGTGGTGACATTGCAAGGGAAGGTTGCAGCTAGTGGGATTTTGATGATTGCGACGAAACTATTAGGATGGGTGTTCTCTTTTCTAGGTACCTAATTCATGTTAAAACACCAAAATCATTTGGCCAAGTTAAAATTGAAATTATTAATTAATCGGAGATAACAAAATGGTTCCCTTCAATTAATGAATTCAAACCAATTGAAAGGAGTTGATAGACAAGTCACATTTATTGCCACTGTACAGATTTCCTCTTCAAAAATTATTTCTCCAATCCGTGTCAATTAAAGGGGGTCATGGAAAGAACATTAAGTTCTACCTACCATTGGACCCTCTATTCATTATTATCTTTATTTTGGTTACCACTTGTTGTATTTGATTTGGTATTGTGATCGAGCATGACTTTGAGAGTCACGATAATATTACTAAAGAACGTCTTTATTAGAATAATTTTTCTTTATACAACATTGAATTGAACCATAGACAAACTTGGATTTGCAATCTAAAGTATCCAATCTCCTCGTCCTGCAGAAAGGAAAAAGAGTGTGGACGGCTTAGTCCAAATGGACAGAACTTTGAATTGAACATCAATCATAATAGTTACCATCTTTCCCTTTTTCACCCCATGCTCACTTTAGCGAAGAGACCTGATATACATGTTGTCACATGGCAAGTCGCCATGGTTGTAAGCTTGAATGATTGTATCACAGAAGTTCAGTATAAGTCACGACCAACCACAGAGAAAGATGGTCTTTGAAGACTTCCCCATGATAGTTATCTATGTGTTTAATCTACTCATGTTTATAGGCCGTTCTTTTTTTCGGCCAACCAATATATTCATGTATCGTGTTGGATACTTTTTAAGGGGTAACGAAACAACAGATAAACTAAATAACCTATATATGGTTCAATATAATGCGCAAGCCAGATTGACATTAATGCTTTATTACCATGTCCATACCTTTAGCACTCAAATCAGTAATATCTCAACATATATGACTGCTCACTTGCAGTTGCATTGACGTGTGTGCAAAGCATGTGACAAGAGGCTACAGGGATCATCTAATCATCAACACCAGGAGCAGAACTGCCGCTGCTACCCCATTTTTGAGTCACAGAAACTGGAGAATGGGTCAACTGCATATTCTTCAGTAGCTGGGAATTGTCATAATCTGGGGAAGATGGAGCAAGGACACCTTCACCCTCATCCGCATAAGCAAATATGTCTGCAGTATTCTCATTGCATGCAATCGCCTTCAGTTCCTCCAAAACCTCATCCATTGGAGGTCTCATTTCCTTATCCTGTTGCAAGCACAGGAAAGCTAACTCGGCCACCGAAGTCATCATCCTATTGATTTCGCTATCTGACTCAAATCCTAGATTTGGGTCGATCATTTCACCAAACGCACATTTTTGAATCTTGTTAATAGCGAAGTCAGCCAAATTAATCTCGTGCCTTTCTCTGCTTATGTCCACAGCTGGCTTGGATGATACAAGCTCGATCAGAACAACTCCGAAGCTATAGACGTCACTCTTCTCAGTGAGCTGGTAGCACCGATGGTATTCAGGGTCCACATAACCTGGAGTCCCTTGAGGAGCTGTTGAGATATGAGAGACATCATTGGAGAATAGCCTCGAAAGCCCAAAATCTGCAACTTTAACCCCAAAATTCTTGTCGAGAAGAATGTCATTTGTTTTCACGTCACGGTGGACAATGTCAGAAGCGTGGAGGTAAGCCAATGCAGTAGCAGTCTCTATGGCTATGCCCATACGGATTTGCCAAGGCAATGTAGTAGAAGAGTTTGCTCGTTGGCCATGGATATGATCGGCAACAGTGCCATTCGAGATGTACTCATAGACAAGTAGAAACTCACGGCTATGGCGAGAAGTGCAACCGTACAGAGACACGAGGTTTTTGTGTTGCAAACGGGTTAGGATCGCTACCTCATTCATAAACTGCTTTACCCTACGATAGTTACGCTCGTATAGGCGCTTCACTGCTACTTCCCGCCCATCTCGAATTTTTCCTGTTAAGAACAATGTAAAATGTCTTTCTGTTGAAGATCCCTTGGAGGAATAGTGAAGAAACATTTTCTCACCGTAGTAGACAGTTCCAAATCCTCCGTCTCCTAGTTCATTGGAAGCAGCGAAGTTGTTTGTGGCTTCTTCAAGTTCGGTACTGTTGAAAATGGGGACTTCAAAGTAGACATTGCACTCTTCCATGTCTGAATTGGACTGAGGATCTGAGGTGCTGTTTCTCAAACGGGACTTCAAAGAAGCATTCTTCTTCTTCAAGTAGATCATATAGGACAACAGGATGATGGCCAAGCTTCCGATTCCAATACCTGATGCACCAGGAGATAATTAACCAGTGTCCTATGTAGGAAAATGCTTTTAACTTTTATGCCGTTTCCTAGGACATATGGATTATGTTGGCTGGAAGCATGGACGGATAGTTGAGATCTTAAGACGAAGTAAGAAGATTTTACTACAGCCGGCTTTGATTTGATCAGCATTGTTTGATTGGTTTGCAATAAAAACCAGAAAGGATACTTCTGCAATAAGGTGATCCTGTTTTTGTTGTTTTATCATGTCAAGCAGGGAGCAGATTGTCCTAGTTATACTTTGATTTGTTCACGTTAGCAAAGGCAATGTGATAGCAGACGAGAAACTAAGAAAAAGGCAGTCACCTAGTCCTATCTTCCACCGCAAACTCCCTTTTCTTGCATCAAAAAGCAGATTGGTCAACTGAGGGAAAGGATGCCAATATAGCCTCCATAGAGTTCATAAATCAACTTACATAGAGAATAATAAAAGGGAGAATAGCACAGTCTGTACTTTCTTCAGAATCCTATCTGATCTAAAATTGATGCACAACCTATCCCAACGTGAACAGCAGATCAAGTTCAAAATATAAAGTAGGGTAACTTATGTATGCCATTCATAATGAGGCGTGTCAACTACTTGAGCATTTTATTGGCACATAGAGTCCTATATATTCATCTTCCTGACATGAAAAAGTCAGTTCAATTGTCAAAAGATCTCCGTTCTAAAGGTTCTGCAAAAGTATTCATGAGGTTGCACCAATGCAAAATGATAACTTAGCATAGAAATAAAACATGTATGCTGATTGTGTATCATCCCATCCAAGGAAAGCCGAAATGAGTAGCGGAAACTGATAAGTTAAATGTGAGCAATGCCCATAGAGCTATGGCGTGGGATTTATATGATTAAGTGCAATTGTGTCCATTCTCTCAAGTCCAATTGTGTCCATTCTCTCTAGTCATTCTTTTAGGAAAGAGGCCTATAATATTTTGAGGAAGACAAAACATTTTAAGTATGCTAACATCTGCAATTGAGTGTGCAGACCATACTGGTAGATTCATATGAAGATGGTGTTAGCAATAGGACGTCTTAAGAGTGTAGAACAACTTTTGCTCTAAAAGATGAACAAACTATTGGACGTGATATATGTTGATAGCTGGATGCACGTTGCAAATGGCGAACAAGTCATTAGACAAGGAATATGTCGATGTTCAAAAGGATAAAATAGAGGACGTGTGATCGCCGAAAAGGATTGGAATAGACCAATAGAAGAGGAACAAAACAAATGACATGAAGTCGTCAATGACCTTGGTTGGACCATGCAAAACTTTTACAAACTAGAGGGCATGTGGTCGTCAAAGAGTTTTGATTGATGAAATAAAAAGTGAACAGTCTATAGAACATAAAGATGTCAATATGCTTGAAAGTGCGTAAATGTTGTAAGCAAATGATTTTGGGTGCATAGAAGCTCAGATGAACCTGAATGCACAAAGTGTTCTCGCTTATAGATGGAGTATTGGTTCTACTACAAGCCTCTACAATCATGAAGGGAAGACGTAGATTCTTTATCAATGTAATTTGAATTCAAATTGGTGGTGTACAAATGATCTTAGGTATTGGAATCCACAAAAAAGCGGACTAGAGAAGATCAAAACCGTTTACCATATTTGTGCATGCAACAGAGGATGACAGGCAGCTACAGAAGCAGAATCGACTACTTTGGGCAAATCTCTCCATGGAGCTACAAAGTGAGTTCTGCGATTGTAGATGACAGAATCAAGGCCACTCGTAGGATTTGAATTTCAAATGGTCATCTGAGATCTCATGGCTATAAATCAACCAGCCAAGTAGTAGGTTTGGGGGAAAATGATTAAGAGTCTATGCTCTGAGCGTTCATCCTCTTGTTGTTCTTGGGTGTAGCGTGTAACCCTAATTGTAATTTTTTTTTTTTTGTAGAAGTCTGAGGATTGTAATTAGAGAATAGAGTGTGAAGTATAGTGAAGATTCCTTGGATTTGTAAAAGTAGAGAGCTACAAGTAGAAGAAACATCTTTGATCACGGTAACATCTCGAGGATAACGTAGTGAATTCCAGCCTTGATTTGGGCTATTATAGTTGTATTAGAGTTGGGAGAGGATATAATTAGCAAAGCTAGGCGTGCATCGTCCTCCTAACACTTATAAAACTTGCATCGTCCTCCTAACATCTCAAGGATAACGTAGTGAATTCCAGCCTTGACTTGGCCTGAAGGGAGAAGATATAATTAGCAAAGCTAGGCGTGCATCGTCCTCCTAACACGTATAAAACTTGTATCAACGTAATAATAACCACATTCTGTTCAGGGAAGAGAATAAATTATGACAAACTTATTGCATAAACCGTTTATTCCTAATTCTAAAAACCTTACCACCACTGTTGCAGATCGAAGGATGATTGGTTCCATTTGGGCAATAGCACAGAAAGTCTGTGTCTTGTGATCGTCCACATCGGCCTCCGCTTTCTTGACAACCAGTACAACTCTTGTCAGTGAGTAAATCCCATTTTAACGGGAACCCGCTCTTCAACAATTCCGTGTAGTTGACATCTTTGATAGTTTGATCAGAGAACCCTCCCTTCAGTTCTACTGGTACCATTGACAATGACCCGCAGGGTTCACTTTGGGGATGGAAGGTGCCATTAGGGAGTAACGCAACAGATGAGTTGTATGTGGCGTTAGAAGGACAACTCACGGGATGTCGGGAAGGAAAAAGAAATAGGACCAGTGCAGTTACAGAAGAACTTGAGCATAGGATGAGTAGAAACACTGTTGTTTAGGAAGATGTTTGTGGGAGCGAAAGTCACAGGTTTAGGAACAAAGCAAGAAGTATCCAATTGGCTTACTAATTCGATGGAGCTCTCCTCATAAGAGATGTTTTTAACTGAGAAGTGAGCATACATAGGTTTTGTTCCTTCACAAGTGAAATCAAATCCGGGGTAACCGCATAAATCTCTTCCTTTTCCAGAAATATAAAAGGGATACGTTATATTCAGATGGTGGTTGCCCTCACAACTGCTGGGTTTGCACTCTTCATATGACACTTTAGCCAATGACGACATGATAGAATCTCCTAAGATGGAAATGAAGAAGATGCAGAAAGCCGTGCAACCTAAGCCTTGTGTGTGTGTGCAGCGTAGACCCATCCCAAGATTTCGATATGGTTCTAGGAAATTCATTTTTTTTTTTTTTTTTTTTTTTCCAGGGTATCAATGCTCTGGATGGAATGGGATGGCATGAAGAAGAAGAAGTTGTGTGATTCCTCACAAAAAAGCGAAAAGAACGCCCATTTCTTTGGAAACTCCTACTGATCTTGTGAGATTAGCTGCTTAAACACGACAGTTGACTTGGAAAAGAGGACAGGAAGACTAGAACAAGAGATTTTTGAGAAGAGCCAAGTAGCGACGTCCAAAGGAGGGAACAATGTCAGCCATCACTTTAACTCCTTCATATGATGATAGGTCGGTGAAATGTGGACACCTATGATTAGTGAACTTGCAAAGATCTAGCCCCGATTGATAAGTTATTCCAAGAGTTTACTCCTATTTTTATGTGTGCCCTCAAGTTGGATCCTTGACAAGAGGATAATGAACCAAAAAAAAAAAAACAGACTTTTATCCCATGCTATGCCTATTAAAATCAAACCAAATAAGCATCACCCATTGTGGTAGCTTATTAAAATCAAACCAAAAAGCAAAATTAGAAAAATAAGTTTTTTCGGGGTTTCGAGAAAAAAAAAAAAATCAAACCAAATAAGCAAAAATAGAAAAATAAGTTCAAGAAAAAAAAATCAATGGGTCTTTGACAATTAAAGGTCTCTATTCACAAATTAATTTTAAACAAGTAACAATAGGAGTTAGTTTCAGGAAACAACCAGAAATTCAAGTAAACATCCTAAGCACAAGGAGCATGAGCATGAATAACAAAATCTATTAGCCTATCCCAAAAAGTTTTTGGAGAGGGTTTTGTTAACACCTAAATATTAATTGACAATCAAGTATTCATTCTTACAAAAGCACAAAAATAAAAAAAATGGCAAGACAATAACATAAATAAATAAATAAATACATAACAAATAAAAAACAGACAAAAAGTGATAAAAAGAAGGATGTTTTCTTTCGCGATTGGGCTCTTGAACCTTTTGAATAAACCTTAGCCCACAAAAGTTATCTCCCGTTTAATTCTTCGATATAAACTTCCGATCCTCTTTGGCGACATTTTCGGAACGTCCTTGCTTGGATTTTCTCGCTGTTCCGAGCTAGAAATTAAGCTTGATAAAGGCGTGTTCAACATTTGTCACTCTAAAATCTGAAATGGTCGAGGCTGAGTTGATGATTTGAGCGTCTGTTAGTGCTTATTGTGATGGAATGAAATGAATCGTTCCCATAAACTTACATACAAACTAAGCAACTAAACTGCCCATCATATGTTCGACAAAATGCCCAAACGGAGTCCGTATAGATTGATCCTTGATCCTTGATCCCGACCTGTTTTGAGTGTATAATGATATGTGACACATGATTGCAACTCTTTGCTGATGGCTAAGTATAATTTTCTACCGCATTTTATCTCCACCCAGACCAAATCTGAACAATTTCTTTTTGATGGTATTTGCTCGGTGTTAATAATTCTTCCAGCTGCATTGAACGGCAGTCATCGGCAGTGAACCGCTCAAAAATCGACAGTCCGAGGGTTAATTTTTGAGCTCAACTGTCCCGATTTGTTCATCACGTCCTTTTATCCGATCGAGGTCCCCGTTTTTGTTCTCTGCGTCTGTGGAGGCTGTGGCCGGCGTTTGTTGGTGACCATGTGGCGGACGACGGTGGAGGTTTGATAACAGGTGTAAATAGATTAATGGAGATGAATATATGTTTCATGCTCTGATGATTTGGTAGACAGATATTTGATTGTGTTCTGGTTGTTGTCAGAACTATGAGGAGGACGATGAAGGCAGTATTATGAGGAAGACGATGAGAAGAACAGAATTATAAAGATTTTAAAAAAAAGAAGAAGAGAAAAACGCAAATTAACAAGTGTAAAACTGATAAATAGGACCTATAATGAAAAGTACGCGTAGTATGGGCTCAGTTCAATTGTATTCAGAATTGGGCTTCGTATAGTTATTACAACAAAAGGATTAGTGTCGGCTTGATGCGGTTGTGATAAAAATGGGCTTAAATGATTTGGGCTAAAAAGGTTAGAATTGGAGATGGTTGAATATCAAAGCCCGAATTATTCCCAAGTAGCCTAGACCGGAGAGATCAGCGTGTGGCCCATTTTCGGACCAGGCCCAAGGCGAGTCCCAATTTTCCAGAATATAATACAAAAATATTATAAAAATTTGAAAAAGAAATGTAAAATAGGCCTTGATCGTTAGATTTTAGTATTATAATTAGTTTGGGATATTTTATTGTACTTTATCTCTTACTCGTCCTTTCATTACAATATTTGATGAAATGATTGAGAAGCTTTTGTATTGCTTTTTTGAATTGTGATTTGCTCTTGTTTAGTTGAATGGCTAGGTTACATTTTTAGACCGTAATAAATACAACAACATTGAATCAACATGGACAAAAACCTTTAGATTCAAAATTTAGTTAAAAGACTACATGAACGTGTTAGTCGACAAATAATGAAGTTTAGATACCAAAAGTTAGCTTTCTAGTGTAATCAAGTACCTGACTCAAGATCTCAGGTTGTGTAGCAAGTAAGTTATACTCTCATACCTCACTTGGTTTTCGGTAGATCACAATAGACTAATGACGACTCCTCATATGAAATTGTTATAGGGTTAATCAAATTAAAATGAAAATCTCAGTGTCACGCGAGTTAAGAGCTTGGGAAAATCCATGTTGATTGAGCATTGTTGGTCTCCAACTCAACATTAACTCTAAAACTTGTCTTCCTTGCCCATTTGGGAGGGTCACGACAAGTTTAAAGACTGTAAAATTTTGAATGTCTATTGTAAACTATTCTAAAAGCTAAAATTGTTATATAAGAATATAATTTGATATTTTAAATATTCATAGGGTAGACTTTGGCCTAAAATTAAGCATCAAAAGATTCAATAAGGAAGGCAAATAAGGGACCTAAAAAGATTTGAATGCTTTGACACTATGTGAAACATTGTGGTCTTTAGCTAAAATTGTGATTTAATATTTAAATATTATAATATAAAATTTTATGGGATGGCCACCAATTATTTTAAAAGTTATAGCGTGAAAAGTTTCTCGTCTTCAAATTGGATGTTAGAGCCTAGCTGTCTGCATAAATCTCTTCTTATGGACAGGCCTTCACTATTTCTCGTATACACAAGAGTCATGGCTTTGACATGTAGACAATGCTGGTGAAACTAAGATGAAGAAAAACTAGAGCCTAAAGCTACTCGTCGAACTTTGCAGTATTCATGGTGCACTGTTGTTGACACCTAAATTTTAACGGCCCGTTTAGTCATTAAAAGTTAGGGTTTAATTTTATAAAAAAAATGTATTAATTACATAGCATATAGATTTAGGTGCATTTTATTTTTAATTGGCATTTTATTTATTGGACCGGTGGTGGATGGGTCGAATGGGTGGTTTTGAATTTTAAATAGGCCGGGCTAGGCCCATGAAAGGATAAAATCAACCCAAGCCCGTCGTTATTTTTAATTGATTATCTTGCGAAAAAATTAAGATTTGATGCGATATTATGGTTTTTTGAAAATTAAAAAATCGCATTGTAATCTTATTTTTATCGATAGATGATGAAATCGGGGGAGAATATTATGAGATAAAGGGATTTTGTGATTCGGAGGTTATAGGCAATTTTCGAAACATTCTAAGAAGATCGCATTATACTTGCTTATAAAAGGGCAGTGTACGGCATGAGAATTGCTGGGGGCTTCTCTGAAAAGAATTTCAGAAAAGAAAAGAAAAAGAGAAGCTGCAGAAAGTACAGAGGGCAGAGAAAAAGGGAAGTGAGAGAGACGTGCAGCAGGTTGCTGCAGAGAAAAAAAATCGGAAAAAAAGAAAGAAGAAAAGCCCCACGACTGTTCATCTTCCTCGTGTGGGGGGGGTGGTCTGCCCGTGCCGCTTCCCTGCACCGGCCGCCGAGCCACCGGCGACCCAGAATCGCGCTGCCGCCGAGCCAACCTTCCCCGTGCCGCCGCGTCGCCGTCCCAGCGCCCCCACTCGCCTCGCGACGACCTAAGCTCGAGTTGAGCCACTCTCCAACGCACCACCGCCCCACCGTCAGCCGCACGCCGTTTCGCCCGCAAGCTCGCACCGCCGCCCAGCCGCGCTGCTCGCGCCAAACCGACGCTCCGCTGTTGCTGTATCTTCGCCGGCCACCTCTGTCCGTGAGCACCCGCGACCCCCCTCGCGAGCCCAGTGCCCGAGCTCCGCCCCTGATCTGACCACGATTAGCTCCGCCCGAGCGACAACACCGTTGCAGCCCGAGCCGATCTCGCCCACGAGTTGCTGGTTCAAGACGCCGGAGTGTCCCCCGAGTCCTCCGCCCGAGCGCTCTTGCTCCACGAGTTTTTGTTGTTGCCGCTCCCGTGCCATCCCCCTCCTGCCTGACACGCGACTAACCGTGCTTTCCCTTCGCCGGAGCTGCCCTGCCGGACCGACGCCAGTTGCCGTGCCGATTAACCCGCTGCCTTGGAGACTCACGGTTACAAGCAGGAAAAGGAAAAACAAAAAGGAAAAAAGGAAATCCAATTAGGTAGATTAGTTTATTATTATTAGTATTATTATTATTCTTGTTTATTTATTGTGCTTTATTTGATAGCTTTTCTTTAATTCATTTACATTGTAATATCGGATATCGATGCTTATTTCAAAATATCTTACAGGCATTATCCATAAGGGTGTTCCCTAAGATTATTGTAATTATTAATTTGACCCGTAAGATATCGGGTCATTTTTTTTAATTATATTAATTCTTGGGACTTTGGTTGATAGCATATTAATTGTTGAATCAATATAACTATTAATTTGATCCGTAAGAATTCGGATTAGATTTTTAGTTATTTTGATATTCTTGTCGTGACATTCAGGATTATAGTAATCGTTAATTTGACCTGTGAGATAACAGGTTATTTTTTCGATCATTGTAATTCTTTATTTGATTTGATGCCTTGATTAGTTTAGATTTGATTTTTAGTTGGTAATCGCATTGTCTTTGAAAACCACTAAAAAATCTAAAAAATATTTGAATTATGATTCAGTTTGTTTTGGAATATTTCTTGTTATCTTGCATATCTAGAATAGGGATTTTATTCCGAATTAAAAAATAAATAAATAAAAAAAAGAATGTGATTCATTTAGGTTGTTAGTTTTTTTATTTGAATTGCATGTTTCATTTTAAATTTAGATCATCTTTTTAGATAAATTGCATCTTAGATTTAGATAATGTCTTAGTTTAAATTAGGATTTAATATGACTTAATCCCTAGTTTAAATTAGATAGAATCTTAATCTAGCTAGATCACTTTTGCATTTTTAAATTTCGAATTTCATAAAATTTGTCTTAGGATAAATTAGTTGCAATTTCCAGGAATAGATTGCATTTTTAGAATAGAAAAATCATGTGCACGTTATATAGAATTAAGTCCATGAAATGCACGTCATTTTAGTGATTATTGTTAGGTTAATTTCTAATTAGAAATTGCCGTCATTAGGTTATGTCATTTAATAAATGTCGCTTGACATATAGCTCGCATGTCATTTTAGGTTAAATAATTTTATATGTCATTGCATCGCATTGCATGTCATTAGAATTAGGTCATTTAGATGGCATTTAATTATTGTATTTCTTCATGTCATATAGTTTAGGTCATGCTGCCATATCATATTAGATTATTAACATGCATTGCATAAGTCATGATTTTCATTAAATAAAGTGAAAACAAAAATTGAAATTGCGTGTTAATTAGAAATCATATCTAGGGTGCGATGTGAATTCGATTTAATAATGCAGATGCTTTCGTTGCTCCTAGGTATGTTTTGTAATATTCAATTGCTTTCTTGAGTGTTAAATTGGTGGTATGCGCACATGTATGATCACCTCACATGTTAGGAAGTTAAATTAAAATCAATTCAATTGCTAAACATTTTTTGAAAAAATGAAATAAAAAGGTACCGAAAGGGCACTAGGATAGTCTAGTGTAACCAAGTCCCCGTACCCTTAGTCTCTGGTTCGTAGGAGTAACGTAATTCTCCCATTATTTTACTTAGGTGTCTAATCGACCTACCATAAACTGATTAGTGGCGACTCTAAATGAAATCAATTTGCATGTTAAGAATTCAAACCTAAGTCGCGAATTGGTATGGGCTTGGGAGAGCCCGAGTTAAGTTTAGGCTTAACAATCTATTAGCCAAACTCTAGGTGGTTCATAACCCGAAAAATTGGTCGCGACAGCTTGGCGACTCCGCTGGGGACTTGTGTTAAAACACTTAGTGGACTTAGGCCAATTTTTCTTTTAATTTTTTTTTTGTTTGGCAGCGAGGATCTCAGGTATGCCCCTAACATTTCTAAGGTGTTAAATGTTCTTGCAGATGGGAGGTATAAGGGGAGTAGTCTTTGCTAACCCCTGTCTTGCAGGTTGGAGTTAGGGATGAATGTTTGAATTAAAGCTATAGAAGTGTTGTTTGCATTTAAACTGCTGTGCATGCTTTATTGCTTTAGCACCACACTATTTGCACACACAACCTGCGGTCGGACCTGGGCTGCGATAGAACTTCTAGGATGGTGTTGAGAATGATACTTCCTCTAAAGCGAGATTGCTATGTAGAGGTTGACCTTGTCTTCCCCGAAATTTCTTTCATGGTGTCGAATGTGTTTGTCCATATCCGCGAGACTGCGCGATTATTGGGTATTCCATTCGACTGAGCCGGGGTTAGGAGGACCTGACACGTTAATGCGAGACTGCAACGGTTAGACCATCCTCTTAGCTCCATTTCGTTAAGCCTGTCTAGAATAGAAATCGAGCCTCACATCTCATGTGCATGTCTATGTGATTGCCATCGATTTTCCTTGGTGAAGTAAGTCTTCTATTCCCATATTAATGCAATTTACTTACTTTGTCATACTCTTGATCGGTCCATGACAATCTAGGTCAATCATTGATTTAATTCCTTTGTCAATTAGAAATCAAATGAATTGCCATACAATGAATCATTTGGAAAATAAAAATTGGAAATTTGTTTTCAATTTATGTCTTGGTTTTTCCTAGTTCATGGTTAGGAAATTTCGTCCCTGCTGGGGCATCCCATGTCTTTATTTTCCTAGTCCAATTTTAAGAAATCCTTTTCATTATGGACTTTTCTTAACTAAAAAATAGATTGTTGTCATGGATCGGTTTTCTCAGTATACCTCGTTCTTACATATCTCCATTTACCTTAGGTGATCAAGAACCAGAATGGCCGATCAAATCGAAATGCGTGATCGTATCTCCGCTATGGAAGACCAACTCCAACAGTTGCTCGCTTCTATGCAATTCATGAGAGCTCAAATCCAATCACTCCGAACGGATTTGACTCTTACTCTTGCTCTCCCTGAGACAGTAGTCCTGAAGCAATCAAGCAAGACTCAAATGAGCAATGGCGACATGGCTAACCTAGAAGATGACCCACTGTTGGTCGCTGCCGAAAAAGCTAAACTTGACAATGTCCCTAAGATGGGGCAAGATGAAGTGGAAGTGATGGACACTCTGGGGCAGCCTAGTGGCAAGTTTGATTACATGGTGAAGTATTCAGCTCCTCCCAGCTTTTACTTTGACTCCCGCAACATAGTTCCAAGTGGATGGGATGACATGGACGATCTGACGTCTCCAAAGACAAAGAACTCTGATGACTCCTTGGAAGGAATCACAGTCTGTTTGATGACCTCTTCACGGGAGCCAATGACAAAGGACCTTCGGAAGACATGGACGTTAGCCTGCAAGAGTAACTTGCTCGATTGCACCTCCCCTGCGTGGGAATTCTTATTGCTTTTTAGGAATCGTTTTCGATTTTTTCTCTTTTTAGGGGTTTAGGAATCACAATTTCCATTCCAATAATGTAATTCATTTGATTCTATTCAATGAAATTACAATTTTATTTCCAATTTTGAGGACATGATGGAGTATACCAAACCAGTCCAATGACGATATCCAACCATGAAAAATATCATCCACGGAGAAATCCTGAGGGCTGGACTTTCTCATGCTTCCTCCCAAAAACTTTTTTGAAAACAAAAGCATTTCATTGCTAAAAAAAAAAAGAACAAAACATTTTCCCAAAGCTTGTAGCAGATTAAACTTGTTTGTTTGTCTGACTCATTTGCTTCTTGTCTCAGAACATGATTCTATAACTTTATGACAAGGGACATATGAGAATGGCGTATCAAGTCTCAATGATCATAAACTTGACTTGTGATCAACAGGTTTAGAGCGCACTTGTAATGAAAAAGATTTGGGGCAAGTAAAAGAGGACCATCATTCCCTGGTGGAAGAGTTGACAAATTGAGGGCATGATAGGTTTTGGTAGTGACAAGACTGGGATAAAATCTCAACATGAGCCAAAATGGATGTGCAATTTGAATTTACTTTGATGTTGCATAATATCATACTGATGCACGTTCTCTTGTGCAGGGGCAAAATTGGATTTTCAATCTTGAATGATAGGGACAATCCAAAGACATCAATTGCTGAGGCAATTCCCATTGTAGAGGAATCCTTGAATGAATGCTGAAAACCATGTTTTGAGTGCAATAAATTGTTTGTTTTGAAGTCACAAACACTTTTCATGCTTAAAGTTGCTGAACTCTTTTGAAAAGAAAATTTTCATATTGATTTAGCTCACCAATTTCATGTAGAAATTTGTCAAGATAGACAATTTAATGGAGTGACATCAATGCTTAAGAGTGCTGAATGAGACGAGTCGGGATGATGAAAGGCAAGCCCTATCCTATACACAGTCCCATATTCACACACTTGTGAGATGAGTGTAGGAAGGTTCATATTCATAAGGTAAAGAGTTCTCTCGCAAGAGGTACGGCAACTGAAATGATGAGAGGCAATTCATTTCTCTATCCCAAACACTACAGGTGATACATTGCTTAACCCCTTTGAGCCCATACACTTATGAATATTTTTTTCAAATCACCCCTGTCAAGAATCACCCCACATCGGGGCAACTAAGAGATCAAATGGCATCATGAGGTGAGGAAAATGAATTGAAATTTTCTTGCTTTCACTTGCATCAATCTTCAAGTCATGCTATTACATTGAATTCATGTGTTAATTTAAGTGCCTTAGGATGATGAAGAGCATTTCTTTCTTTATCCCATACACTTATATCCTTTGCATAGCCCACTTGAGCCTGCAATTTCATTTCTTTAAACCCAATTGGTGATCATCCCCCACACTGGGGCAAGGCAAAAGGCAGATGAGGACCTTTGAAAGTTCAAGTGTCATTCAAAGTGTAATTGCTTGACGGATGCATTATGCGCAAGAATTGAATTCAAAATAGAACTAAAGGGCATGAAAAAGCAGTGTGCCTGGTAAAAGCAAGGCCAATGCCCATGAAAAAGAAGTGAATAAAAGTGAATAAAAACTAGGGGGCATAAAAAGTGGTGTGCCGGTAAAAGCAAGGCCAATGCCCATAGATGAAAAAAAGAGTCAAGATAGGTGACTGTCAATTGCAAGAATTGAGTTTCAATGGAGCAATACTCAAAGAACTCAAAAACTGAGTTTTTACAATCAATGGGGCATTTCATGAAGACGATCCCCGATGGTGAAAAAGAAAACTGGTGGCAATGCCAAGATGATCATCAATTCACACCTTTTACACACATTTTGAGCCTAATGATCCTTTCATTTCTCAACCCATGAACCCAACCTACGTTACGTCCCTTACAAAGTCTCTTCAGATTAGGACACTTGAATTAACATAGGAGTTCATATGTTTATAAGCATCGCTTGAAGAAGTGCGAGCAAGATTATATCTTTCTCATTTTGCAGGGTTCTTGACTTGTAAACCCGAAGATGATTACAAAACTGCTTTTTCAATAGCCTTGACTCAAAGAGTCATTTTGTTAAGCCGTTGACCAAGCCACATTATGGTCCTTGTTAAAAACCTCTCAGATTGGTAAGATCGTACCGCTTGCGAGAAAACTCTGACCCATGTCGATATGATAAAATTGAGTGATTCTCATAACCATTCTAAATGAGAGTGAGTGAAAGTCATTTCTAACCGAAAGTCTCTCATTTAGTATTCTTAAGAAATCCATGTCATGAGTGAAGATTGTCTTAAATGATAATTCTCTCCAGTGGAAATTTGGGTGATGCAAAGGTCATTATGCATAAACCCTGATTGAGTTGATAAAAACCTCACTGAATTTTGAAATGTGCATTCTAGAGTAGCTTAGATTGTCTATCTCTTTGATGAATGCATATCGGTTTTTGCTCTAATTCATGTCTGATAGGTAATTCAAGTTCCTTTCAGAATGTTTCATGATATTAGAAGATGAGAAACCTCCACCAGGAGGTGAAAGACCTCCACAAGATATCCAAATTCCAAAAAGACATATCCCCAAGAATCAGAGATATCATCAGGTAAGTATATCTCTACCATACTCTAAAATACTTGTCATTGTGCAGGTATTCTCTCTCAAGTACATCGACACTTGACTTGGTCAAGTTGTCCATTTATATTGACCTGGCGTGCTTTCGTAGCCCAGGGTCCCTCTTTATCGACTCGGCAAGCTTTTGTAGCCCGATGTCCTTTTATATTGACCTGGCGTGCTGTCATAGCCTAGAGTCCATTTTGAAAACACCGACACTCGACTGAGTTGTCCCCCAAAGATTTTCCTCCAGATTCAATCTGATTAAGGCGACCGAAGAACGGTTCGGGTCCTGGTCAGTTGACCTCTGTTGCAAGGCTGGGCGACCGAAGAATGGTTCGGGTCCTAGCCAAGAAAAACCCCGTTTAGGCGACCGTAGAATGGTACGGGTCCTAGACAAAACCTATTTCCCTATTCAGGCGACCGTAGAATGGTACGAGTCCTGGAAGGTAAATCCCCGTTTAGGTGACCGTAGAATGGTACGGGTCCTAGACAAAACCTATTTCCCTATTCAGGCGACCGTAGAATGGTACGGGTCCCGAAGGTAAATCCCGTTTAGGCGACCGTAGAATGGTACGGGTCCTAGACAAAACCTATTTCCCTATTCAGGCGACCGTAGAATGGTACGGGTCCTGGAAGGTAAATCCCCGTTTAGGCGACCGTAGAATGGTACGGGTCCTAGACAAAACCTATTTCCCTATTCAGGCGACCGTAGAATGGTACGGGTCCTGGAAGGTAAATCCCCGTTTAGGCGACCGTAGAATGGTACGGGTCCTAGACACAATCAAACACTGTCATACTGGGCGACCGTAGAATGGTACGAGTCCTGGGAAAGCAGTCTCTTTACAAAGCCATGTTACTATTCTAGGCGACCGTAAAATGGTACGGGTCCTGGACATGTAACACCAACTATCTTGAATCACTCTACCCTCTTTGAAGGTAAGTTATTCCAGGTAAGTTCATTTACCATTTGCATATAAATTGCATTCCAAAATTTCGACATCTCAGTCTGGATCTGGATGTCTCAATTCTATTCGTTGAATGTTTCACTCTGGATGTGAATATTTTTCGACCTTTCTCGTTATACGTAGTCTGGATCTAGGTATTTCGAGCTTCTAAAATCGTGACATATCTGTCTGGACTTGGATGTCTTGATTATTTTCATTCAAACATTTCACTCTGGATGTGAATGTTTGTCAATCCTTCTCATTATACCTTAGTCTGGATTTAGGTATTTTGAGATTTTCAAAAATCTTGACATCTTAGTCTGGATCTAGATGTCTCAAATTTTTCCGTTGAACATTTCACTTTGGATGTGAATGTTCTTATCTATTACGCTTTTCAAGGAACCTGAGTGAGAGTTGGGTACTTGTGGAGTAAATAGGGATTTATCATGTACCTCAAAATGCTTTACCGCACTAATTGGTAAGTAATTGTAGGTACATTCTTTCATTTGACATCATGCATTTGCATTAGCATTTCCATGCATCATATAAATTGCATTAAAAAATGGAATTCATTTTCCGACAAAAAAAATCATTCAGTGCATTTGCATGGTCAAAATTTAGATCTCAATTTGTCTTTGAAGGCAACCTCTCCGAGCTCACCTTCAAAGAGGGGCAGCTGTTGACACCTAAATTTTAACGGCCCGTTTAGTCATTAAAAATTAGGGTTTAATTTTATAAAAAAATATATTAATTACATAGCATATAGATTTAGGTGCATTTTATTTTTAATTGGCATTTTATTTATTGGACCGGTGGCGGATGGGTCGAATGGGTGGTTTTGAATTTTAAATAGGCCGGGCTAGGCCCATGAAAGGATAAAATCAACCCAAGCCCGTCGTTATTTTTAATTGATTATCTTGCGAAAAAATTAAGATTTGATGCGATATTATGGTTTTTGAAAATTAAAAAAATCGCATTGTAATCTTATTTTTATCGATAGATGATGAAATCGGGGGAGAATATTATGAGATAAAGGGATTTTGTGATTCGGAGGTTATAGGCAATTTTCGAAACATTCTAAGAAGATCGCATTATACTTGCTTATAAAAGGGCAGTGTACGGCATGAGAATTGCTGGGGGCTTCTCTGAAAAGAATTTCAGAAAAGAAAAGAAAAAGAGAAGCTGCAGAAAGTACAGAGGGCAGAGAAAAAGGGAAGTGAGAGAGACGTGCAGCAGGTTGCTGCAGAGAGAAAAAAATCGGAAAAAAAGAAAGAAGAAAAGCCCCACGACTGTTCATCTTCCTCGTGTGGGGGGTGGTCTGCCTGTGCCGCTTCCCTGCACCGGCCGCCGAGCCACCGGCGACCCAGAATCGCGCTGCCGCCGAGCCAACCTTCCCCGTGCCGCCGCGTCGCCGTCCCAGCGCCCCCGCTCGCCTCGCGACGACCTAAGCTCGAGTCGAGCCACTCTCCAACGCACCACCGCCCCACCGTCAGCCGCACGCCGTTTCGCCCGCAAGCTCGCACCGCCGCCCAGCCGCGCTGCTCGCGCCAAACCGACGCTCCGCTGTTGCTGTATCTTCGCCGGCCACCTCTGTCCGTGAGCACCCGCGACCCCCCTCGCGAGCCCAGTGCCCGAGCTCCGCCCCTGATCTGACCACGATCAGCTCCGCCCGAGCGACAACGCCGTTGCAGCCCGAGCCGATCTCGCCCACGAGTTGCTGGTTCAAGACGCCGGAGTGTCCCCCGAGTCCTCCGCCCGAGCGCTCTTGCTCCACGAGTTTTTGTTGTTGCCGCTCCCGTGCCATCCCCCTCCTGCCTGACACGCGACTAACCGTGCTTTCCCTTCGCCGGAGCTGCCCTGCCGGACGGACGCCAGTTGCCGTGCCGATTAACCCGCTGCCTTGGAGACTCACGGTTACAAGCAGGAAAAGGAAAAACAAAAAGGAAAAAAGGAAATCCAATTAGGTAGATTAGTTTATTATTATTAGTATTATTATTATTCTTGTTTATTTATTGTGCTTTATTTGATAGCTTTTCTTTAATTCATTTACATTGTAATATCGGATATCGATGCTTATTTCAAAA
This sequence comes from Eucalyptus grandis, assembly GCF_016545825.1. Lineage (NCBI taxonomy): Eukaryota > Viridiplantae > Streptophyta > Magnoliopsida > Myrtales > Myrtaceae > Eucalyptus > Eucalyptus grandis. The sequence continues at coordinate 48,061,300 of NC_052613.1, read as the reverse complement.
TATCTTACAGGCATTATCCATAAGGGTGTTCCCTAAGATTATTGTAATTATTAATTTGACCCGTAAGATATCGGGTCATTTTTTAATTATATTAATTCTTGGGACTTTGGTTGATAGCATATTAATTGTTGAATCAATATAACTATTAATTTGATCCGTAAGAATTTGGATTAGATTTTTAGTTATTTTGATATTCTTGTTGTGACATTCAGGATTATAGTAATCGTTAATTTGACCTGTGAGATAACAGGTTATTTTTTCGATCATTGTAATTCTTTATTTGATTTGATGCCTTGATTAGTTTAGATTTGATTTTTAGTTGGTAATCGCATTGTCTTTGAAAACCACTAAAAAATCTAAAAAATATTTGAATTATGATTCAGTTTGTTTTGGAATATTTCTTGTTATCTTGCATATCTAGAATAGGGATTTTATTCCGAATTAAAAAAAAAAAAATAAATAAAAAAAGAAAGTGATTCATTTAGGTTGTTAGTTTTTTTATTTGAATTGCATGTTTCATTTTAAATTTAGATCATCTTTTTAGATAAATTGCATCTTAGATTTAGATAATGTCTTAGTTTAAATTAGGATTTAATATGACTTAATCCCTAGTTTAAATTAGATAGAATCTTAATCTAGCTAGATCACTTTTGCATTTTTAAATTTCGAATTTCATAAAATTTGTCTTAGGATAAATTAGTTGCAATTTCCAGGAATAGATTGCATTTTTAGAATAGAAAAATCATGTGCACGTTATATAGAATTAAGTCCATGAAATGCGCGTCATTTTAGTGATTATTGTTAGGTTAATTTCTAATTAGAAATTGCCGTCATTAGGTTATGTCATTTAATAAATATCGCTTGACATATAGCTCGCATGTCATTTTAGGTTAAATAATTTTATATGTCATTGCATCGCATTGCATGTCATTAGAATTAGGTCATTTAGATGGCATTTAATTATTGCATTTCTTCATGTCATATAGTTTAGGTCATGCTGCCATATCATATTAGATTATTAACATGCATTGCATAAATCATGATTTTCATTAAATAAAGTGAAAACAAAAATTGAAATTGCATGTTAATTAGAAATCATATCTAGGGCTGCTGATGTGAATTCTGATTTAATAATGGAGATGCTTTCGTTGCTCCTAGGTATGTTTTGTAATATTCAATTGCTTTCTTGAGTGTTAAATTGGTGGTATGCGCACATGTATGATCACCTCACATGTTAGGAAGTTAAATTAAAATCAATTCAATTGCTAAACATTTTTTGAAAAAATGAAATAAAAAGGTACCGAAAGGGCACTATGATAGTCTAGTGTAACCAAGTCCCCGTACCCTTAGTCTCTGGTTCGTAGGAGTAACGTAATTCTCCCATTATTTTACTTAGGTGTCTAATCGACCTACCATAAACTGATTAGTGGCGACTCCTAAATGAAATCAATTTGCATGTTAAGAATTCAAACCTAAGTCGCGAATTGGTATGGGCTTGGGAGAGCCCGACTTAAGTTTAGGCTTAACAATCTATTAGCCAAACTCTAGGTGGTTCATAACCCGAAAAATTGGTCGCGACAACTGTGATAAAAATGGACGATTGAGGATTGACAAGTCTATAAGGAAGGAGAGCAATGCCTTGTAAATGCTACAGTAGGACTTGTTTATTCAATTCAGAAATTCCTTACTTGGGAGCCCAATTTGACTGGGATTCTTCTTGTTTACATTTCAGTTATTTGTCAAGTAATTCAATTTCCATACTAGGTCAAAGTTCAGATTCCTGTTCTAATATGTGTGAATATTATCAGGCTATATTTTTGCTTCTCCTGGAAAAGCAAAACCAGTGCTGTTGAGAGCTTTTATTAGGAAAATATTTGACGTCTCAAATGGAACATATATCTGACAAAAAAAAAAAAAAAAGAACAACAAGTACAAGCAAAAAACACAAGATTTAGAATGTAGCCACAACAACCGCAACGTAATGTGCAAACTGGACTACAATTATAAAAAAACTTTAAGTGCCATGACATACCAAGTACACAACAAATACTCCTAGCCTTTCGTTCCATATAACCAATCAACAACCAAGGGTGCTAGTCCAACCTCCATAGCTCTTACTGAAAGTGTCCACCTCATGTCTTGAAATGATTGACTTTGGCATAATCAGTCAATTTTGTTGATAAATAATTGTCAAAAAATTCAAAAATTCATTGTACGTTCAAATCTAAACTTTTCATTTTTTTTTAAAAATTTAATCTTAAACACTTTAACAATTTTTTAATGTAGTTGTATGCAATCTTAATCTAACTTAATATACATTAATTTATTTTAATGATATGCGAGATGCAATTCATATGGTATGACTTAAACTTATCACTATATGTATGCAATCTAATTTATATAATCCTAAATATGCATGTGCTATGTGATATGGGATGAATGACATGGTATTTCTACGTGCATGCTCTTTTATGATTTTATTTTAATGATGATTCATTTTTTAACGCATATATGCAACCTATGCTAAATAATGATGATATGAGATTAATTATGAATTAACCTATTAACTAATCAAGGAAATGATCTTTTTTTTTTCTTTTTTTAATGACATAATGTTTTTTATTGAAAAGAAAGTAACTTAATGGTGCAATGATCATCTTTTAGCATTTTCCTTTTTATTAAAAATACAAATAAACTATAACTCATATGGCATGCATAACATTTTTTGTTCCTCTTTTTGTTTTACTAAATGAAAATTGACTTAATCTAAAAATATCTAGGTGTGTTGCTATAATATGAAATGTGTATGGACCTAAGTACCTAAGTTCTAGATATGACAATATTTTACTAATAAACAAATTCTAATTAAACCTATTATGCAAATTAATTAATATGTACCTAATATTTTTGGATTCTTTTTATTGAAATTCGGAATAAAAAAAAAAAACTAATTAGACTAACTAAGTGAATGATATTCTAATTTATTTTAGGAATCAATTTAACTTAAACTATATTTTATCTTAAAAGCTATATAAAAAAATAAGACATGCCAACATTATTTAAAATTAGCCCTAACAAAAATCACCAATCTAAAAGTATAATCTAAAAATTATAATCCTATAAATGCAATTCTAATTTACTAACCCTAAAAATACAGTCCTAATTTACTAAACCTAAATGCTCTAATGCAATATTTAGATTTTTATGTACTTTTTGATTTTTTTGATTTTTTTAATCTTTCCAAACAAGTAATTATTTTAAAGGAATGAAGATAAGAATTAAAATAACCGGAAAAATAATCCGTTGTCTCACGGATTAAATTAACAATTATTTTAACTCTATAATGTTTTAACAATTGAAATACTATCAAAATTCCTAAAAAATTAAAGTAATTAAAAAAATGACCCGACGTCTTACGGGTCAAATTAATAATTACCATAATTTGGGATAAAACCCCTTAATGTCTACAAGGTCTACAAATATTGACATACAATACTACCATTCAAATAATTAAACTTAAAAATAAGCTAACATAACATGAAATAAGTAAAGAAAAAAAAAATAAAAATAAAAATAAACTACCTAAGGCTTGGAAAATGGGAGCACCGACGGTGGTGAATGGCGTCGGTCGAAGGGTGTCCGGCGAACAGCAGGGTCGCGGCGTCGATGACCGGCGAACAGCAGGGTCGCGGGTCGCAGCGGTGGTGGAGGGCGGAGTGGTGAGCGATGTCGCGAGTCGGAGCTGCAGTAGCCAAAGGGGCTGTACAGATGTCGAGCGCCGGGCAGAAGATGGCAACGGGGGGGCGTCGCGGGTGGCGGCGTGGACTACCGGCGAAGGGCGTCACGGGTCGGGAAACTTCAGGTGCAGGCGCTGATCGGAAGCGGGGCTGTTGTGGGATCTGCAAAGGGGCTCCGGCGTCGTTGGGTCGTTGGTGGGGCTTCGGGTGCAAGTCTGGCGTCGCGAGGGGAGAACACAAAGTAGCGGACGGCGTTGGGCGCGGGTCTGGCATTGCGGGGTTCATCGGCGGCGAGCTGAGATGCAAATCATGGGTTGAGGTGCGCGGGCGGCCGGTGGTATCTCGACGGGAAGCGGCGGTGGAGTTGGTGCTCGGACGAGGGTGGCGTTGGCAGCAAGGCGGCTGGGCTGATGAGCGGCGACGCAGGGGTGGCTTGGTGTGAGAGACCGGCGGTGCAAGAGCTCGGTGCAGGGCGTAGCAAACGAGAGGGGGTGTCGGGTAGCTTCCACGAAGGAGACGATGAACAGTCCCCTTTTCTTTTTTTCTTTCTCTTTTTTTTCTCTTTCTTCTCTGCTGAACCCTTACACGTCTCCCTCACTCTCACTTTTCTGCTTTGCCTCACGTCACCTCCCTCTCTGCCCCTGTAACTTTCCTTTTCCCCAGAGAACTTAAGCTTTCCTTCCTTTTCTCTCTTTTCCACTTTTCTATTTTCTTTTCTTTCGCAGAGGTTTCTTTCAAAGATAAATGATACCTAAATTTAAATTATGCAAAATGAATATGAATATGCAAATGTCAATGACTTTTAAAAATAATAATAATATAAATGATGCAATGTAAATGCAATGATTCGGTCAAGAACGTAGTTCTCAATGTGTCCATGCTCAATGAAATGCAAATGCAAATAAGAACACGTATCTGTCATACTTATCTGGAGATTCAAAAAAGTATTATTAGGAGTGAAAAGATTCCTATGATACGTGACAAACATCTGGAAATCTTTTCAGATAATTGAAAGGCTCAAAGTCTTCAGGGGATGTGGAACTCTCATCAAATCCCAAGCACTTGGAAATTGCATTGAGTACTTAAAATTTCAAAAATTTGATTCTTATGTCAAACATTTGAAAGCATTTATTAAACATCCAGAAATCACATTAGATGCTCGAAAAGACAAATACTTGAAAGTCACATCAATCATTTAAAGGTTCAAATATCTTGAGTTCACACTAGACATTTGAAAATATTTTACTAAACATATGGAAATCACATCAGATGTCTGAAAAGACAAACACTTGGAAGTCACATCAAGCATTTAGGGGTTCAGATATCTGGAATTCACACTAAACATTTGAAAACATTTACTAAACATCTGGAAATCACATCAGACGTTTGGAAAGACAAACACTTGGAAGTCACATTAAGCATTTAAATGCTCAAATGTCTTGAATTCATACTAGACATTTGAAAACATGGGTACTTGGAATTCTCATCAAGTATTCAAAGATGACTGAACAAACTCAGGGCTTCAAAGACTAATCCTTTGGTCTTTGAGGAAAAATTCATTTCATTTTTTTTAAAAAAATTCAATGAAGGTCCATACATGATGGCTTTTTCAAACTTCCACCAAGAAAAATTATCAAGACAATTTTCACTAAGCTGTGAATCTCTTGAACATACTAAATGAGACACTTTTGGTGTGAAAAGGCTTTTTCACTCGCTCTCATTTAGGAGGGGTTATTTGTCCCGACCATTGATGCGGGAATATATCACTCAATCTTATCATCATCTTGTCGACAAGAGTTTGAATTTTCTTGTAAACAGTACGACCTTACCAATATGAGAGGTTTTTAACAGGTACTGTAATGTGGGCTTGGTCAATGGCTTAACAAATGGACTCTTTGAGTCAAAGCAATTGAAAGAACAATTATGTAATTATCTCCAGGTTTACAAGTCAAGAACCCTGCAAAATGAGAAAAATAATCTTGCTCGCACTTCTTCGAGCAATGCTTAAAACATGTAAACTCCCATGTTAATTTAAGTGCCATAATTTGAAGAGACTTTGTAAGGGACGTAACATAGGCTGGTTTATGGGTTGAGAAACGAAAGGATCGTTAGGCTCAAAGATGTGTATAGGGGTCAAAGTTGGTGATCATCTTGACATTGCCACCAATTTTCTTCGCCATGGATTGTCTTCTTGACAGATTTCTTTATTGGCTCAAGAGTTTATCACTTGATGCCAATGATTATTCAACTGGAGATCTTTTCTCAACATTTTTTCTTTCAAAATCATTTACTTTGATGATGGGCATCGATCAGGCATACCGTTTTTTTTTATGCCCCCCAATTCATCAGTCATTTCTCTCTTCTTTTCACGGGCATTTGCCTTGCTTTTACCAGGCACACTGCTTTTCCATGCCCCTTAGTTCTATTTTGATTTCAATTCTTGCGCACAATGAGTGTGTCATGTATACTTTAAATGACACTCGAACCTTCAAGGGTCTTCATCTATCTCTTGCTTTGCCCCAATGTGGGGGATGATCATCAACTGGGTTTAAAGAAACGAAATTATAGGCTTAAGTGGGCTATGCAAAGGATATAAGTGTATAGGATAGCGAAAGAAATGCTCTTCATCATCTTAAGGCACTTAAATTACCACATGAAATCAATGTAATAGCAGAACTTGAAGATTGATGCAAGTGAGAGCAAGAAAATTTCAGTTCATTTTCCTCACTTCATGATGTCGTTTTATCTCCCAGCTGCCCCAATATGGGGTGATTCTTGACAGGGGTAATTTGAAAAGAATATCCATAAGTGTATGGGCTCAAAATGGTTAAGCAATGGATCATCTGTAGTGTTTGGGATAAAAAAATGAACTGCCTCTCGTCATTTCAGTTGTTGTACTTTTTGCAAGAAAACTCTTCACCTTGAAATACAAAATGTTTCCATACTCACCTCACAATGGATAGACAAGGGACCGTGTATGGGATAAGGCTTGCCTTTCACGCCTTATTTAGCATTTTCAAGTAACTCGACATCTTTCACTGAATTATCCATTTTGATAAATTTCAAGTGGAATTAACAAATTGCATAATATCATGTGAAAGCACTCTATAATGATAAAAAGGCCATGTTCTATTCTTGCACCTGGGATCATAAAGTCAAAGTTATTAAGTGTCCATGTCTAGCCCCTCTTTGTAAGGAAGCTCATAGAGGTTCCTTACAAAGATAAAAGACATTGTTGCTCATATCCATTCTTTGCCCCTGCAAAAATAAAACATGTAATATTATACACTAGAGATTTGACCAACTTTGAGTGAGGAAAAGGTTTTTACGAGCCTTTTTATTCATGGATAGTATTTCTTTACAACATCATAATTTACAGGATTTGTGAATTCACGCCCATCCATTTCTGCCAAGATTAAAGCACCTCCAGGAAATACTTTCTTCACGATGTATGGCCCACTGTAATTTGGAGTGAACTTGCCACGAGGATTAAGGTTAATTGGTAGCATCTTGCATAGCACCAAATCATGGACCTTGAAACGCCTTGGGCAAACCTTTTAATTAAAGGACTTGGCCACCCGCTGTTGATAACATTGACCGTGACATATGGCCTTCAATCGTTTTTCATCAATCAAATTGAGTTGGTCATACCTTTGTTGTGCCCATTTAGCTTCCGTCAGCTTAGATTGAGACAATACTCTTAGAGAAGGGATTTCTACTTCAACTGGCAGGATTGCTTCCATGCCCTACACCAGAGAAAAAGGAGTTGCCCCAGTAGAGGTACGAACTGAAGTCCTATACGCCATCAGAGCGTAAGGAAGCCTCTCATGCCAGTCACGATAATTATCAGCTGTATTTGCCAGAATTTTCTTGATGTTCTTATTCGCTGCTTCAACCGCACCATTCATCTGAGGGCAATAGGGCGATGAATTCAAATGACGAATTTTGAACTCCTTGAACAAATCATTGACAAGTTTGTTGTTTAGGTTTGTCCCGTTATTTGTGATGATGGCTTCAGGCACGCCATAATGGGCAATAATATCCCATCGCACAAACTTCACGACATTCTTTGTGGTGACAACTGCATAGGATGCTGTCTCTATCCATTTTGTGAAATAATCGATAGCGACAAGGATGAAACGATGACCATTTGAGGCTTTCGGATTAATTGGGCCGATTACATCGATGCCCTAGATTGAAAAAGGCCATGATTCTGATAGTTGATGCAGCTCATTTGGAGGAACATTTATCTTGTCTCCATAAATCTGACAACGGTGACAACTCCGGACATGTTGAATGCAATCAGTCTCTAAGGTCAGCCAGAAGTAACCTAGTCTCATAATCTTCTTCGCTAACATGTGGCCGCTCATGTGAGGACCACACACTCCTTCATGTATTTCTCCCATCAACTGAGTGGCTTCTTTAGTATTGACACATCTAAGTAGGACAGAGTCGAAGGACCGTTTGTATAATGTATCCCCAATAATAAAGAATTTGGAGGCAAGTTTCATGAGATGCTTTCGGTCAGCTGGATTGCTACCTTTTGGGAACTCTCGCTTTTGAATATAGGTCATGATATCATGGTACCATGGTTTTCCATCTGGTTCTTCTTTCACTACCATGCAATAAGTTGGCTTCGGCAAAACCTCTATTTTCAGAGGCTCAACCTCTAACCCATTAGTGACTCGCAGCATAGAAGACAACGTCGCAAGTGCGTCTGCAAATTGATTATGAGATCTTGGCAAGTACTTGAACAAAACTTCCTCGAACTTTTCCACCAGATCTTCTAAATACTTGTGGTATGGGAGCAACTTGGCCTCCTTGGTCTTCCATTTACCTACGGTCTGCATTATGATTAGTGTGGAGTCTTCGAACACTTTTAACTTGGCTACACCTATCTCAATTGCGGCCTGAAGCCCGAGGATGCAAGCTTTATACTCAGTCACATTGTTAGTGCATGGGAATATCAATTTTGCAACCACTGGATGATGTTGTCCATCTGGGGATATCAGAACTGCCCTAGTACCAGAACCAGACAAATTTACAGCTCCATCAAAGAACATCTTCCACAAGTCTTCATTTACATTCAAGACACGATCATCAAGGAAACTATCATCATCATTAAGGACTCCTGAATTCTCAGCCAATAGGTCAACGATCACTCGTCCCTTATCCGACTTTTGTGGCATGAATTGCACATCAAATTCGAAATTAAAATTTGCCATTTGGCCAACTTACCCATCAAAGCGGGTCGATCAAGTAAGTACTTGATGGGGTCGTTCTCAGCCATGATGAAAGTTTAGTAATGCAATATGTATTGTCGCAATCTATGCAATACCCATACCAAAGCCGCACAAGTCTTTTCGACATCAGGATACTTTAGCTTTGATACAGTGAACTTCTTGATCAAGTAATAAGTGGCTCGTTCTTTTCTGTCAACGAGACTTTCTTGAGCCAACATTGCACCTAGTGACTCACTATGAATGGTGAGGTAGAGAATTAAAGGATGCCTCGGTGATAGCGGGACAAGCATTGGTGGATTCATCAAGTAACACTTCAACTTGTTGAACGCTTCTAGACATTCATCATCCTAGTTGAATCATGCATTCTTCTTTAGGAGCTTGAAGAACGTCTTGGCGGTTTCAGAAAATTGGGAAATGAATTGAGCAATGTAATTCAACCTCCCCAAAAGGCTCCGGACTTCTTTCACCGTTGACGGAGGTCATAGCTCACAAATGGCCTTAGCTTTAGCTGGGTCGATTTTAATCCCTTTACTACTCACAATGAATCCGAGTAATTTATCGGATGTTGCTCCGAATACACACTTAGCGGGATTTAGTCAAAGCTTGAACTCATGGAGCCGATCAAACAGCTTCTTCAAGGTCTTGACGTGGCTTTTTCCAGGTCGAGTCTTTGCAATCATATCATCAACATAGACCTCAATTTCTTGATGCATCATGTCATAAAATAGTGCTATCATGGCTCGTTGGTAAGTTGCCCCGGCATTTTTTAGTCCGAAGGGCATAACCTTATAATGAAAGGTTCCCCATGGGGTGATAAAGGCAGTCTTTTCCTTGTCTTCCTCTTTCATCCTTATCTGATTGTATTCGGAAAAACCATCCATAAATGAGAATAGTTCAAAACCAGTGGTACTATCCATAATGACATCTATGTGTGGTAACGGAAAATCATCTTTTGGACTAGCCTTGTTTAGATCTCAATAATCAACACAAACCCGAACTCGACCGTCCTTCTTCATTACTGGAACAATGTTGGCCAGCCATTCGGGGTACTGTGAGACTTCAATGAATCCCACCTTCAATAGCTTTATCACTTCCTCTTCTATCTTCTTTGAGAGTTCGGGCTTAGTTCTCCGTAACCTTTGCTTCTAAGGTGGCACGTCCGGATTAGTAGGTAGGCAATGCTCCACAATTGATGGGTCTAAACCAGGCATATCAACATAGGTCCATGCAAAGATATCCTGATATTCCTTCAGTACTGAATTAGGTGTTTGGCCTCATCTTTGGGGAGACTTGCCCCAATTTTCACCTCCTTGGCTTCTTCAGTGTCACCTAAATTAATAGTGACGGTATGCTCGGACGTGAGAGCCTTGGCTTTTTCATGTTGTTCCCAGCTACGTTGCACCTCAATGGAATCCTTGATCGAGTCTTTAGGATTACCATTATCAGCACTTGTTGCATTGGATTGTCCCTGAAACAAAAAGTAGATGGATTAGAAAGACAAACAGGGTAACCTAGTTTTTTTTTTTGAAATTCTTTGGTAAAAACCATTTTTTAAAAATTTTTTTGACACGAGGAAGCATGATGAAGCCCATGCCTTAGAGTTCTCCTTGGATTTTTCTTTTCTTTTATCGGCTGGATATCATCACCGGGCTAGTTTGGTGTACTTCAACATGCCCTCAAAAACATGAAAATTTCCATGTATTTTATTGGATGAAAAGCAAATTACATTATTGAAATGATAGAAACCCTAGGAATGGAAATGTAAATACGGAAAGCAATAAAAAAACTCCTGTGCAGAGGAGTGTGCAAATAATTAAAATTCTCCTACTCTCGAACTTCGTTGATGGCAAACACTAAATTCTCTTTGAACAATTCGGCCATTCCTCCAAGTGCGTCGTCTTTTCCAGTGGATAGAATTGTGTCTGCAATTGGCTTGTCTGTCTCTCCCCATTCGACAGGAATAACATCAACGTCAGCACCGGGAGGCTTGGAGTACTGAACACAGGTATCGATCGTCCCTTCTTCTTCATGCATCATCTTCCCAGGCCCAGGGAATGTGGACCTAATATGGGGTATAATGAAGCCAATTCGTCCTTGTCCTCTTCCTCTTCCTCTACAGGATTGTCTACCTCTACCACGATAACCTAATCCAGTAGTATGTGAATTCCGCCCGGCCTTAATTGGTTGGCGAGTGCCCTGACCATGTCGGCCTAAACCATTACCTGGAACAAAACCACTCCCGACCATGGTCTTGCCTACCATGATCCCTGACTTTGATAACTTTGGAGTGGGTAGGGTAGTGCCTTGAGAGACATGAATGGTCGAAACCAACTCAAATGCTTGAAAACTAGATTCTTCTTTACATTCTGGTTCAATATAAGGGATAGCCGTCTCGTGATAAATCTTGAACTCATCCTCTCCTTGAACTGTAATAAGCTTCCCTTTCGTCACAAACTTCACTTTCTGGTGAAGACTCGAAGAAACTGCCCCTGCTGCATGAAGCCATGGACGACCTAACAAAAAGTCGAAGACCTAAAAAACTGCATTAAATAACACTGGCCCTATTTGCAAGTCTAAATCAACTTCCCCAACTGCTTCTTTTTTGGTTCCATCAAATGCTCGAACATAGGTTTTAGCCGTGCGAATTTTCCCCAAATCATACCCAAGACGTTTTAGAGTTGCAAGAGGGCATATGTTTAAAACCAATCCATTATCAATGAGCACACGGGACACTAAGGTATTTCGACACTTGGCTGAGATATAAAGGGCTTTGCCGTGTCTTCTTCCTTCATCTGGGATTTCATCATTTGAGAAGGTAATCTGGTCGTTTAACAAAATGGCCCCCACGAATTCCCCTAACTTCTCAGGTTCAATGGACTCTGGGACATGTACTTCGTTAAGGACTTTCATCAAGGCCTTTTGATGTTTCTCCGATGTCAAAAGTAACTCTAATATGGAGACTTGTGCCAGCATTTTACAAAGTTGGTCCACTACGCTATACTCGCTTGTCTTAATTACAGCTAAGAATTCTTTAGCCTCCTCATCAGTGACTGGCTTGATAGGTTGTGAGTTGGCCTGAGCGTAAGTGCATCCCGATCGAGTGACCACATCTATCTCCGCATCATAACACCATGGTACCGCCATATTATTCGTGTAAGCATAGGGTTGTGTAACATTAAGAATCGATTCTTCATCTTCTGGCGGTGGCACATCATTGATGATTAATCCGTCTTCATCCGACGCATCTTCCAACGGTGGCATGTCAAAAGCAAGAGGATCGTTAGCTCCAATGTTTAAACTAGTAAACTCATCCTCAAAATCAGAAAACTCCTCTTCTAGATCAATAATGATTGGAGTGATAGTCGAAACGGTGTCGACATGATCCACATAGACAATCATTCCCTTCTTGGACATTGCCTTAACTCTTTGCACCTTCTGAGACATAGTAGGCTCTTCTATGTCTGAGTAGTATCCAGCTTGAACTAAACCATTATAAACATCGTCCACATGTACTCTCAAGCTCCTCTTTCGACCAGCATCAAAACTGAAAATGGCGTTCACAGCTTTTGGGTGATCAGGGAGTGGATTATTCTGAATGTTTGGTTGTGCATCACAGAATGAGACCACCTTAGCATCCAACATATTTTTGATTTTGTGTCGCAGTGTATAGCAATCGTCAACAGAATGCCCTACCTCCCCCATATGGTAAGCACATGTCTTGGAAGGATCATAGTTAGGGAAACGCTCGGGATTAGGTCGCTTAGGCTCCTTAGCGAGTAATCCTTTCTTCTGAAGGGTTGGCAAGATCTTGGACAATGGCTTAGGAAGAGGCATAAATTGACGCTTGGAAGAGCTCTTCTGCTAGCCGAAGAATGGTCGTGCTCCTCCCTGTTGCGTGTTCAAGACGAGCCGAGGGGGTTGAACATAAGTTGCTTTAACTTCCGCTACAGGCTCCTTATCCTTCTTGACTGAGACCCTCCTATACGAGCTGGTTTGATCAAATGCCCAACCATCACGTAATGCTACTTCAATTCGCTCGCCAACAGGGATTAGCTAATTGAACAACTCGGCAGTCGATCCTAACATCCAATTTCGATATTCAGGCGAGAGCGTCTTCATGAACAAATCCATCAACTCTTTTTCTGTTGGCTCCGGAGTAATCTGAGCAGCTACGGTCCTCCATCTCGTGACATATGCTTTGAAATATTCCGTCCTCTTTTTCTCAGTGCGAAGTAAATCTTCTCAAGATGGGGTGACAAATGGGGTGACATCAATATTATACTTATATTGCTTGAAGAAGGCATCGATCAAATCCTCCCAAGTCTCCAGCAGATTAATTTTCTTCATAATGTACCACTGTAGTGCCAGTCTTGTTAGGCTTGCTTGAAATTGTTGAATCATCAAGGGGATGTTATCAACATATTGGGTCATCCTGACCACATACGTCTGCAAATGGATCTTCGGGCAAGAGGTGCCATCATACTTTTCAAAGTCTGGCATTTTGAACTTCTTCGGCATCTTGACCTTTGCATAGTGGGACAAATCAGTTGGGCCTTGGATAAACGAACCCTGTAGCTGCTTGAGTTTCTCCTCGATTTTTGCCATGCGTTTTTCTTGTTCTGTCTTTGGTACAGCCGAGTGTATCACTTGTACCTCTTCATCAACAACAATTTGAGGCACGTCAGTAATTTTCTCCCTGGAAGCATCATTAGAGGTTGATGTCCCAATTGCAAACGTATTCTTGCCTTTATCTTTTGGATCGGCCACAGGAGCATGTTGTGGTAACACCACTTCAACTTGCGGAGTTGGTGGGGCAGTGTTTGCTTGGAGAGAGTCGATCTGCTTAGAGAGTTGCTCAAGAACATTCAGGACTTGTTTCATCTCCGATTCGAGGACAGCGATGCGAGTTTGTTCAGCAACACGTGTTTGTTTGGTGTTATCAGCCATTGTTGCTTTGGAACGAGTACGGATTGGTGATCTTGGATGAGCCGTGTTGTTACCTAAGGGAAAAATACGGTAAGTATTATAACAAATGAGATTTGTCCATGACAATGATCTAATCACCTGATTTTATTTTAAACATTGAACCAAACTTCCTAACATTGAACTAAGAAATGAAATTCAAGTCCCTAAACATCAAACTAAAAACTGAAAACACTGAATTGAAATAAAAGTCCATAGACATTGAACTAAGAAAACAAAATATCTCATTTTATATGCTTTTGGGAACCCAACGCCTTGCGAAGCTTATTATTTTTAGCTTCGAGCATTTCCACTTTCCGCTTAAGATGCTCAATTTGTGCTCGTTGGGTGGGCTTCTCAATCACATCAGGGACTACTAGACGCAAGGTGGCAGGAATCCAGTGTTGTTAGATGTAGAACGCCAATGCATGGTGAATCTCCTCCTCGCCCTTCAGTCTCATGGGCACCAAAATCTTCTCTGGATGACATTCGCTCCACGTAGTAATGATCACCTGGATCTCGTTGAAGTAGTCGTAATCATTTCGAATGAAACGAACTTGGAACAAATTTGTCCTGAGAGGTGGGGGAATTTCTTGAAGAGCTTTGTACTGACG